>NC_141691.1:1837334139-1837779139 GCF_964263255.1 Lissotriton vulgaris | reverse complement strand
TGGGAGCTGTAGTTTGTTAGTACTCCTTCGGTGGAGTCCGTGTTCTCAAAACACTAATTTGTGCCATCCCTCAGGGGATGGCACTCATTGAGACCATCCGGTCTCAATGAGTGCCATCCCCTGAGGAAGAAGCGAGACGCTTCGAAACGCGTTGGGACCCCTTGAAAATAACAGGCGCAGGGCGCAGTTTGCAATAAAGAAGGTTGTACCTGTTCACATACGGAGTGGCGTCTTCATGTCAGAGGCATCCTAGGGTGAAGATTTATACGCGGTGGCCTCAACCGCGGAAGATGCACCGCCCGCTGGAAAGGTCAGTGCGGGTCTGCGGGGACTGCCATCCGACAGCCGACAAGCAGCGTGAGTGAACTGCTAAATTAGAACTGGGCACTGTGTCTGTAGCCCACTGGAGGGCAGTTAAATATGGACTAAAAGCACGGATTTGTTTTGAGAACACGGACTCCACCGAAGGAGTACTAACAAACTACAGCTCCCAGCATGCACCCATTGGAGGGCGCATGCGCAATGGACAAATAGGGCTGCAGTTACCATCCGGTCTCAATGAGTGCCATCCCCTGAGGAAGAAGCGAGACGCTTCGAAACGCGTTGGGACCCCTTGAAAATAACAGGCGCAGGGCGCAGTTTGCAATAAAGAAGGTTGTACCTGTTCACATACGGAGTGGCGTCTTCATGTCAGAGGCATCCTAGGGTGAAGATTTATACGCGGTGGCCTCAACCGCGGAAGATGCACCGCCCGCTGGAAAGGTCAGTGCGGGTCTGCGGGGACTGCCATCCGACAGCCGACAAGCAGCGTGAGTGAACTGCTAAATTAGAACTGGGCACTGTGTCTGTAGCCCACTGGAGGGCAGTTAAATATGGACTAAAAGCACGGATTTGTTTTGAGAACACGGACTCCACCGAAGGAGTACTAACAAACTACAGCTCCCAGCATGCACCCATTGGAGGGCGCATGCGCAATGGACAAATAGGGCTGCAGTTACCATCCGGTCTCAATGAGTGCCATCCCCTGAGGAAGAAGCGAGACGCTTCGAAACGCGTTGGGACCCCTTGAAAATAACAGGCGCAGGGCGCAGTTTGCAATAAAGAAGGTTGTACCTGTTCACATACGGAGTGGCGTCTTCATGTCAGAGGCATCCTAGGGTGAAGATTTATACGCGGTGGCCTCAACCGCGGAAGATGCACCGCCCGCTGGAAAGGTCAGTGCGGGTCTGCGGGGACTGCCATCCGACAGCCGACAAGCAGCGTGAGTGAACTGCTAAATTAGAACTGGGCACTGTGTCTGTAGCCCACTGGAGGGCAGTTAAATATGGACTAAAAGCACGGATTTGTTTTGAGAACACGGACTCCACCGAAGGAGTACTAACAAACTACAGCTCCCAGCATGCACCCATTGGAGGGCGCATGCGCAATGGACAAATAGGGCTGCAGTTACCATCCGGTCTCAATGAGTGCCATCCCCTGAGGAAGAAGCGAGACGCTTCGAAACGCGTTGGGACCCCTTGAAAATAACAGGCGCAGGGCGCAGTTTGCAATAAAGAAGGTTGTACCTGTTCACATACGGAGTGGCGTCTTCATGTCAGAGGCATCCTAGGGTGAAGATTTATACGCGGTGGCCTCAACCGCGGAAGATACACCGCCCGCTGGAAAGGTCAGTGCGGGTCTGCGGGGACTGCCATCCGACAGCCGACAAGCAGCGTGAGTGAACTGCTAAATTAGAACTGGGCACTGTGTCTGTAGCCCACTGGAGGGCAGTTAAATATGGACTAAAAGCACGGATTTGTTTTGAGAACACGGACTCCACCGAAGGAGTACTAACAAACTACAGCTCCCAGCATGCACCCATTGGAGGGCGCATGCGCAATGGACAAATAGGGCTGCAGTTACCATCCGGTCTCAATGAGTGCCATCCCCTGAGGAAGAAGCGAGACGCTTCGAAACGCGTTGGGACCCCTTGAAAATAACAGGCGCAGGGCGCAGTTTGCAATAAAGAAGGTTGTACCTGTTCACATACGGAGTGGCGTCTTCATGTCAGAGGCATCCTAGGGTGAAGATTTATACGCGGTGGCCTCAACCGCGGAAGATGCACCGCCCGCTGGAAAGGTCAGTGCGGGTCTGCGGGGACTGCCATCCGACAGCCGACAAGCAGCGTGAGTGAACTGCTAAATTAGAACTGGGCACTGTGTCTGTAGCCCACTGGAGGGCAGTTAAATATGGACTAAAAGCACGGATTTGTTTTGAGAACACGGACTCCACCGAAGGAGTACTAACAAACTACAGCTCCCAGCATGCACCCATTGGAGGGCGCATGCGCAATGGACAAATAGGGCTGCAGTTACCATCCGGTCTCAATGAGTGCCATCCCCTGAGGAAGAAGCGAGACGCTTCGAAACGCGTTGGGACCCCTTGAAAATAACAGGCGCAGGGCGCAGTTTGCAATAAAGAAGGTTGTACCTGTTCACATACGGAGTGGCGTCTTCATGTCAGAGGCATCCTAGGGTGAAGATTTATACGCGGTGGCCTCAACCGCGGAAGATGCACCGCCCGCTGGAAAGGTCAGTGCGGGTCTGCGGGGACTGCCATCCGACAGCCGACAAGCAGCGTGAGTGAACTGCTAAATTAGAACTGGGCACTGTGTCTGTAGCCCACTGGAGGGCAGTTAAATATGGACTAAAAGCACGGATTTGTTTGGAGAACACGGACTCCACCGAAGGAGTACTAACAAACTACAGCTCCCAGCATGCACCCATTGGAGGGCGCATGCGCAATGGACAAATAGGGCTGCAGTTACCATCCGGTCTCAATGAGTGCCATCCCCTGAGGAAGAAGCGAGACGCTTCGAAACGCGTTGGGACCCCTTGAAAATAACAGGCGCAGGGCGCAGTTTGCAATAAAGAAGGTTGTACCTGTTCACATACGGAGTGGCGTCTTCATGTCAGAGGCATCCTAGGGTGAAGATTTATACGCGGTGGCCTCAACCGCGGAAGATGCACCGCCCGCTGGAAAGGTCAGTGCGGGTCTGCGGGGACTGCCATCCGACAGCCGACAAGCAGCGTGAGTGAACTGCTAAATTAGAACTGGGCACTGTGTCTGTAGCCCACTGGAGGGCAGTTAAATATGGACTAAAAGCACGGATTTGTTTTGAGAACACGGACTCCACCGAAGGAGTACTAACAAACTACAGCTCCCAGCATGCACCCATTGGAGGGCGCATGCGCAATGGACAAATAGGGCTGCAGTTACCATCCGGTCTCAATGAGTGCCATCCCCTGAGGAAGAAGCGAGACGCTTCGAAACGCGTTGGGACCCCTTGAAAATAACAGGCGCAGGGCGCAGTTTGCAATAAAGAAGGTTGTACCTGTTCACATACGGAGTGGCGTCTTCATGTCAGAGGCATCCTAGGGTGAAGATTTATACGCGGTGGCCTCAACCGCGGAAGATGCACCGCCCGCTGGAAAGGTCAGTGCGGGTCTGCGGGGACTGCCATCCGACAGCCGACAAGCAGCGTGAGTGAACTGCTAAATTAGAACTGGGCACTGTGTCTGTAGCCCACTGGAGGGCAGTTAAATATGGACTAAAAGCACGGATTTGTTTTGAGAACACGGACTCCACCGAAGGAGTACTAACAAACTACAGCTCCCAGCATGCACCCATTGGAGGGCGCATGCGCAATGGACAAATAGGGCTGCAGTTACCATCCGGTCTCAATGAGTGCCATCCCCTGAGGAAGAAGCGAGACGCTTCGAAACGCGTTGGGACCCCTTGAAAATAACAGGCGCAGGGCGCAGTTTGCAATAAAGAAGGTTGTACCTGTTCACATACGGAGTGGCGTCTTCATGTCAGAGGCATCCTAGGGTGAAGATTTATACGCGGTGGCCTCAACCGCGGAAGATGCACCGCCCGCTGGAAAGGTCAGTGCGGGTCTGCGGGGACTGCCATCCGACAGCCGACAAGCAGCGTGAGTGAACTGCTAAATTAGAACTGGGCACTGTGTCTGTAGCCCACTGGAGGGCAGTTAAATATGGACTAAAAGCACGGATTTGTTTTGAGAACACGGACTCCACCGAAGGAGTACTAACAAACTACAGCTCCCAGCATGCACCCATTGGAGGGTGCATGCGCAATGGACAAATAGGGCTGCAGTTACCATCCGGTCTCAATGAGTGCCATCCCCTGAGGAAGAAGCGAGACGCTTCGAAACGCGTTGGGACCCCTTGAAAATAACAGGCGCAGGGCGCAGTTTGCAATAAAGAAGGTTGTACCTGTTCACATACGAAGTGGCGTCTTCATGTCAGAGGCATCCTAGGGTGAAGATTTATACGCGGTGGCCTCAACCGCGGAAGATGCACCGCCCGCTGGAAAGGTCAGTGCGGGTCTGCGGGGACTGCCATCCGACAGCCGACAAGCAGCGTGAGTGAACTGCTAAATTAGAACTGGGCACTGTGTCTGTAGCCCACTGGAGGGCAGTTAAATATGGACTAAAAGCACGGATTTGTTTGGAGAACACGGACTCCACCGAAGGAGTACTAACAAACTACAGCTCCCAGCATGCACCCATTGGAGGGCGCATGCGCAATGGACAAATAGGGCTGCAGTTACCATCCGGTCTCAATGAGTGCCATCCCCTGAGGAAGAAGCGAGACGCTTCGAAACGCGTTGGGACCCCTTGAAAATAACAGGCGCAGGGCGCAGTTTGCAATAAAGAAGGTTGTACCTGTTCACATACGGAGTGGCGTCTTCATGTCAGAGGCATCCTAGGGTGAAGATTTATACGCGGTGGCCTCAACCGCGGAAGATGCACCGCCCGCTGGAAAGGTCAGTGCGGGTCTGCGGGGACTGCCATCCGACAGCCGACAAGCAGCGTGAGTGAACTGCTAAATTAGAACTGGGCACTGTGTCTGTAGCCCACTGGAGGGCAGTTAAATATGGACTAAAAGCACGGATTTGTTTTGAGAACACGGACTCCACCGAAGGAGTACTAACAAACTACAGCTCCCAGCATGCACCCATTGGAGGGCGCATGCGCAATGGACAAATAGGGCTGCAGTTACCATCCGGTCTCAATGAGTGCCATCCCCTGAGGAAGAAGCGAGACGCTTCGAAACGCGTTGGGACCCCTTGAAAATAACAGGCGCAGGGCGCAGTTTGCAATAAAGAAGGTTGTACCTGTTCACATACGGAGTGGCGTCTTCATGTCAGAGGCATCCTAGGGTGAAGATATATATATATATATATATATATATTCGGTAAGCACAGACGTTAGGCACAAGTTAGTGTCTTGAATGACGAGGCAGGACCCATGGATAGTGCAGGTTTTCAATTTATTGTGCGACCCAACACCAGTCCGACATGACGCGTTTCGGCTTTTACAAGCCTTGATCACATGACACAGACATGAGGCTGATGACCCTTATTTAAAGTGCACAGTGCTCATTAACATAATGAAGAGTGGAGACATACTTCGACATTTAATACCATGATGCTATTTGAATGCGTTTGTGCAACTCTCAATTTAAACAAACAAATACTGTAAAAATTGATTGTGCAAACAGTAGCAAAGTAGCACATACTTTAGATTAGTTAGAATCCAAAATACAACTAACCACGGATGGGGGTAATTCTGACAGAGATAAAAAACAATTATTTTTTATAATATGCCTTTAAAACAATAATCACTTTTACCACCCAATACTGTTGAAAGTGCATATTTTTACCGTGTGCAAAATTTAGCTGCAACAATAAAAATAAATCAAGATTGCAATGCCTATTTTCGAAAGAAACCATGAAGTTAATTTCCAAATGGCAACAGTAAAGCCCAAGTGGGCGTACAATACTGATTCAGAATAGGGTCTAAGTGCAAATTTAACTTTGTTGCTGAAAATCTGTGCCTAGCTTAGGGTTCTGCCCGACTGGTATTTTGTGACTTCAGTCCTGCCATTCAGGTATAAACATCAAGCATGTATGATGCAATGTGTCCCTAAGCAGCACCCCAATACGAGATCAAATATAATCACATTTCAAGGGAAAAAAAATTCCCAGAAGTCAAAAGTAAAATGTACACCATAAAGCATTATTGAAATAATTCAAGGTGCAATGCAAAAAGTAAAAAGTAGGAATGAATCAAAGTACATAATAAATCAGTATAGGGAATTAGCATGAGGCTCAATTAAATGCAGCAGTAAAGACATGACGTCAGGAAAACATATTGTAAGTCAAAAGCATAAGTCATGCCAATAAGGGTTCTGCGTCTAAAGTCAGGGAGAAAGAGGACTGGTTCATCTCTAAATTTCACAATTTTTATATTCAAATTCACAATAGAACACAATGGAAATCACAAAGTCAGCATAAGGTGACAAATTGTATCGCAATACTGAATTATACATCATCCAATGCCACAAATCTAGGTCTAGCCCCCTATCTGCATATTAAGATGCGCTATTCTAATCGGATGTCTTCAAGAATGACAGTACAAAATAGTTACAAAACAATGGAAGCCATGCAAGGGAATGGCTACTGGCAGGAAAAACCTTGAAAGTTACAAACGCTTCCGCCTTGTTTCTTAAAGAACAGCAAGTCAGCACACACCATAACAAGTGCACATTTTCGTACCTTGAGATACACAGAAAACTGAAAAGAGATATTAGGATGTCCTCATTAGAAAACAAAACAGAGATAAGTTTGGGCCTACTTATGTCAAGTATAGTAAAATAGAGTTCTGTCAAGTGCAGCATTGTCGTTTTAATTCAGATATGTTCCTATATATTTTATTAAATCAAATGCAGCACTGGCAATGTTGCCAACAAATCTATAACAATGCATTTAAATGAGGTATTTGAAAAACCTTTGTAAGACAATGCGCGCTTTCATGTTGGATATGAGCACAGATTCAGACCAAAGTATGGATTGCATTAGTAATTTCTGAATCAAATAGTTTGAATGCTTTTCCACATGAATGACCATTTGAAGACAGTACCTTGGTTGGTCAGATCTCACAGTGCCATTCTCACTGTTGCAATGTACTTGATGTACTGCACACAGTAGCTGGCCATTCCTAGGAAAGATCATAGTAAACTTACATCAGGTTCGTCGGTGGCTATATTAGTGCCTACACTTTGTCAATTCCAGAAGCATATCCAGTGCTGAAATATTATCTCCATAACCATCACTTTCTGAAAAGCTTCTTGAAAAGTACTGGCAGCTCAAAAACCCCATAAATTGAGTCCCTATTATTGCATAACCCTATGTCCATCGTGAAAAACGTGATATATCCACTGCTGTCATCCAGCAGCAGCTGATGATAGTCTTTCTTCAGGTCAAGCTCTGAGAAGGTCAGTCCTTGTTTATATGCATAATGATTTTGTTTCACCACTGTCTTTGTTAGGCAGCACAATTACGAGATAGCCCTTTAGTGTTGGACCTCCTAATTCGTGTATAATGTTCATAGTCTGAAATACCTGCTCGTTGATCTTCAGCAGCATGTTACCAGTGAAATATGATCTTGCTGTAATTTGTGTGTAACTCCGCCTTTTTCATTTACCCTAGCCCTTGAATCAGCGTTAGCAATTCATTTTTCTCTGATGGACAAACATCTAGCACAAAGTTAACTGAAATGAGGACCATATGTTTAATGGTTGCAAACTGAGGAGGTGTAATGCTAAAACTGAATAGGTGTTCGAAATACTTCAGGCATTCGAACAGTTTCTATGATGCCCAGGTACATGCGAAGACATCAGCTTTTTATTATTTGGTCTTGGTTTGGCAGTATTCATCAATGCACACAAAATTTAACGAAAAAGTGCTGTCTAAGATGAAATGTTGTGATGTCAGCCAATCCTCAACTCTTAAATAGCCCTGCTGATTTTCAGTCCTGCATCTGACCCTGATATTTAAATTAATTAAAACTATTTCTATCATCAGGCATATAAGGCAGCGGGGGTGGTACTTCTCCATCTAACACTGACATCTGGGTGTGAGGCTACAGCAATTTGTATTTTCTGTGGCCAGTCACTGATCAGAATGCAGTCTATATGCATTATCCATTGTCCATCACTTCAAGTGAGAAACTAGAACAAATAATTAATCAAAACACATTTTATGGATGCCCCATTATCAAGCAAAAACTTGTCAAGGTTTGAGGATCAAGACAAAAAATCCAAAGAGGTCAGAAATCCCCATCTCAGGTTGGAGGCTAACGTTTACCAACTTCTCTGGATGTGGACGGCAGAGATTTAACGCAAATTGTTCTCTGTCCACATAAAATCCTGTCCACTCTCCTGGCTAGGAAGAGAGATCTCGTCCCTCTGTGCTTATTCAGGTATGATTTTGCCACAATATATTGTCTGTTCTGACCAACACCATTTTTTCATCAAAAAGGGAGAGCTAAACAGACTGCATTCTGCTCTATCCAGTTAGAATACCTCTGACTGTGCACAAGAGGCTAGGTGGAGCCCCAGCAATACCCCACCCCCTAATGGTCTCTGGAGAGCTGGGAAATGGAGGAACCCCATTGAACAAATTCTTCAATTTCAAGTACAAGGCCAGGTTTATATTACAGCGTCCAACAACAGGACTGCACTCTCTTCTAGCAGTATAATCAGTCACCATGGTCCAATAAAGCAGCGGTCCTGACATGGCAATAGGAGCAATTTCTCCCAGCTTATCAAGAGCCATGTTCCTGCAGTACTGAGAGAACCATTTGTGTTTGTTACTCTACCAGTTGTCTTGATGAAGTGTGAACTAGCCAACTGAGTAGGTGAGTACGTCTGAAGGATTCCATATTGATGATGTAGCGCCGCTAAGGAGCCAAAACCTTTGTGGGGTCTTTAGTTGGCAATGGTTTGCACCTTTGTCCAAGTAGGGACCCTTCTGACTGGTCAGAGTAAGGGGGATATACTATTAAAATAACCCCTGCTCACCCCCTTGGTAGCTTGCCATGAGCAGACAGGCTTATCTCAGATGCAGTATGTAAAGCATGAGTGCATGCATACAATTACAGTATAAACACAACAAATGAACACCACACCAGTTTCGAAAAAATAGCAAATCTTTATCTAAACAAACAACACCGAAAGTGACAAAAATCCAACATACAATACTAAAGAATAGGTACTTTGCAAGATAACTTTAAAATTGCAGAAATATTCCAAAACACAGTTCTTCTGAGTCAGTAGCTTCTTCTGGGGCTGCCGCAATGCTGAAAATGACAGCCTAACAGTTTCAGCCGACCGCATCGGTACGGGTCAGGTGTAGCATCAACAGACTCGTAGACACTACCTTTTTTTGAAGTAAGGTGATGCGGAGTGCAGTGCCCACAGGACGCGGTGCAAGCAGAGGCTCGGAGACGGTCATCAAAACTGCATCCGTGAGACCCGCGTGGCAGTGCAAAGTGCGGCGGTGCCTTCTGCAGTGCCTGCAAGAAATGAAGCAAGCGATGGACTCAATGACGGAGTCGGCTGCTCTTCTCCTCTGTGGCAACTGGAACCTGTGGTCCCAGAGATGGTGCCCAGAGGGATGGTGAAGTCTTTGTTGTTCCTGAGATTTCTTGAACAGTGGGCAAGCTTTACTTCCAAGCCCTTGGAGATGCTCATCAAGCAGTATGCACACACTTGACACTTGACCTAGGTTGAGGCCGGTCGCCCCCACACCTCGCAGCACCACCTGACTGTGCCCGTCCCCGCTGCTGCTGAAAGTGTCAGTGCTCCAGTGTTCGAGGCCCCCCTGGGTTGCTTGGTATTGTTGATCTGTGCTGCTATGTAACTACTGTATCACTTGTATTCTTTTACTGTGCCTGTATTTTGTTCCTTTTCTGCCTGCCTGTGTCCCCGCTCGCACCGTCCCCCTCCCGCCACTGCCCCCTGCGTCCCCGCCCCCTTCTCTTTCTTTCCCTTCGCCTTATTGCCACTGCCTCCCCTGTACTCTGATTGATTGATTGACAGTTCCTCTCCTTGGCAGAAATATCTACTGCAGGCCAACCCCAGACAGCACACAGCAAAGGGGCAGAACTTCTCTTTCAGCTTTCCCAGCTCTTCTCCTTGGAAGAGGGTGCTCTTGAGTCCGGAGTTAATCTAAAGGTCTGTGGTCTGGGCCCCACTTTTTATAGTCAAAATTACTTAGTTCTCTTGTGGCAGAGAGTGTCTGTGCTCAACAAAAACCAGTTCTGTCCTGTCTGGTCCAGCTACCCGGCAGGAGGTGGAGACAGCATTGTGTAAGGCAGACCAGGCCCATTCAGGTGACAGGAAATCTCCTTCCCCTACTCTCAATGCAACCCAGGTCTATTTAGCCCAGTCTTGACTCACCCAGGAATGGAAGGGCACACCTCACCCCCCCCCCCCTCCCAAGTGGCTGTCTGGAAAGAATGCACATCCCCAGCCCTGTCAGTCCAAAGCCAGACAGTCAATATACAACCCAGAAGAGGCACACAGGATGGCTAAGCAAGAAAATACCTACTGTCTATAAGTAGTATTTTCAATCACAGAATGTAAAACTCATCCTTACTAAAACATGCATCTTTATATTCTGAGTTCAGTCATACTAAACTTTACATTCCTATCTGGTTCCAATGGGAAGTTATAGTTATAAGTTATTATAAGTAAATTTCCCATTCTATCCTATGGGACAGATAGCCTTTCCATAGTGAAAAACGAATTTCCCTGTATTTCACTATCAGGACATGTTACACACACCAACACATGTCCTACCTTTTACGGACACTGCATCCTGCCCACAGGGGTACCTTGGGCCTACTTTAAGGGTGACTCACATGTAAAAAAAGGGAAGGTTACGGCCTGGGAAGTGGGTGCACTTGCTAGGTGGACATGGCAGTAGAAGACTGCACACAGACACTGCAATGGCAGGTCTGAGAACCTTTGGCACGGCTGCTTGTGTCGGTGGCACAATCAGTGCTTTGGTTCTGGGCACACACAGTGAATGGTACTAGGAACTTAGTAGTACATCAAATAAGCTGATTATGGAAACACTCATTCTTGACAATAATTCACTGAGGGAGCACTTGTACGTTGGCACTGAACAGCAGTGGCAAAGTGCCCAAAGCACCTAGACCAGCAAAAACAAAGTACAACACACAGTAAAAATACATGAGGCAAAACATACAGGGGAAACCCACGCTAAGGATCCCAGGTATAACAGAGCTGGTTTCAGACCGGAGGGCAGAACCCTGAACTGAAAATGAAGGCCTTTCTCTGTAAATTGCAAGAACATTTGGTGTTTTTCCTGGCTCCTAATATTCAGATAAGCATCCCGAATGTCTATGGATTTCATTAAGTCCTGGCTGTTTAGCACTGGAATGATGGTATGTAGAGTAACCATTTTAAAATGAATGGTTTGAACCCAGGAAATCGCTCTCTTTAAGTCCAACACTTGTCTGCAAGACCTCTAAGACTTTTGAACTAAGAACAGAATGCCATAGGTTTGTTTGCCTTGCTCTACTTGAGGTACTTGAGCAACGGCTCTCTTGTCCCATAAAGCACAAATTCCGGCCCATAGTGCTTTACGCTTAATCCGATATCCAGGGACAGGAGTACAGATGAGTCCAGAGTCTGGAGGAGAATCGAATTTATGTGAAAACCTTCTGATGATGTTCAAAACCCACTGTTCGAGACTCCTCCAGTGCATACAGCTTCTATAAAAATCTTAGAGCTTTAGGGGGGTCAACCGCCTTCCATTCCCCCAAAAACATCTTAATCTTCTTATGTAAGGGCATTGCATAAGGGGGAGGATTCTCATATTGCAAAAAAAGACCTTCTGCGTCTTCAGGTGTGTGGCAATGGACGGAAATCTCAGCTTGTCTCTAATGTGCACCAGTACTTCAGGTACACCCTCTCTCTTAATGAAAATGCCTGAAGAGGAGAGGAAGTACTGGGGGTATCCACACCTCAAGCTGAAGATTAAGCTGGCTGTTAGATCTGGGGGTTTCTAGTTCGCAATGGTATTCACCTTTGTTCAAATAGGGGCCCTTACTTCTAAGTCAGGTTAAGGGGATTACACTCCTAAATAACCTCTGCTCACCCCCTTGGTAGCTTGGCATGAACAAACAGGCTTATCTCAGAGGCAGTGTGTTAAGCATTTGTGCTTATACACAGTAATACAGTGAAAACACTACAGATGGATACAACATAGGTTTTATAAAAATAAGTATTCTTTATATAGACTTAAACACAAGACCACAAACGGCAAAAATCCACAATACTAGTCTTAAGATTACTTTAAAGATGATAAAAGTTACTTAGTTCAAGTTGATGATAGATGTGACAAAGTTCTCAACAAAGTACCTGGATGTGTAACGCAAAGTAAACAAAAGGCTCGCAAAAGGCGAGATGCGTCAGTTCCGTGATCCAAAGGAGATGATGCGTCGTGCCTCAATGCTTGCGCAGAGTAGGCGATGCGTCGTGATCTTTACCGGTGCGGAGGTGATGCAAAGATTCTCGGCCTGCGGGCCCGTTGCGGTGCGCAAGATGGCGCCTTGATGCGATGCGATGATCCTGTTGCGATGCGAGAAGATGGCGCCCTTGATGCGGCAGCGGCGAAGTGTGTGGCCACTACGCCAGCCACACATCTTCTCCTCCAGCAAGCACATCTCCTTCAGACATTCCACTAGACTACACTGGACAGATCACAGCTGCGTCCACTGCAACTTCAGGAGAACCACGACCCACCACCACCCGCAACAGGTTCCCCGCAGAAGCTGGAGCAAGATCACCGCCGACCAGATCACCACGGCCCTCAGCCAGAACCCACCCACCAACGCAACGAACCCCAGCAAAGCAGCCCGCAACCTCACACGGTGGCTCACCAACTGCGCCGATGACCTCGCACCACTGAAGAACCCTCCCAGCAGACCCGGCAGCAGGAAAGCCTCGTGGTTCACCAACGACCTCAAAAACTCCAAGAAAACCTGCCGCACCCTCGAGAAAGCCTGGCGCCACGACCAGACAACAGAAAACATGACTGCCCTCAAAAACGCCACCCGCAAACACCACCAGCTGATCCGCACCACCAAAAGGACAACATTCAAAGAACGCCTGGACAACAATACCCACAACAGCAAGGAACTCTTCAGCATCGTTAAAGAGCTCTCCAACCCCAGCGCCTGCAACAACGACATCACACCCTCACAAGACCTCTGCAACTCACTCGCCTCGTTCTTCCACCGCAAGATCACCGACATACACAACAGCTTCGGCGCACAGACCGCGCACCCAACCACCAAACCAACGCACCCCACCACCACGCTCTGCGCCTGGACCCCTGTCAGCACTGAAGACACCACCCGCCTGATAAACACCATCCACTCCGGCTCCCCAACTGACCCCTGCCCACACCACATCTTCAACAAAGCTGACTCCATCATCACACCCCAACTCCAGAACATCATCAACAGCTCCTTCGCATCCCCCACCTTCCCAGAGAGCTGGAAACATGCCGAGCTGTGCGCCCTCCTGAAGAAACCCACCGCGGACCCCACGGACCTCAAGAACTTCCGCCCCATCTCGCTCTTCCCTTTTTAGACCAAAGTCTTCGATAAGACCATCAACAAACAACTCTCCGCCTTCCTCGAGACAAACGGATCCCTCAACACCTCACAGTCCGGCTTCCGAGCAAACCACAGCACCGAGACCGCTCTCATCGCAGCTACCGATGACATCAGGTCCCTGCTCGACAACGGGGAAACTGCTGCCCTCATCCTCCTAGACCTCTCAGCAGCCTTCGACACTGTATGCCACCGCACCCTGATACAGCTCCTCAGCAACACCGGAATCCAAGGAGCGGCCCTGGAGTGGATCATGTCGTTCCTCGCCGGAAGAACCCAGAGAGTCCGCCTCCCCCCATTCCGATCCGCGGCAACCGAAGTCATGTGCGGCGTTCCGCAAGGATCCTCACTCAGCCCCACCCTCTTCAACATACACACGAGCCCTCTCGCAGCCATCGCACGCCAACACAACCTCAACATCATCTCCTAACCCGACGACACCCAGCTGATCCTCTCCCTCACCAACGACCTCGCCACCGCCAGAGCCAGGCTCCAGGAAGGAATGAAAGACGTCGCGGAATGGATGAAGATCAGCGGTCTGAAAGCGAACTCAGACAAGATGGAAGTCCTCATCCTGGGACCCTCCCCTTCTGCCTGGGACGACTTCTGGTGGCCAACTGCCCTGGGCACCGCACCCAAGCCAACAGACCATGCACGCAACCTGGGCTTCATCCTGGACTCCTCCCTCACGATGACCAAACAAGTCAACGCCGTCTCATCATCCTGCTTCAACACCCTGCGGATGCTCCGAAAGATCTTCCGTTGGATCCCCACCGAAACCAGGAAGACGGTCACCCAGGCCCTCGTCACCAGTCGACTGGACTACGGGAACACCCTCTACGCTGGAACCACAGCCAAACTCCAAAACAGACTCCAGCGCATACAGAACGCTTCTGCACGACTCATCCTGGACATCCCTCGTCACAGCCACATCTCTGCCCATCTGAAAGACCTGCATTGGCTCCCCGTCAGCAAGAGGATCACGTTCAGACTCCTCACCCACGCACACAAGACTCTCCACGACATGAGCCCGAAATACCTCAACAGCCGCCTCACATTCTACACACCCACCCGCCAGCTCCGATCCGCCAGCCTCGCCCTCTCCGCCATCCCACGAATTCGCAAATCCACCGCCGGAGGAAGATCCTTCTCCCACCTGGCGGCCAAGATGTGGAACTCCCTCCCCACCCACCTTCGGCTGACCCAGGACCATCTATCCTTCAGGAAACAACTCAAGACCTGGCTGTTCGAGCAGTAGCGACTCCTCCCCCCAGCCCCCCCCCCCCCCCCCACCCCCAGCGCCTTGAGACCCTAGCGGGTGAGGAGCAGGCTTTACAAATTTGTTTGATTTGATTTGATTTGATGCATAGACGCCCTGGCAGCCTTGCGACGACTCTGTACTTTGGAGCCGCGACAGGCCCTGCAACACGCTTCTCCAGTGATGAAGTGGCGACTCTTTCGATGGCGTCACGCTTCTCCAGTGATGTGACAGCAAGCAGCTTCGATGAACACACGCTTCCAGGGAGATGCGGCGAAGGCTCGCTTCTCCGGCGATGCGACCATTTCAGCTGTGGCGGCGACACGCTTCTTCTCGATGCATCGCGCTTCCAGCTCCCAGCGACACGCAAAGTCTGGAGTTGAGAATTCCCAACAGGGTAATTCAGAGGGGAGCTGGAGATGAAGTCTTTTGTCCCTGAGACTTCAGCAGGAGGCAAGCACAGGTCAAGCCCTTGGAGAATATTCTGTAAATGATGAAAGTCCTTAAAAAGTTTCTTCTCCTTTCCTTGGCAATGAAGCAACTACTGCAGGTCAACCCAGCAAACAGCACACTAGCAGAGGGGCAGTTAAACTCCTGCAGCTTCCTTGGTTCTTCTCCTTGGCAAAAGGTTTCTTGTTCCAGAAGTGATCTAAAGTTCTTAGGACTGGGTCCCAATATTTATACCCCAAACACCTTTGTTCTCTGAAGGCAGAGAGGCCTCTGCCCAGTCCAAACCAGTTCCTGAGCACTTTGTTTACATGACTCTCTCCTTCTTTTCACTGTGCAGGGCAGAGACGTCAACCGCCCAACAGGAGGTGGAGCCAGCACAGGGGAGGGAAGGTACAGCTCTGGAGCACTTTGTTGACAAGATTCCTTATCTCCTTTCACAGTGCAGGGCAGAGACATCAGACAAGCCACAGGAGGTGGAGCCAGCATTGTAGAGGAAAGGCGCAGCCCTATTCAGGTCCCAGGTGCAACTCCTCCCTCCTGTTAGACGGACCGGGAGGGTCGGCCGAGGTTACGGGGAGAGGTCTCCAGGGAGAGCCTTCTCCAACGACTGTACAGATAAGTAACTTCCCCCCCACAGACGGACACCACACAAGGTTGAAGGTTAACGAGACTTTATATGCAATTCTTAGGTTACGATGATGGATACAAGGAGGTCTGGACTCAGGGGTCCCCTCGGTTCTAGTCTCTGGTTTAGGAAAGGGGTAGCGGGACAGTCTTAGTTACCAATGAGTACAAAATAGCTCTCAATCCTCGAGCTCGGCGTTCTAGATGATCGGGCCGTGGAGGAGCCAAGCAGGTCCCGAGATGGATGAAGGAAGGACGACGGTCCGCGGCGGAGCCTGCAGGTCCCGGTGGAAGATGACGGTTACAACGGTCCGCGGCCACGCCAGCAGATCCCGACGACGATGAAGGATGAAGGTTACGACGACTGTGGCAGCGCCAACAGGCAAGACGATGGTGCACAGGACAGAGCTATGGCAGCGCCAGTAGTCCGTCCAGGATGAGTTCCTCTTTACGTCTCTCGACTCCAAGATACAACTGCCTTCCTGCTCTGGAGCTGCCCCAGTTATAGGGCTGGTGTGCTTTGATGTCCGGACCCTCGCACTTGGAGGTCGGGAGGTCCGGGATGGGGGAGTCCAGACACCCAGCAGGGGGGTGGAGCCAGCGCCCGGGGAGGCGATGGGCGAGCGGCACTTGGTGGGGGAGAGCCATCGGCACCTCTTTCTCCCATTGACTTGCCAAGTAGTCCGCTCACCTCCTGGGTGGATGGTGGTGCCGGGATGTCTGAGGCCGGGCCAGGCCCAGGGTTGAGGTCGATCGGGGGCCAGGCGGCCTCGTGGTGGAGTGTCCAAGATGGCGCCCCAGGATGGGCGCGTGGGCCGGCAGTGGATCGGACCCACGAGGTCGACATGCTCGAGGGCAGGGGTCCCTGAGGGGACGGAGGACGGGCAATGGTGGTGTGTGGTACTTGCGTGACCGGGCTCGGGCTTGGTTGGGCCGGGGGAGAGCGGCCCTTCATGTGGCCTGTCCAACATGCGTCCCCCCCAGCTGAAGGCGGGGAGAGTTACCCATCCTCTTGGGGACTCTCCTCGTCGAGGCGGAAGAACCGGGACAGGCCATCCGCGTTGGCGTGATCTGGCCCAGGCCGGTGTTCAACTGTGAAGTCCATACCTTGTAGGGAGATGGACCAGCGTAGTAACTTTGGGTTTTCCCCCCGCATCTGCATCAGCCACTGCAGGGGCCGGTGGTCGGTCTGCACCCGAAAGTGGGTGCCGAAAAGGTAGGGCCGGAGTTTCTTGAGGGCCCATACCACAGCGAAGGCCTCCCTCTCTATGGTGCTCCAGCGTTGCTCCCGTGGTAGGAGTCTCCGGCTGATGAAGGCCACCGGTTGATCAAGGCCTTCGGTGTTCACTTGAGACAGGACTGCCCCAATGCCCTGGTCGGAGGCGTCCGTCTGGACGACGAACTCCCGGCTGTAGTCTGGGGCCTGGAGCACAGGGGCGGAACACATGGCGGCCTTTAATTGTTCAAATGCAGTTTGACACTCTGGGGTCCAGGTGACTTTCTTGGGTTGGTTCTTTGACGTGAGTTCTGTGAGGGGCCCCACTATGGTACCATAGTCTTTTACGAACCTTCGGTAGTAGCCCGTGAGGCCCAGGAAGGCTCGTACCTCGGTTTGGGTGATGGGGGGCTGCCAGGCCTGGATGGCGGCAATTTTCAGCTGTAGCGGGGCCACTAGGCCGTTTCCCACCTGGTGTCCGAGGTAGGTTACAGACCCTTGCCCAATTTGACACTTGCTGGCCTTGATCGTGAGGCCAGCTCGCTGAAGGGCTTGCAGCACTGCTCGGAGGTGGTGGAGGTGCTCGGTCCAATGGTGGCTGTATACAGCGATGTCGTCTAGGTAGGCGGCGCTGAATCCTTCGAGCCCCGCTAGGACCTGGTTGACGAGCCGTTGGAATGTTGCTGGGGCATTCTTCATGCCGAAGGGCATGACCGTGAAATGGTAATGGCCATCGGGGGTGGAGAAGGCAGAACGTTCTTGCGCCCGGGGTGTGAGGCCGATCTGCCAATAGCCTGCTGTCAGGTCGAAGATGCTGAGGTAGCGGGCAGCTCCCATTCGGTCGACTAGTTCATCTGCCCGGGGGATGGGGTGCGCGTCTGTTCTGGTGACCGCATTCAAGCCCCGGTAGTCGACGCAGAACCGGAGTTCTGGTGTGGTGCCGGGGGCAGCTGCTTTGGGGACCAGTATGACAGGGCTGGCCCAGGGACTGTCTGAGGGCTCGATGACCCCGATCGTGAGCATCTTGGCTATTTCTTCCTGGATGCAGGCCCGTACCCGGTCTGGCCCGCGGTAGGCTCGGTGGCGGATAGGGGGGCTGTCCCCGGTATCCACATCGTGCACACACCAGGAAGTGACACCCGGGGTGAGGGAGAACAGGCTGGCGAACTGTGATAGGAGGGCTTGACACTCCTGGCGTTGTTCTCTGGTGAGGGCCTCTGAGAGCCGGACCCCATCCACGGAGCCGTCGTGCTCTTGAGCCCGTAGGAGGTCAGGGAGAGGCTCGGAGTCTTCTTCAACCCCAGTGTCTGTGGCCATCAGGAGGCTGAGCTCTGTTCGCACAAAGTGGGGCTTTAGTCTGTTAGCGTGGAGGACCCGGAGAGGGTTCCGGGAGGATTCCATGTCGATGAGATAAGTGGCAGGACCCTTGCGCTCTATTACTTTGAAGGGCCCCGTCCATTTGTCTTGCAGGGCGCATGGCTCAGTGGGGGACATCACCCATACCTGTTGGCCAGGTTCGAATTCAATGGATGAGGCGTTCTGGTCATACCATTTTTTCATGTCCTCTTGACTGGCCTCTAGGTTGGCCTTCGCTAGTTCTCTGAACCGCCGGGTCTGGTTGCGGAGGGTGAGGAGGTACCGGAAGACATCTGGAGGGTTCTTTAGCGGAGGCATCTCCCAGCCTTCTTTGACGAGACTGAGCGGCCCTCGCACTGGGTGTCCATATAGCAGTTCAAATGGGCTGAAGCCCAGGGATTTCTGGGGGACTTCTCGATACGCGAAGAGGAGGCACGGCAGCAGCACATCCCACTGGCGACGGAGGGGCTCTTCCAACCCCCCGATCATTCCCTTTAGCGTGCGGTTGAACCGCTCAACGAGTCCGTTCCCTTGAGGGTGATAGGGGGTTGTGAATCTGTAGGTGACCCCGCACTGTTGCCAGAGGGACTTCATGTATTTGGAGATAAAGTTCGTGCCTCTGTCGCTGACGACTTCTCGGGGGAAGCCCACACGGGAGAAGATCCCCATCAGGGCCCGGCCGACCACCGGGGCTGTCACAGTTCGCAGAGGAACAGCCTCAGGGTAGCGGGTGGCGTGGTCCACTAGCACCAGGATGAATCGATGGCCTTGTTTTGTGCGTGGGTCCAAGGGCCCCACAATGTCTATTCCGACTCTCTCAAACGGGGTAGTGACCACGGGAAAAGGTTGCAGGGGAGCCTTTAGTTTGCGGCCGCTCTTCCCACTGGCTTGGCACGTGGGGCAAGATCGGCAATGCTGGTGCACATCGTTTCTCATTTTGGGCCAGAAGAAGTGGGTCACTAGGCGACTGTAGGTTTTATCTTGTCCCAGATGTCCTGCCAGGGGGACATCGTGGGCCAGGTTTAACAGGAAGTCTCTGAAACGGAGGGGTACCACTAGTACTCGGTTGCTCCCCAGCTCGGCGATTCTTTGCTCGCTGTACAGCAGATCATTGTCCCAGTAGACCCAATGAGTTCCGGGGGTATCCCCGGCGCTTTGGGCGAGCGCTTGCTGGCGGAGTCCCTCGAGGGAGGGACAGGTCTTCTGTTCTTTGCGAAATTGTTCTTGCGTGGGCCCCCCTTCTTGAGGCCACTGGTCGAGGTTAGCGAGGTCGGTAGATTGAGCTGGTTCGGCGGGAATGTTACGGTCGGTGTTTTCGGCCGGGGCGACCGGAGGCGGTGGCGCCGGCCATTCGGGTTCTTCTGGCTGGTGGTTGGCACGGGCGGCCATGGAACGGGTGGTGACGCACGCCCAGTCTGGGACGCCCAACATCCCCAGGTGTTCCTTTCGCTCCACGGCGGCCCACGGAGAGCTTTCCAGGTCATTGCCCAGGAGGCAGTCTACGGGGGCATCGTCTCGGACCGTCACTTTCAACATGCCGGAGACCCCCCCCCATTCGAAGGGGACGCAGGCCATCCGACACAGGCTCTCCGAGTTATCGGCTGATCGTACAGGGCAGAGAATGTTCGGTAGATACTGTTCTGGGGCCACCAGGTGACAGCGGACGGCTGTTACACTGGCCCCGGTGTCACGAAGGGCTTCGGCCTGGTGTCCATTGATGCTCACCCATTGGCTGTACTTCTGGGTGTTAGCGGGTAGGGGGACCCGCGGGACCATGTCTTTCCCCCCTAAGCAGGCTAGAGTCATGGCGGCTGGCTCCCACTCTTGATGCTCTTGTTCGTACTCTTCCTGTTCCTCGGAGATCTGTTCTTCCCCTAGGGCTGCAGCGGCCACTTGGCGGGGTCTTGGGCTCTGGTACTGCGGGCAGTTTGGGTCGTTCGCATAGTGGCCGACTCGTTGACATCGGTGACACGTGACATTGGCTCTGTACCCCGGTCGCGCTGGGGTGCTGCCCCGGTTGGCCGGGGGGGTGGTGTTGGTAGCGGGGGCGACCGGGGCGTTGTCTCTTCCTCGCCCTTGGCCCCCTCCTCCTCCTCTGGGTCGGTGCTGACCATTGTTGTTCCGGTTCTGTTCGTAGGACCCATTCCGGCCCACTCTGGTGATCTCCCACCGGTCAGCTTCGGCTGCGAGCTGCCGGGGATCCGTTAACTTGCTGTCGAGGAGGTGTTGGCGGAGTTCAATGAAGCAATTGTTCGACAGATGCTCCCATACCATCAGGTTAAATAGTTGCTCGTAGGTCGTGACGTTGCTTCCTCGGATCCAGCCCTCGAAGGCTCGGCTAAAGTACGTTACATAGTCCACCCAAGTTGTACCCGGGATGCGGGTGCAGTCTCGGAACCTCTGACGGTACATCTCGGGTGTGAGACCATAGCGGGTGAGGAGGGCCGCTTTCATATGGTCGTAGGAGGTCATCTGGTGGTCCGGGAGCTGTAGTAGGGTGTCGCGGCCCTCATTGAGGAATCTTCCCCAGAGACCGGCTCCCCAGTCGCTTCTATCGATCCGGTGTGCAGTCATAGCGATTTCATAGGCTTTAAACCATTGCTGGATGTCGTCCTCTCTGAAGTATTCTCGGACAACATCCTTGGGGATGTGTACCTTTTTGTCTGTGGCCCCTGGGGTGGGGGGTCGCTCGGGCACCCCTGCTTCTTTATTCTGCTTGCGTAGGTTGATCTCGGCTAGGTTTCGTTCGTGTTCGTACGCTAGTTTTTTTTCCTCGAGCTCCCTTTGTCTCTGTTTCTCCTCTCTTTCTTCTCGGAGACGCAGGTGCTCTAAGTTGATTTTTTGTTCGGCCAACTTAAGTTCAACGTCCATTTTAAGTCGGGCCATTTCTAGTTCGTGTAGTCGGGTCCTTTCTCTTTCCTGGATCTCGTCTTGCGAGAGACCCGTTCTTTGCTCTTCCGGGGCCGTGGTCGTTTTTTCTACGGTGCTTTGATCAGGGGTTCCGGCAGCCCCGGTTTCTGCCCAAGATTCTAGGGCATGCTTAAAATCGTCCTTGGTACTCAGTCCGGTGGTAGCGATACCCAGTTCGATGCAGAATTGTTTAAGTTCACGATGGTTGTACTCCCCCAATTTCTCCATTTGGAATTTCTCGGTTGATCCGCTCTCTTTCGTGGTCATTGTGACTCCGTCGTGGGGTGAGCTACTCTCTGTACGTTTATGCGGTGATTCGGATCCCACCGCTGCCACCAATGTTAGACGGACCGGGAGGGTCGGCCGAGGTTACGGGGAGAGGTCTCCAGGGAGAGCCTTCTCCAACGACTGTACAGATAAGTAACTTCCCCCCCACAGACGGACACCACACAAGGTTGAAGGTTAACGAGACTTTATATGCAATTCTTAGGTTACGATGATGGATACAAGGAGGTCTGGACTCAGGGGTCCCCTCGGTTCTAGTCTCTGGTTTAGGAAAGGGGTAGCGGGACAGTCTTAGTTACCAATGAGTACAAAATAGCTCTCAATCCTCGAGCTCGGCGTTCTAGATGATCGGGCCGTGGAGGAGCCAAGCAGGTCCCGAGATGGATGAAGGAAGGACGACGGTCCGCGGCGGAGCCTGCAGGTCCCGGTGGAAGATGACGGTTACAACGGTCCGCGGCCACGCCAGCAGATCCCGACGACGATGAAGGATGAAGGTTACGACGACTGTGGCAGCGCCAACAGGCAAGACGATGGTGCACAGGACAGAGCTATGGCAGCGCCAGTAGTCCGTCCAGGATGAGTTCCTCTTTACGTCTCTCGACTCCAAGATACAACTGCCTTCCTGCTCTGGAGCTGCCCCAGTTATAGGGCTGGTGTGCTTTGATGTCCGGACCCTCGCACTTGGAGGTCGGGAGGTCCGGGATGGGGGAGTCCAGACACCCAGCAGGGGGGTGGAGCCAGCGCCCGGGGAGGCGATGGGCGAGCGGCACTTGGTGGGGGAGAGCCATCGGCACCTCTTTCTCCCATTGACTTGCCAAGTAGTCCGCTCACCTCCTGGGTGGATGGTGGTGCCGGGATGTCTGAGGCCGGGCCAGGCCCAGGGTTGAGGTCGATCGGGGGCCAGGCGGCCTCGTGGTGGAGTGTCCAAGATGGCGCCCCAGGATGGGCGCGTGGGCCGGCAGTGGATCGGACCCACGAGGTCGACATGCTCGAGGGCAGGGGTCCCTGAGGGGACGGAGGACGGGCAATGGTGGTGTGTGGTACTTGCGTGACCGGGCTCGGGCTTGGTTGGGCCGGGGGAGAGCGGCCCTTCATGTGGCCTGTCCAACACCTCCCATCTAGATGCAGATCTCTCTATTCACCACTGGGCTGCCCCAGCCTGCCTCCTGGAATCCCCTAGCCCTGTCACTCACAAACCCAGACAAGGAATACACAACCTAGCAGTGGCAGGCCTGGACAGTTAGGCAAGAAAATACCTACTTTCTAAAAGCGGTATTTTCAAACACAGAATATTAAAATCAACTGCACTAGAAGATGCATTTTAATATTTTGAGTTCAGGCATACTAAATTCGAATTTCCATGTTCCCTGAGTCAGTTAGGATTATAAGAATGTAATAATCTAACTGCCCATTCTAGCCTATGGAGAACAGGTAGCCTTCAATAGGGAAAAACGAAAATGGCTGTAGTTCACTATTAGGACATGCTGCACACATCAGAGCATGTCCTACCTTATACTTACAATGCACCCTGCCCTTGGGCCTTCCATAGGGGTGTCTAATATGAAGCAAAGGGAAGGTTTAGGGACTGGCAAGTGGGTGCACTTGGCCAAGTCAACATGGCAGTACTAGACTACCCACAGACCTTGCAATGGCAGGCCTGAGACACACTTTCCAAGCTGCTTCTGTGGGTGGCACAGCCTGTGCTGCAAGCCCACCAGCAGCATTTGATTTAGAAGCCCTGGACACACATGGTGCACTGTACTAGAGGCTGATAGGTAAATCAAATAACCCAATCATGGAATCGCCAATTAATACATAAAGTTAACACAGGGAGCACTTGCACTGTGGCACTGAATAGCAGTGGCACAGTGCCCAAAGCATATAACCAGCAAAAACATATCAATCCGTCAAAATGGAAGGGAGACTCACGCCAATGATGCCAGGTCTAACACTGGCAAACCCAAACCACCATCCTTAGATCCTTTAGCACCCTTGTTCTTGTGCTTGGATTTCAATGCTAGTAGCCTGGAAACTGCCACCTCAATCATTTCCTGCACCTATTCAGCTGTCATTAGAGCAGGCATAACTACAGGAATTGACTCCGCCTCAGAAAGAAGAAGAAACATGTCTCCTCTTGGAGCCCCTCTTTCCATCCATTGCCAGACCAGTAAGGGGGAGGAAAATTCAGCATCCTATTTAAATACAAAAAACGAGTAAATACAAGAAACCCCCAAAGGGGCACCAGAGGATACTGCTGCCCCCAATGGTATATGGTCTAAAAGAAACTAATCCATCTTCCCCACTTTGATGTCATTGACAATGATGGGGCTTATTTACAAGCCCCTTGCGCCACCAGTACGTCAGTTTATCCCATATTAAAAGTGACGCACTGGAGGCGCAACGGGCTTTTAAATATTCCCTTATAAGTTTGGACCTCCAGGGGAGACGTGAGTACCTTAGAAGTTGGCCCCGCATTGAGGAGTGTGGTGAGCCATCCGGACGCTACAAGACATTGCACCTCCTTGGTCCGGGCGCGGACCAGGGAGTATTTAATAAAGGGGACGTCAGCGCACGTGGCTGACGGCACGGACTGAGTATCTGTGTGGTCGTTCTCTGCAGCGCTCCGCCTGGGTCTATAGGCCGCTGTTGCCCTGTAGTGCTGTTGTGCCTTTCAGGCGTACCCTGGGCCCACACCTACCACCCTAGATAGTCGGGGGTACCACAAGGAGAGCCTTGCTTCTTCCCTTCAGATGCGCTGCTCATCCATTCACTGGCTCTGCCCTTCCTGGCCCTGAAGAGCAGCGCCCGCCTGATTTTGTACCTAAGCAGTGCCTGAACAGACCGCAGTAGGGCCTCGGGCTTCCTCAAAGGTGTGCTTGACCTCAGCACAAGTAGGCCCGCTCGGCAGTGCCTGGCCTCTCCCCACACTCCACAATATAGAAGATATACCTGTCTGCCATCACAGATGCATCTGAAGGGGCCTGGGACAGCACACCGCCATACACAGTGAGTCTGGCAAGAGAAACAATAAACAGGACGGGTGGAGAGCCCCATCGTTTCAGCAGTTGTGTGGTGATCGGTGTCTGGGGCGGCCGGGCTGCCTCGTGATGTTATGAATTAAAGGGACGAGGGGGTGAGGAGGTAATGCACCTTTGCCTCGGATTTGACGCTCACGAGCAGTTGCTAGGAAGCAAGAAGCTGTCTGTTGTGCACATGGCTCCCTCGAACCATAGCAGCCTTTATGAGCTTGTGAAACAGGCCCAGTGACAAGAGAACCGAAAAAATACTGAAAAGCTTTTATGGCACGCTTTCAAGCCTGCTAGTTCACAGCAGTGGGACCTGGAGCGCTGGTTCATTTGCACAACAAAAGGCCCACTCCTCTATCTAAAGGGTTTCTCTGCTCCTTCTGTCTTTGGTTATTTGCATCATAAAAGCTACACTTGTATTGTTTGCTTTGTGTACAGTTCTGCCGGCAAAGGCCTTCACAATGTACGTGCGTGCGGTGAGTGCTGAGCTTTCTTTGTTACAGGTATTAACCAAGCGCATTCACCACAAACTGTTTGTCGCCGAGTATTACAAATAGAATGACAGAATCCTTTGAAGCCATGCTGCTGATGGCACGCGCCTCATAGCAGGATACATTTCCGTTCCAAAACACTGAAATATATACTGTGAACTGCAACAGAACTTGAGCAGGCGTTTGTTTTAGACCTTTTAGACTCGCTTTACCATTAATACGTTTCGAAAACATGGGCGAAATGAGGCGAGGTGTTTTGTTCATGTAGTGCAATGATCGTCAAATTTCAAATGATGCCCCCCCCCTTATGTCAAATAATTTTACCTCCCATAATAAAAATCATATTTTATAACAATTAGTTAAATACTGTATCCAGACAAGGCTGATGTGCAGTTGTGTTTTTCACTTTCGTACACTATATTTACGGTTAAAACAGAGCGAACCAAGATTTCAAGGGAGATTGTGGGGTAGAGCATTGTCCAAATATAATGTTCAATCTTATTTTCTTATTATTATAAATCGGATATGTGAACATGAAACTAAAAATATTGTAAACAAAGGGCCAAAAAAGTGTAAGGGACTTTAGGGGGCGCCAAAAACGTTTTGGCAAAAATTGATAGTCATTCTTGCCTTTTATTTATTTACTTTTTAAAACAATTTTTATTAGTTTAGAAATGTATTCCTAGAGACCGGCTCAAGCATTGTTGATACCGTGGGTGATTTATATGACACTAAATGTCGTAATGTCTTTACAAAAACAATACGCACAGTTACGTCTTTTCCTTTTTGTGAAACATAAGAACACAGAAACAGTGAGTTAAACAATAATTATTCCAGAACTCCCAACCCTCCGACAATGTTAAATATTGAACTACAAGTCTCAAAATGCAGTTCACTGTTGACATAAAAGAGGACTAGCTGAAGAGTGTTTACAAGGAATGGGACTACTTGGCAGTTCTTTTAATAATTGGTACACAGCAATTAAGGTGTATCTGTCTTTCAAAAGTGCAGTTAAATACATGATTGCTAACATGATATGGCCCACGGATACTCACAAACATTAGCCAGGGGGCCACAAAGTACAGTCTGTGGTGTGACCAAGGGCAGCACTGATGCCAGCAGTATGGCGGTAGGGGGTCTGGTGGGTAAGGGATTGTGTAAGGAGGTCTAAAAACATGTTAAATAGACAACCACTCCTAGTCAGCAAACCACTTATGACCCATCTCAGAGTGGCTCGACACAACCTTTTATTTCATGGAGTCAGAGATATTAGTCTCTGCTCCCCTGGAGCACATCAGATGCTTCTTTTGGTCAGAGCCTGGTGCCCCTCCAGCTATCAATTCATGCCCCCGAAGGTTGCCCGCCCCACAGTTGGAAGTCCTCTGCTGTAGTGTATACTAAAATTCACAGCTGTTGATAAAACAAGAAGCAAGGTTTAGGATTTCAATAAAATTGTATATCTTAAAGCAACTTAAATTCCGATATATAGAGTGTAAATAACTTAGGAACTTTAAAGAAAAAACATCTATTGCCACTCGGTCCTGGTCCCCTGATGGCAGGATTAGTAGCTGTAGCCCCTAGTCCACACTGCCCATGTGAAAACTTGGCTTGTTTTGGTCTCAAAGAGGACCTCGTGAGCTGAGCCAGGCCCCAGGCTCGAGCTTTCTGTGGCTCACTCACCTTTACCAGTGACTGGCCTGGTACTGGTCAGAGTCTAGTTGGACTGATGCATCCCTTCCTGGGATAAGTGTAGAAGTCACTACAGGGATAGGCCCAAGGGGGACTGAAGCTAGTGGTGCATCAGGTTTTACTGTTGATTTTCCTGACAAACATTACCTGCAGCAAGCCTTAAACACACAGATTTCTATACCTTGCAAAACATGTACAGCGTTCAAAACTGCCCCAATGTTTAAGCGTGGGCTACTTTTTTAACTCTCTAATTTGTTAATGGGGGTCACTTTTATATTTTTCACTCAAGCTTATTTTCTGTCCCAGTCCAGCCCTGGTGGGGAGAATGTTTTGTCTCTGATCTGTCTGGAAAAAACAGGTGAGCTGTCTGATCTCTCAGGCCTGGGCAGACAGCAGCCTTTTCAGCCAACATGAATCAGCAGTGCCTTCTGGTGCAGCCTGGTGGCCCCATGCCCAGCCCAGCTAAAGAACTTGGAAGGCGCTCAAGGCAGGCGTTCATCCGGCAGACACATCCCCTATGTACTTCTGGTGGAACAGTCTACTCAGGTGATTCATGTACTCTCTCTGTACTGAAGGGGTGGAGTTGGCGTTGTTGTTGTTCTCAAGGTGGAAGTTCAGGTCACCGAGGAGGATGTAGTCGGTGAAGGCGAGGGCGTGCGTGCTGATGAATTCGGCGATGGAGTCGCTGAACTGAGGTCGGGGTCTGTAGACGAGGGTTCCTCTTAGGGTGGTGTTGGGGTCGGTGTGGATCTGGAAGTGCATGTGTTCGGCGGTGCTGAGGGTGCGCAGCGTCTGACATAGATGGGGAGGTGGAAGGGAGGTGCAGCTGGGAGACGGGAGCAGGGAGGCCAATGGGGGACGAGGGGGGCGGGTCGCAGGGGGTGCAGCGGCGGGAACCGTCAGGGGGAGAACAGAGGGCGAGAGAAGGGGGGACAATTCAGTACAAGGGGGCAGCAGGAGCAAAATACAGAGACAGAGAAACCAGTACAAAATGCAGAAAAGCAACAGCAATGAATAAGGGCACAATACAGTACAATAAATGGCAACAGAGTGCAACGGAAGACAGGCAAGGCACGCAGAGACTCACCTACAGCCCACCACTGGGCCACCAGGGATGAGGCGCAGGTGGAATCCTGCGGGTGGAGGAGGGCCTTTAACTTCCAACAGCAGCTGAGAGCAGGGACACGGCCCAGATATATGGTGCTGTGCGGCATGGGGAGCGACCTGCCTGCAGGTAGGGTCAAGGGTCACACAAGGGGTACAGAAGGCAAAAAAGGGCAACAAGCAGAGGAAGACAGGCACAGAAGAACGGGGGCAGCGAGGGGGACAGCTGGCAAGTGTACAGAGACAGCAAGCAGAGGGGCAAACTTACTAGCAGCAGCGGGCAGGAGAACACAGGCGGAGCTGTGTGGTGGGGGAGCGACCTACCTCGCAAGGTCAAGGGTCGCTCTCCTAACAGCGCAGCAGCCGCCATATATCGGAAGGTGGGAGGGAGAAGCAGCTGGGAGGCGGGAGGCAGGGGCAGCGAAAGGTGAGGGGGCGGGGCACAGGGGATGCAGCGGCAGGAATCGGGGGTAACCGGGCACAGAATCAGGGTCACAGAAGGCAAAATGGGCGCAGGATCAGGGGCACATGAGAGAAACAGAGGCAAAAGGTCACAGAATCAGGGGCACACAAGAGGTACAGAAGGCAAAAATGGTCACAGAACGTGGGCATAGAAGGCAAAATAGGCATAGAATCAGGGGCACACGAGGGGAACAGAGGCAAAAATGTCCCAGAATCAGAGGCCCACGAGAGGAACAGAGGCAAAATGGTCACAGAGATGGGGGCACAAAAGGAAAAAAAACGGGTGTAGAATAAGGGCACATGAGGGGAACAGAGGCAAAAATGTCACAGAATCAGGGGCAAACGAGGGGAACAGAAGGCAAAAGATCACAGAATCAGTGGCACACGAGGGGTACAGAAGGCAAAAAAGGGCAACAAGCAGAGGAAGATGGGCACAGAAGACCGGGGTCAGCGAGGGGGACAGCTGGCAAGGGCACAGAGACAGCAAGCAGAGGGGCGAACTTACCAGCAGCAGCAGCGGAGCTGTGTGGTGGGGGAGCGACCTACCTGGCAAGGTCAAGGGTTGCTCAGACACATTGGTTTCTAAAATGTATTTGGCACTTATTACATTGTGTTTATTAGGTAATGTTGATCCACAATTGATGTCTTGTCAAGCTAAGCATATGGCTCCACAGAACCACTGCGAACTTCCTCAAGGTATGTCTTACTTGCGATGAGTGATAGTGCCGCAATCGTCTTACGGTATAGCCATATTAGAAAGAGGTTTTAGATTGGTGACCTTCCATCTGAGGAGTTTTGCATTAGTTACAATATATTTTTAGAGCTCCTTATTGCTCAAAGATTTGTAATATCTGATATTTAGCTCTTTCATTGCATTTGATTGCTTGCTTTTACTCGTAAGAAAGTTTAACTCTGTCATAAATGTTGCAGTTGGATGTCACTCGTAAGTGCATTCAAACCATGGAAATATCACACACAACTAATTTGAAAACTTGGCATTCCAAAATCATGAGACATGGTGTGCTCCGAATCAGCACAAGTCCACAAAACATAATGCTGAAACCCAGAAGAGACGGGCACTGAGAAACCCAACAGTCCAAAGTGGAGCCGCTACACAGGGGCCATGACTGGAGGCTGTCATATTCGGAGGGAGGAGACTTAGCCAGCCCTACACAGAAGAGGGTGGAGTGTCTCAATGTTCAATGCTGTGATGCCGCAACTGGTTTCAGACCTCCACACCACCCTCTGGTTAATGTATTGTGGCTCAGTAGAGGAAAAGAGCAGCACAGCCTAGGGTACTGATGACCTACTTCCCCATAGGAATCCAAACCATTTAGTTTGTGAAGTAAGGGCAGCACTGCTGAGACCCAGAGGAAGCGAAGGAGCTGCGTCAGATGGCTGAGAGGTCCACATGACAGCAACAGTGAGAAGAAGACCAGCATTCTGCATGAAACTAGACTGGCTAATGAGACAGTGCTAGAAAACTTAGGTGCCCTTACAGAGTCCCTCAAGGATGTCAAGGGATGAAATGAAAGAGTCCCATCAAGGGTTTAGGTAACATCCTATGTGTGTGTCTGTTTCCCCTGTATGTAACACCTTCACAATTTCTTACAGAAAACATGTGCCTCGCCAAACACTAAGCCAGAGATGAAAGAGTTATCTCATGTCTTTTCCAGCTGCCTCATCCCATCAACTCTACCCATAGGGCAGGAAGATCTCTGCTTCCCATCTCAACCTCAGGCACCCCCAGCCAGGATAAACAATGATAAAGGTCTTGAACTGATCATCGCGCTGCTTATATACATTACTGCTGGAACCCGGACCCCACAGCTTCATACAACTCGCAACAGTGTACCAAATGACGTGTTTTACAGATGCACAATGCTACAAACTGGGCATTATTTGGCACACTATATAATTCTTGACCTGTCACAGTTAGCACATAAATTGGTCATTGGTTGTGAATCAACAAACACTGAGGTGGTTGCGGATTCTGGGTGATATTGGTGTCTGGTTCCTTCAAGGTGATGGAGAAGTGACACTGCTCCCCATTGCAGTTTGTCTCATCCTGACTCATCCTGGAACGTCATCCTTACAGGCTGGTGGGCAGCAGGCAGAACAGACAGGGAGCGAAGCCAAGCAGTTCGACGGCATTGGCAGGGACCTGGGAAGCACCATGTTTGGGTCAGGAATTCCTATTTACAGGACCTAATTAATTCTGGCCAACCTCCCATTCCACTTTATGGCACCTGCACAATCCACTATCGATTCTTTAATTTCCAGGGAACCTTGATTCATTGCTAGAACAGGTGTAGATATATAAGCGCTGCAGATCTTTGTTCTTTTAACAATGCTTTCAAATTCTTTTTGTCAGGCGTGCTCCTTGCCCCTTTACTTGTCATTTTCACCACAGTGATTTTTGCCTTATTTTGAGTCCTTCTCCAGGATTCTTCTACTACTTCTGGAATTCTTTTCTCATATTTGTTGTTATTTCTTCAGAAGACCATTGTGGAGATCTACTTGCCTCTAGTCTGTGCTTTGCCTCTAGGCATTCCTAGGGTGAATTAGTAAGTCTATTCAGTTAAATATTGTGTACTAATACCGTAAGTAAAATCTGGTTCTAGTTTTTATTAATGCCTCTGGCCTTTTTCTCCAATTTGACGAGGACATTGTCCAGCTTTGTGTTGAACGCACTCTCTGGCACAGTGGATATCCGAAAGAGATCACCCACTCTTCAAAAAATGTTAGGCTAAATGGAACCTTAACAGATTGTGACTCCAACATTGTTCAGCCACTATGGATCCTACTCAGGGTTTATGTGACAACATTCACCTAAATACTGAGCTGTGTCTCTATGCAACAAGAAGGTTGTTTTTCGCAGACTATTGCTGCTCGAGTGTCCGCTGACTTATCTACAGTTCCCTTTGGGGGCTTAAAATTCAATGGAGATCCAAATTAGTTAAAAGAGTTTTTAGATTATTTCACTGTACAGCATATCTTTCGTCCAACTCGAGTCTTGTTTGAGACTACATTGGACGTGTATTTAACAAGTTGTCTGATGTGGGTAGCATTGGAATGACCTACCCATTGCTTTCCTCAGCCAATCTAAGTTCAAATGATTACATAGACTGTTTCATGGACTTTTGTCAAATTTTGACAGACCTGATTTGTAAAGTTCTGCCGATCAAGCCCTTTCTAATAAATACAACATGGTTTAATGGATGTATTGTCCTACATTACGTGTTTTCAGCACTTAGCTGCAGATACCTAATGGGTGGAATGAACTCTGTTAAAATTATTGTGCGGAGACCTAAAAGAAGTGAGTAAGGATGAGTTAATACAGTGTGTTACCTTTACTTCACAGTCATCACATCGTAGTACCTTTACCATGATGTTTTTATTGAGCAGTAACTTGTACATTGGAACTAGTCGCATTGCTTTACTTTATAACATGACTCTTTACGTTACAATTTTAAGTATATGTAAGCGTAAGGTATGTAAGAATTGTAAGATATGGGTTTGGGTCGCGTTTAGGGATATGAAGTATGTATGGGTGTAGTAAGAGGTTTTTAGGCTTAAGGGTTCAGTTGGGTTTAGGAGTAGTAAGGGTTTTTAGGGTTCAGCCATGGACAGTTTTTATGGGTAGTAAGTGATCTTTAGGCATTAGTGCTGGGATGGGTTTTGGGGTAGTAAAGTGTTTTGAAGGATTGGCTATTAAGTGAGTTTACGAGTAGACAAACGTTTTTTTACGAGTTATAAATAGTATGGGTTTATGGGTAAAAAGGAGGTTACAGGGGATGTATGCCCAGTTAGGAAAAAAAAAATAACAAGTTAGGAGTAGGGGGTCCAACCGCCACTCCCACTCCCAAAAGGACAAGAAAAGAATAGGTGGTTGGGGGTCTATACCCTCACGGGAAAAAAAATGTTTTACAAAATGTAAAATTGGCTGGTTACTTGTTAGCAGTGGGATATAAGGCTTATAGGAACTTAGGGAAGGAAATATTTGAATTTAGTGTGTAAGAAGTAGGCATTTGTTTTTGTGGTGTGGGTGTTTATTTTTAGTTTTTAAAGAATTATATAAAAATAAACTTTAACATTTAGAAGCGTGATGCTAGGCTGACGGGGATCTTGGGTGGGGAGTATTTTTATTTCAGTAATCCATTTTTGGGTGGGTATTTAATTTGGAGATTCTGGGCTGGCTACACATTGTATCTTTGGGGATGTGAGGATGATTTATTATCATTTTTAAAATGATTTTAATAAATGTGTGTCAGCATTTAGTAGTGGGATCCTTGGGTGAAAGGCATCCTAGTTTGGGGTGAGCTGTATTATTTGTGGTATGGAGTAACTTAATTTGGGGTTATATGGCTAGGGATTTTTTTCAGGTATCGTTACTTAAGCTATAAGACTTCAAAGATAAATACAGAATTTAAAGGCAACTTTATTTATTGCTTGAACTTTCATGAACCACCAGTGGGTCGTGACCACACAGTTTGGGAAACACTGGTGTATGGATAAAGACTGGGTCCCCAAAAAAATGTTTCAAAACAAATAGAAATGAAGATCGATACTGTGCACTTAGTCAATGGAGCTCCGCTTGTGTCTGGGTCTGTTACTGAGTCTACTGGTCGTCTGTAGGTAACATTATTCAATTACCATAAAATAGCCATTCCCCATCATCCTGGGGCTTTTGCTATCCACCATCTAAGCTGACATAACCTGTATATAAACTGGATCACAAAAGCAATATACATCAGTTCTGAATTCTGTAACAAACATTGTCTGATGTCAAAAGAAACACCCTGTGTAAAATAAGTGTGCCTTTTAAGTTGGAACTACCCTTTAGCTCTCCTTTCTTTGGTATGTTAACAAAAGCCCTGGGTCAACCCGCTGCTGCCATCAATTTTATTTACTGACCAGAATTTCCATGTGGCCGAATACACACTCTCTCAGAGACTGAAAAGAAGGTACTAAGGCAATACTTGGATGAAAATCTTGAGAAAAGTGTACTTGCTTCATCAACTTCTCTGGCAAGGGCATTTTTATTTTGTATTTCAATGACCTCTAAATAGTTGAGATCCGGTACAGACTACAGTGGATTAGACAAGAGAACCATCAAGGATCGTTATCTTCTGCTTCTAATCAAGGATATGTTGGAGTCAGCCAGAGGGCTGCGGTATTTAATAATCTTGTTATCTAGGGGGATCCAACCTGCTCCAAGTAAAAGCTCAAGAGATGTGAAAGAAGGCCTCATGTGCTATGGGAATGGCAATGGTCTTCGGTTTAGGCAACGCTCTCTCCTTGTTCCAGAGATTTATGTATGGCACCTTCTCAGAAATCATCTATCTTCATGTAATAGTTTATTTGGATGATATATTGATATTTTTCAACTCCTTAGATGGCAATTGCTAGCATGTCCCTGAATTGAATCACCTAGCCTCCAAACCAAAGAAATTTTATTTTGAAAGCACCAAAATCAAATTCCTGGGATTCGTATTAACTCCTCGAGGTTTGTTTGAGGACCCTAAAAAGATTAAGGAAGCTTTGAATTGACAATCTTGTTTTGGAAAGGAAACTCCATCCTTTTGAAGGTTCTCAGATTTCTATATACACTTCATCAGGAAGTTTTCAGATTTTTCCTGAAATATTTCTCAAATTCTAAAAACAAGTTTGAAGAATGGCTTTTATTGGGATGAGGATGCTGTAACAGACTTTCAAACCATGAAGAATTCTTTATTTCCCCTCCAGTTTCTAGCCACCAAGATCTCATGAGGAAATTTATTGTCAAGACTTATGCCTCTGAAAACGAAGTAAGGCACCCTTACTGTTATTGCAAGAAAATAACTAGCAATACCAAATCTTACACTTCTAGAACTCTTTAATGCTAAGAACAAAATAATTTTGTCATACAGTTGGAAACTTTAGTCCTAAAAACTTCTTGTCTGGACTGGATACATATACTATTAAGATCCCTATGCCCATTCAAAATCAGAACGGATCATAGGAAGCGGGAAGTATTGCAGAACCTTCAATGTAAAAACAGTTCTCAAGTGTCATGAATCCTCTATCCAACACAGTATCCTCTATCCAAGTAAGATAGAGAAACTAGCTTCCTATTAAAAAACCCACCCCAATCCCGTGCACCTGCACGACCGTTATGTATGTGATGTGTGGTGCTTTTTTATTTCATGTATATTCTGCCTTTGTGATATGATGTAATATTCTACATATTGGTATCCTAGTACTTGCATGTTGTCACGAGTGTTAGGTAAAGGTTTTTGTTTCATAGCGAGGTTTCTGTGAGAGGTCTTATCTGTTTTACTTGAGCTGCTGGCACACGCATCTATTTGGTGCAGTAGGAGCCGTTCTGAAGGTTTGACACGCATCTATTTGGTGCGTGAGGTGCCGCTTGAAGGATTTTACACGCACGTGTTCTGCGCGCATGGATTGCTTCATCAGCAACCCTCGGCAGCTAGCGTGCACTACTTTCCTGGGTGCGGTCTCTATTTAAACCGCACCCAGGCTTCTGGAAACCGCTTTGCCTCGCGGATTTTCAGGAAGAGACATCGCGTCTGAAGACTTCTTCATCCTTCCTCGCCTGGAAGCCCAGATTTACACTCCGGTTTGTTTCCAAGGGGATAACAAACATTTCCTGTCACCTGTTCTGGAGAAGACTTTCTGAAAACAAGATAAGTACTTTTATTTATCTAAAGAAATGGCGCCCATCGCAAGAAAGTAACCAAAGTAAATCCTCAAGACTTTGAAGCTGAATTGCAAACTTGGGACAAATCATTCTTGAAGAGTAGAAAAGCGAAAGGAAACCTATTTCTTAATGTTTTTTCTGAAGTATTGTGTACCGAATCAGTAATTTTGTGTCTTTATGTCATTTGATTGTTACGAGAACTTATTGTACTGGGTTCAGTCTTGATAAAGGATAGAACACTTCAAGAAGGTATTGAAAGTGTTCAAATTTCAATAACAATCTTAAATTCAAAAGGAAGGTGTTGTGCAGAATCCCCTTAAAGATATCTACATAGGGAAGGGTGTCTTCTTTTCTTTTTGTGTAGTCCACAGGTTGGTGCACAAGAGAATTAAGGAGCATTATCGGGTCGTCAAGAAGATTTTCACAAGTACGTTTCAGATAGAGGAAGGAGTTCATATATTTCTGTTTATTAAAAACTTTTGCTAAGTGATATATTTGTTTTGCTTTCAGGCCTACTAATTCCTGCCCCTCAAGACTGAACTTCATCTTTCCCCCCGACGACACCTGTCCAAAAGAAATACTGGACCAAGTCAGAACCTTGCTGATTGCAGGTAGGAGACTTGTAGAATAGGTTAAGCTAAGCCTTCTAGGGGAGGGTCAAGGGAGGTAGTTTAAGAAAGTTAAGGAAACAGTCCTGAGTACTATTAACGTCCATCCTGCTTGTTGTTTCGCAGGTCGACAGCAAGTCAACGTCCTCATCACGACGTCCAGTACCGGCCTCCTTCCTTTAAGTCTAAATTTAATCTAGCTGTAATTTGAGATCAGTAAGTTTATAATTAGACTTTTTGGAAGTTTGGTCCCTTGCGTCTCTGCGAAATCTTCTACGTCATCCAAGAGATTCCTGGTCCAGCCCAAGGTAAGGGACGGCGTAGCTTGACCTTGACAGAAGGCAAAGCCCAAGAAGATCATTTCGCCCAGACGCAATGGGCCAAGTTACGTTACAGGATGTAGCAGCAGTCCTTCAGGAATTAAGGGAAGAAAATGCTTCTTTGAAGAGAGATATGTCAATTTTACAATCTACTCTTCAACAGAAACCTATTTTAAAACCAGCCACATTCCTTGTGGAATCCTCGATGGGAGAACCCCAAACTCAAATCCAGGTTGTGACTCCCACACCTACTCCCTTAGCCCAGCCAGAACGATTTTGTGGGGATTGTAACAAGTTTTCCGTATTTTTACAGCAGTGTCATTTACACTTCTTGGCAAAAAAGACCGCTTTCCCTGATGACTCTTCTAAGGTGGCCTTTATGTTGTCCTATTTAGGGGGAGATGCTGCTCTGTGGTCAGTTCCTTTAGTGGAGAATGATGACCCTATTTTATATAATTTTCAAAATTTCGAACGTGCCTTAAAAAAAATATTTGCTAAACATGTTTTTGTACAATCAGCAGATAATGAGTTACTGAATCTGAAACAAGGAACGTCAGATCTGCTTCGTTATATCTCTCATTCAATCGATTGGTCCTGGAAGCAGGTTGGCCTCATGACAAAAGAGTTTCACTCTTCTACATAGGATTGAGGGATGATCTAAAGGATATGGTTACTCAGATTTTGGAACCACCAGAAGATATCAATGAGTTCATTGATTTAGTAGTAAAGTTAAATCATCGCCTCTCAGAGAGGAAGGGAGAGAGAGGTAAGGGTGACAATAAACTTTTTCTAGCTAAAGAAAGAAACTCGTCTTCTCGAGACTCAGGTTCAAAGTTAGATTCTGTTGAGCCTATGCAAATAGGCTCGATTAGAGGTCCGTTGTCCAAGGATGAGAAGTATAAAAGGAGGAAGTTAAATCAATGCCTCTATTGTGGCAAACCTGGTCACTTTGTTAGAGATTGTCCTACAAAACCAGTGAAAGGAAAGAGTAAGTCTTCAGAAGTAGCCTTAATTCATGAAGAGTCGGAAAACTAACAAGCTCGGTGAATAATGAGGTTGGTTTATCGAGTGCAGTTTCTAGTTTGGCCTCAGTACTCCCTCCAATTGGTTGGAAACACTTTTGCATTATAGTAGAATTACGGAGCCTCAGTCAACCCACAGCCCCGAAGAAGGTAGAGGCAATAATTGATTCAGGAGCTACAGGTAACTTTATCGATACACATTTTTTCTCTCAGTTAGGATTTAGATCTATCCAAAAGACTCATTCTGAAATAGTCAGAGCTGTGGATGGTAAAGAATTGACTTCTGGACCAATTATTCGACAAACCGAAAATTTAGAAATGGACAGTTCACCCGTACATAGAGAAAAGATTCAATTTGATATAATTGATGCCCCTCAGTTCAAATTGATCTTAGGAATACCTTGGTTGGTTCATCACAATCCACTAATAGACTGGGTTACTAAAACCGTCACCTTTTCTTCAGACACATGTACAAAAAATAGCTTTCAACATGAAATAGGAAGAGACATGATTCAAGGGTTCAATTTTAATACAGAAGCTACTAGTGTACTGGCTTTGGAGGGTGTTCCTTCAGAATATTCTGACCTTCTTGATGTCTTTGATAAGAAAAAGGCTAACACTTTACCTCCTCACAGGGACTTTGATTGCAGAATTGACCTTGTCCCTGGAGCAACTTTGCCCTGTAGTAGGATATACGCTCTTACCGAAAAAGAAAATCTTCATCTTAGGGAATATCTTGATGAATATCTCGCTAATGGTTTTATTCGTCATTCTAAGTATCCTTCTTTTTTTTATTCCGAAAAAAGGAGGAGAATTACGCACGTGCATCGATTATCGAGCTTTGAATAACGTGACCATAAAAAATAGATATCCCCTGCCTCTAATTCCTACACTGTTGGATCAGGTTAAAAAGGCAACCATTTATACTAAATTGGATCTCCGTGGAGCATACCATCTAGTAAGAGTCCGGAAAGGCGACGAGTGGAAAACGGCTTTTCGCACAAAATTTGGTTTATTTGAGTATCAAGTTATGCCTTTCGGACTCTGTAATGCTCCAGCCGCATTCCAATTTTTTATAAATGAGGTTCTACATGAATTCATTGATGTTTGTTGTGTGGTTTACATCGATGACATTTTAATCTTTTCCAATTCCAAAGAAGAACATGTACAGCAAGTTCGTGCCATTCTGAAAAAACTGCTTTTAAAATCCTTGTTCGTAAAATTGGAGAAAAGTCTGTTTCACGTTTCAAGAGTTGAATTCCTTGGTTATATCATCAGTCCCAAGGGGATAGAGATGGACCCAAAAAAGGTTGAAGCTGTCGAATCTTGGCCCAGTCCCACATCCGTGAAACAGGTTCAAAGTTTCTTAGGATTTGCGAATTTTTATCGTGGCTTTATTCAAAACTTTTCTCAGATCATAACTCCAATAACTAAATTGTTGCGAAAAGGGGTTAAGTTTGATTGGTCTAATTTAGCTGAAGAAGCATTTCAAGATCTAAAGAAAAAATTTATTTCAGCTCCCATTTTAAGTCATCCTGATCCCAATCTGCCTTTTATAGTTGAAGCAGATGCTTCTCATTTTGCTTTGGGAGGAATCCTTTCACAAAGAAATTTTAACACAGGACAGATGCACCCTATTGCTCTTTATTCAAGGAAACTGTCTGAAGCTGAGCAAAATTATGCCATAGCAGACAAGGAACTCTTGGCCATAAAAGCAGTTTTCGAGGAATGGCACCACTACTTGCTAGGTGCGCGTCATCCTGTAACCATTTATACAGACCATAGAAATTTACAGGCTTTGAGATCAGTAAAGGCTTTGTCTCCTAAACAACTAAGATGGTCAATGTTTTTTAGTGATTATAATTTTATAATCACATACAGACCTGGAAAAGAAAATCTAAAGGTGGATGCCTTGTCAAGGATGGGAGAAAGTAAAACTGATCATTCACAGGAAATTTATCCTGTCCTTCCTAAAGTATGCTTTCAGGCTAGTGTAACCATTGGTGATGTGATTTCTGAGATAAAAGAAGAGATGCAAGTTAAAGTCATAGATGCATGGAAAAAAGAACAGTCTTATCTGCAAGAAAGAGAGGGGTTGGTTTATGTACACGATCTGATTTTTGTCCCCACTGATCCCTTACGAAGAAGAATCCTCCACTTACATCATGACACAACTTTAACTGCACATCCAAGTATAATCAAAACTTACGAAATGATTAAAAGAACTTTCTGGTGGCCTTCTATGTTCAAAGATGTAAAAACAATTGTTGAAACATGTAGTATATGTATCCAAAATAAACCCTCTCATCAATCTCCAAATGGTTTACTAACTCCTCTTCCCATTCCACCTCATCCATGGCATACCATATCTTTGGACTTCATCGTAGAATTACCAACCACTAAAAAAGGTTTTACAATCATCTTAACTATAGTGGACCAATTCTCTCGAATGGCTCATTTCGTTCCTTTAAAGAAATTACAGAGTGCCTTGGAATTGGCACATCTTTTGATTACCAATGTGATTAGATTGCATGGAATTCCGTCAGTGGTAATTTCAGACAGAGGTTCCCAATTTGTATCCCACGTCTGGCAGAAATTGAGTTCATTGTTGAATATGGAAATTAAACTTTCATCTAGCTATCACCCTCAAACAGATGGTTTGACAGAACGTACCAACCAGACTATTGAGCAGTTTATTCGATGTATGTTACAAAATTCAGACGAAGAATGGTCTGATTTACTGAGTCAACTGGAATTTGCCTATAACAATGTTGATCATTCCTCCATTGGAATGTCTCCTTTCTTCTGTAACCTAGGTTTCCATCCCAAAAGTTTCCCTAATGATTTAAAAGGAAAGAATGAAGTTCCGGCAATTTCAGATTACATATCTAATTTATCTTCCATTCAAGATCTAGCAAAATACCATTTGGCTCAGGCTAAGGAAAGTCAAAAGAGGTTTGCTGACAAACACAGATCTAAACAACCTGATTACCTACCTGGAGATAAGGTCTGGTTGAGTACCAAGAATTTGAAAATAAAAGGGAACAGGAAATTCAATCCTAAATTCATAGGCCCTTTTTCAATTGATAAGGTAATAAACCCAGTTTGTGTCAAATTGATTCTTCCTTCAAAATACCAATTTCACCCGGTATTTCATGTATCCCTTTTGAAACCTTTCCATCCTCAGACTCGCTTTGTTCAGCCTCCGCCCTCTATTAGTATAGAAGGTCATCCTGAATTTGAAGTAAAAACAATTTTAGATTCGAAAAGAGTTCGGGGAAGACTTTTTTATTTAGTGGATTGGAAGGGCTATGGACCTGAAGAAAGATCTTGGGAACCTTTAGAACACTTAAAGAATGCACCTAAGATCGTAAGGACCTTTCATCTTAAATTCCCTGAGAAGCCTAAACCAATCTCACCAGTCTTAGGGGGGATTTTGAGAGGGGAGTACTGTCATGAATCCTCTATCCAACACAGTATCCTCTATCCAAGTAAGATAGAGAAACTAGCTTCCTATTAAAAAACCCACCCCAATCCCGTGCACCTGCACGACCGTTATGTATGTGATGTGTGGTGCTTTTTTATTTCATGTATATTCTGCCTTTGTGATATGATGTAATATTCTACATATTGGTATCCTAGTACTTGCATGTTGTCACGAGTGTTAGGTAAAGGTTTTTGTTTCATAGCGAGGTTTCTGTGAGAGGTCTTATCTGTTTTACTTGAGCTGCTGGCACACGCATCTATTTGGTGCACTAGGAGCCGTTCTGAAGGTTTGACACGCATCTATTTGGTGCGCGAGGTGCCGCTTGAAGGATTTTACACGCACGTGTTCTGCGCGCATGTATTGCTTCATCAGCAACCCTCGGCAGCTAGCGTGCACTACTTTCCTGGGTGTGGTCTCTATTTAAACCGCACCCAGGCTTCTGGAAACCACTTTGCCTCGCGGATTTTCAGGAAGAGACATCGCGTCTGAAGACTTCTTCATCCTGCCTCTCCTGGAAGCCCAGATTTACACTCCGGTTTGTTTCCAAGGGGATAACAAACATTTCCTATCACCTGTTCTAGAGAAGACTTTCTGAAAACAAGATAAGTACTTTTATTTATCTAAAGAAATGGCGCCCATCGCAAGAAAGTAACCAAAGTAAATCCTCAAGACTTTGAAGCTGAATTGCAAACTTGGGACAAATCATTCTTGAAGAGTAGAAAAGCGAAAGGAAACCTATTTCTTAATGTTTTTTCTGAAGTATTGTGTACCGAATCAGTAATTTTGTGTCTTTATGTCATTTGATTGTTAGAAGAACTTATTGTACTGGGTTCAGTCTTGATAAAGGATAGAACACTTCAAGAAGGTATTGAAAGTGTTCAAATTTCAATAACAATCTTAAATTCAAAAGGAAGGTGTTGCGCAGAATCCCCTTAACCCCTTCGCTGCTAGGCCTTTTCCCCTCCTGTGCTAAGCCCTTTTTTGGCGATTTGGGGTAGTGCGCGCTTAGGCCCTTGTAACTTTTTGACCACATAAGGGATCCACGCCACATTTGCGTCCTTTTCTTCCAACATCATGTGGGTTCTAAAGGCGCCCAGGGTTTGTGGATTCCCTTGGAGGGGTCCCGGAAATTAACCAAAATATAGTGTTTTTTTTGTTTTTTTCAGAAAAATGGGAAAAACGGGCTGCAAATGAAAGCCTCTGGGTTTTTCCCTGAAAATGTTATCAAAAAAGGGTTTGTGGGGCTGAAATCTCCATTTTCTCAGCTTTTAGGAAATGACAGTCTTTTGTCAGAGAACCGACATTTTCACACAGTTTTGGCATTTTTCTGGGACATAGCCTATTTTTGCTATTTTTAGAGCTTTCCACCTCCTTCCAGTTAATGGTAGAAATGAGTTTGAAAGCAATAATGGATCCTAGAAAAGTAGACAAAATTCTGAATTCAGAAAGGGGTCATTTGTCTAAATCCATGAAGGTTTCTTTATAGAAACTAACAGTTAAATATTGGAATAATTGAAAATTTGTTGAAAAAAATAGCCTTTTGTCTCAACGTTTTCACCTATAACTTTTTCTAATTTTGACAGCTCTTGGAAAGCAATATACTGTTACATCCGTTAGACCTTCCTGGTTGTGGGGATATATAGGACTTGTAGTTTTACCAAGAACCCGACGAACCCAGATCCAAAAACTGAGCAGCAACTTGCAATGGTATTTTTTCATTTACTGGGTATAGAGCACTTTGTCTTGGAAAATGTATACATGGAAAAATCTGTATGAAAGACACCTATGTATTTCTGAATTGGGTACAAATTATAGAGTTCAGAAACAGTATGTAATTGCTAATTTTCAAAATTGGGAATACTCATACTAGCATGAGAATTATTGGTCATTTTTCAAAATTCTTTTTTTTTTTACACAATGTCTTTCATTGAAAGGGAGAAATGCGCAAAAGCTCAATTGGTAATAACAGTTGATTTACAAATCTGAATTACCCCAAGTCTCCCAATAAAAACGGTACCTCACTTGTGTGGGTCGGCCTTTTGCCTGCGACAGGACACGGCGCAAAATGCAACGTGGTGACACCTAAATTTTGCAGTTACAAATTGACCCTTTTTTAGCACAGTGCCTACCTGTAGTTTTTGCACCCTAGCTCTGCCGGCACCTAGGGAAACCTAGCAAACCTATACATTTTTTAAAAGTATACACACAGGGGAATTCAGGATGGGGTGACTCGACTGCCTACCACTAGGTCTTGTTACCCAGAATCCCTTGCAAAGCTAAGAATTTGACAAAAAAACACATTTTCCTCACATTTCTGTGGAGGAAAGTTCTGGAATCTGCGTGGATCAACAAATTTCCACCCACCCAGTGTTCCCCCAGGTCTCCTGAAAAAAATGGTACCTCACTTGCCTGGGTAGGCATAGTGGCTGCGACACGAAACAGCGCAAAACGCAACGTGGTTGCACCTCAATTTCCCAGTGAAATCTTGCGCTCTTTGGACAAAGAGACTACCTTTTGTTTTTGTGCCCTAGCTATGCCAGCACCTAGGGAAACCTAGCAAACCTATACATTTTTGAAAACTAGACACACAGGGAAATTCAGGATGGGGTGACTCGTCTGCCTACCCCCAGGTTTTGTTACCGAGAATCCCTTGCAAAGCTAAGATTTTGACAAAAAAAACACATTTTCCCCACATTTCTGTGGAGGAAAGTTCTGGAATCTGCGTGGATCAACAAATATCCACCCACCCAGCGTTCCCCCAGGTCTCTCGAAAACAATGGTACCTCACTTGCGTGGGTAGGCATAGTGGCTGCGACATTAAACAGCGCAAAACGCAACATGGTCGCACCTCAATTTCCCAGTAAAATTTTGCACTTTTTGGACAAAAAGACTACCTTTTGTTTTTGCGCCTTAGCTCTGCCAGCACCTAAGGAGACCTAGCAAACCTATACATTTTTGAAAAGTAGACACCCAGGGGAATTCAGGATGAGGTGAATCCTCTGCCTACCCTCAGGTTTTGTTACCCAGAATCCCTTGCAAAGCTAAGATTTTGACAAAAAAAACACATTTCCCTAACATTTCTGTGGTGGAAAGTTCTGGAATCTGCGTGGATCAACAAATTTCCACCCACCCAGCGTTCCCCCAAGTCTCCCAGAAAAAATGGTACCTCACTTGCGTGGGTAGGCATAGTGGCTGCGACATGAAACAGCGCAAAACACAACATGGTCGCACCTCAATTTCCCAGTAAAATTTTGCACTTTTTAGACAAAAAGACTACCTTTTGTTTTTGCGCCCTAGCTCTGCCAGCACCTAAGGAAACCTAGCAAACCTATACCTTTTTGAAAAGTAGACACCCATGGAAATTCAGGATGGGGTGACTCCTCTGCCTACCCTCAGGTTTTGTTACCCAGAATCCCTTGCAAAGCTAAGATTTTGACAAAAAAAACACATTTTCCTAACATTTCTGTGGTGGAAAGTTCTGGAATCTGCGTGGATCAACAAATTTCCACCCACCCAGCGTTCCCCCAGGTCTCCCAAAAAAAAAAGTACCTCACTTGCGTGGGTAGGTATAGTGGCTGCGACATGAAACAGCGCAAAACACAACATGGTCGCACCTCAATTTCCCAGTAAAATTTTGCACTTTTTGGACAAAAAGACTACCTTTTGTTTTTGCGCCCTAGCTCGGCCAGCACCTAAGGAAATCTAGCAAACCTATACATTTTTGAAAACTAGACACACAGGGGAATTCAGGATGAGGTGACTCGTCTGCCTACCCCCAGGATTTGTTACCCAGAATCCCTTGCAAATATCACTTTTCCAAACTTTTGTGCGTGGGATCTCCGTGCCGGCAAAAATGTCCTACCACCCAGCGTTCCCCTTGTTCTACCGAGTAAAAGGATACCTCACTTGTGTGGGTGCCCCAAAGCAGAACAGTCCGAAAATGAATTTTGAAAAAGTAGTATTTGAGCTTTACAAATTAAGCCCCCTGCCTTAGACACAGGCCTTTGGCCCACCCACACAAGTGAGGTATCCTTTTACTCGGGAGAACAAGGGTAACGCTGGGTGGTAGGACATTTTTGCCGGCACGGAGATCCCACGCAAAAAAGTTTGGAAAAGTGATATTTTTACCTAATTTTAAGGTTTGCAAGGAGTTCTGGGTAGGAAAACATTGGGGGACCTACGCATGCCATACCTCCCTGGACTCCCCCGGGTGTCTACTTTTCAGAACTGTTTGGGTTTGGTAGTTTCCAAAGAATACCAACGAGCCCCGGGCCAAAGACTCAGGTGCCCCCCCCAAAAAATCAAGGTTGTTTTGCATTTGGGTATTGTAAATTCACCACCGTAAAATTTGAACCATTTCCTGTTGCAGCCACTATGCCTACCAACGCAAGTGAGGTACCATTTTTATCGGGAGACCTGGGGGAACGTTGGGTGGGAGGAAATTTGTGTGAGCCCAGTGATGCCACGCTTTCCCATGCAAAAAAGTGTGAAAAAAATGATTTTTTTTAGCAAAAATTGAGGTTTGCAATGGATTCTGGGTAAAGGAACGTTGGAGGATCCACGCAAGCCATACCTCCTTGGAAGCCCCCGGGTGTCTACTTTTTAGAAATGTATGGGTTTGGTAGATTTCCCTAGATGGCCGTCTAGCACGGGGCCAAAAACCCAGGTAACCCCTCTTGCAAAAGCTGGCGGTATTGACATTCAATACAACCAGCTTTTGCAAGAGGGGTTACCTGGGTTTTTGGCCCCCGTGCTAGACGGCCATCTAGGGAAACCTACCAAACCCATACATTTCTGAAAAGTAGACACCCGGGGGCTTCCAAGGAGGTATGGCTTGCGTGGATCCTCCAACGTTCCTTTACCCAGAATCCCTTGCAAACCTCAATTTGAGCTAAAAAAAATCATTTTTTTCACACTTTTTTGCATGGGAAAGCGTGGCGTCACTGGGCTCACACAAATTTCCTCCCACCCAGCGTTCCCCAAGGTCTCCCGATAAAAATGGTACCTCACTTGCGTGGGTAGGCATAGTGGCTGCAACAGGAAACGGTTCAAATTGTACGGTGGTGAATTTACAATACCCAAATGCAAAACAACCTTGATTTTTGGGGGGGGGCACCTGAGTCTTTGGCCCGGGGCTCGGTGGTATTCTTTGGAAACTACAAAACCCTAACAGTTCTGAAAAGTAGACACCCGGGGGAGTCCGGGAGGTATGGCATGCGTAGGTCCCCCAATGTTTTCCTACCCAGAACTCCTTGCAAACCTTAAAATTAGGTAAAAATATCACTTTTCCAAACTTTTTTGCGTGGGATCTCCGTGCCGGCAAAAATGTCCTACCACCCAGCGTTCCCCTTGTTCTCCCGAGTAAAAGGATACCTCACTTGTTTGGGTGCCCCAAAGCAGAACAGTCCGAAAATGAATTTTGAAAAAGTAGTATTTGAGCTTTACAAATTAAGCCCCCTGCCTTAGACACAGGCCTTTGGCCCACCCACACAAGTGAGGTATCCTTTTACTCGGGAGAACAAGGGGAACGCTGGGTGGTAGGACATTTTTGCCGGCACGGAGATCCCAGGCAAAAAAGTTTGGAAAAGTGATATTTTTACCTAATTTTAAGGTTTGCAAGGAGTTCTGGGTAGGAAAACATTGGGGGACCTACGCATGTCATACCTCCCTGGACTCCCCCGGGTGTCTACTTTTCAGAACTGTTTGGGTTTGGTAGTTTCCAAAGAATACCACCGAGCCCCGGCCCAAAGACTCAGGTGCCCCCCCCCCCCCAAAATCAAGGTTGTTTTGCATTTGGGTATTGTAAATTCACCACCGTACAATTTGAACCGTTTCCTGTTGCAGCCACTATGCCTACCCACGCAAGTGAGGTACCATTTTTATCGGGAGACCTGGGGGAACGCTGGGTGGGAGGAAATTTGTGTGAGCCCAGTGATGCCACGCTTTCCCATGCACAAATTGAGGTTTGCAAGGGATTCTGGGTAAAGGAACGTTGGAGGATCCACGCAAGCCATACCTCCTTGGAAGCCCCCGGGTGTCTACTTTTCAGAAATGTATGGGTTTGGTAGGTTTCCCTAGATGGCCGTCTAGCACGGGGCCAAAAACCCAGGTAACCCCTCTTGCAAAAGCTGGCGGTATTGACATTCAATACAACCAGCTTTTGCAAGAGGGGTTACCTGGGTTTTTGGCCCCGTGCTAGACGGCCATCTAGGGAAACCTACCAAACCCATACATTTCTGAAAAGTAGACACCCGGGGGCTTTCAAGGAGGTATGGCTTGCGTGGATCCTCCAACGTTCCTTTACCCAGAATCGCTTGCAAACCTCAATTTTAGCTTAAAAAAATCAGTTTTTTCACACTTTTTTGCATGGGAAAGCGTGGCATCACTGGGCTCACACAAATTTCCTCCCACCCAGCGTTACCCCATGTCTCCCGATAAAAATGGTACCTCACTTGCGTGGGTAGGCATAGTGGCAACAACAGGAAACGGTCCAAATCGTACAGTGGAGAATTAAGTTTTCAATTTGAGAGCGTGTGATTCAAGGAAATTGTGGCAGACAATTTCAAGTTTGCAGGAGATTCTGAATAAAAATCAACAATAGAATTCACCAGAAAGACATGACCATATACTTCCATGGTTTAACAATAATAACTAAATTTAGTAAGTTATTTATAGCTATAATGTACACCGTAACAGAGTTACTCAAAAGTCAAACATTCAAGGCACTGCTAACTATTCCTCAAAGACACACACATACAGGTTGGATTTGGCACGAGGGCGAGTGATGGTTCAGTACATAAAATTTTATTAACAAGATATTTCAAAAAATGAAATGCTCTGTCGATAAATAAATGCATAAAAACCGAACCAGTGACTCGCAACTCGTGAGCTGTAAAGCCACGACAAGGCACCAACCGTTTTACAGGCTATTCACGCGCCTTTCATACCTGATACAAACCAGACCATTGACACCATCCGGGAAGAACAGCAACACATTACAACAATCACAATAAGAGACAAGGTACACCCTACTTCAGAAAGAGATAAAAGACAAACATTACTGCACAGCCATCTAATCCGCAAGCACACACACATTCTGGTTGGATTTGGCACGAGGGTGAGTGATGATTCAGTACATACAATTGTATTCGCAAGTAATTTCAAAAAAATGAAATACACTGCGTATAATTTAAAGTATGATAAACTGAACTACTGACTCACAGCTCGTGAGCTGTAAAGCCACGTCAAGGCACCAACCTCTTTACAGGCCATTCATACACCTTTCGTACGTGTGACACATACAAAACATTCACACCTCCAGCCGCGGACCCATCACATTTCAACACTCACACCAGCAGACAGCGCCATTCAAGGGCCCATCACTTTCAAACGCCCACATTTCTGACATTGCAACAACACAAAATGATGGACTGCGTGGAGTGTCACTCACCTAGCAGTGTGTGTAGTGACTAACAGAAAGTAACTACTCACACACCGCCAGCCGAGCGCAAGTCCACCCACACCACCATCCAAGCACCAGACCATGCACACCACTAGCCAAAAACACCACTCAGCGCACACCGACAGCCAAGTACCACTCCACACACACCACCAGCCAAGCAACACTCCACGCACACTGCAAGCCAAGCGGCACTCCACACACAACGCCAGCCAAGCACCACTCCGTGCACAGACAGCCTAGTACCACTCCACACACACCGCCAGCCAAGCGCCACTCCACGCGCACCACCATCCAAGCACCGGACCATGCACACCGCCAGCCAAACACCACTCAGCGCACACCGACAGGCAAGTACCACTCCACACACACCACCAGCCAAGCACCACTCCACGCACACCCCAAGCCAAGTGCCACTCCACAAACACCGCCAGGCAAGCACCACTCCGTGCACAGACAGCCAAGTAGCACTCCACGCACACCACCAGCCAAGCGCCACTCCACACACACCACCAGCCAAGCGCCACTCCACACACACCACCAGCCAAGCACCACTTCGTGCACAGACAGCCAAGTATCACTCCACGCACACCACCAGCCAAGCGCCACTCCACGCATACCACCAGCCAAGGACAAATCCAAACACAACACCAGGCAAGCGCAAGAGCACGCACACGGCCAACAAAACACCAGACCACGCACACCGCCAGCCAAGCACCAGTCCACAGACACCGCCAGACAAGCACCAGTCCACAGACACCGGCAGCCAAGCGCCAAACCATGCACACCGTCAGACAATGGACACTACACGCAAACCAACATCATACTTTAGTTTTTTTTTTAAATAAAAGAAAAACAAAAACAAATTGCAAATTGATACAAATCTACTAACTCAACAACTACACTAAAAAGACTACACAAATGCAAACTTTGAAACTGAACAATAAGACCAACCAGTTCACTTTACCACTCATTGATACTCCCAAAAATTATTTTGCGTGTGGTACAATCTAAAACAAGCAGGTACACACAGCCCGGGGTTTGAAGGGCAGTCAGGGCAGTACAAACGAACCTCCTTCCGCAAACCTCTTCGCCAACAGACTCTACATCTCCGACTGGGAAAGTCTTTTGAGGTTGTAGGAGGAATTTGACCAGGAAAGTGGCGATCTTTCAATCTGGCAATATCCTCCACCACTCCAACTCTAGGAACACTTGCCTGTTGCAGTAAAACAAGGCTGCCTATTACAGACTCCTGAAACTTTTCAAAAGACAACTTTGACTGGGGACAAGATTTCTGGAACACAACAAAAGCATTAAAGGTTGCCAAGTGGAAAATATGGATAGCCAACTTCTTGTACCAAATGTAAGACTTACGAAGAGCAGCATACGGTTCCAACCTCTGATCTACTCTATCAACACCACCCATGTACTTATTGTAGTGCATTATGCACACAGGTTTGCACACTTCTGCAACCTGACCCAAAACAGTCACCGGTTCAGTGCTTTCATCATGTATTGTAGTCAACATGTAGACATCTCTCCTGTCTGAAAACTTCACAGCTAGAAGCTCCTCACAACGCAATGCACTACACTGTCCCCGAGCAAGCTTCTGACACACAAGTTCTTTTGGGAAACCTTTACGGTTTGAGCGGATTGTGCCACAAGCAACAGTGTCCACTTTGCCCAATTCCCTGAACAACCGCACACCAGTGTAGAAGTTATCGACATACAAATGATGGCCTTTGTTAAAAAATCCACGACCAAGTTCCCACACAATTTTCTCAGTCACTCCAAAAGTCGATGGACAACCAGGGGGGTTAATCCTGGATTCCTTACCAGTGTACACCCTGAAATTAGAGACATATCCAGTCTCACTGTCACACAGCAGATACAGTTTGATTCCATAGCGTGCCCTCTTACTAGGAATGTATTGCCGAAATACCAAGCGGCCTTTGAACAACAGCAAAGACTCGTGCACTGCAATTTCTTTCCCAGGATAAAAGATCTCAGAAAATCGATCAACGAAATGATCAATGACAGGCAGAATCTTGAAAAGACGGTCACAATCAGGGTGATCTCGTGGCAAAGCAAAACTATTGTCAACAAAATGCATCATCCGAAGCAGAAGCAAATACCGATCACGACTCATGACTGCCGGAAATATAGCTGTTGCCATCAAGGGACTAGTAGACCAATATGAAGCCATTGATGGTTTCCTAAGCAAGCCCATCAAAAAAGTTAAACCCAAAAACTTTTTCATCTCCTCCAAATTTGTGGGAGTCCACCGGGTAGCTCTAGCGTGGGGCTTAAGGCTGGCACTGTTCACCCTCAAAAAAATTTCAGCATACAAATTAGTCTGCTCTACAATCTCTGCCACAAACACATCATCCATAAACAACTTGAAAAAATCAATAGGCAAAAAATTTTCAGTGTTCACCCTACACCCTGGAACACCAGTAAATTCAGGCAATGCCGGCTGCACCATGCCTGGTGCAACCCAGAGGTCAGAACTTTCAACATCAAGTCTTGCAGCCGCAGGCTGCCGCCCAGCTGCCTCTCGTCTCACTGCACCAACTGGAAGACTAGCAACCCCAGGCTGCAGCCCAGATGTCTCTTGCCGCACTATTGGCACAGGAATGTCCTCCGCAACCACAGGCACAACAATGTCCTCTGCAACCACAGGCGCAGCAATGTCCTCCGCAACCACAGGCACATCATCCACACCAAAAGTAGCTTCATCAGCACTCAGAGTGTCTTCATCATCAGATGAAGCCATGTGTAGAGAAAACTCACTACCTGAATCTTCACCTCCCATCTCTGGATCAGAATCAGAGTCAGACTCTGGACCATGGTCAGAGGAAGAATCAAAAAGCAATCCAACAACTTGCTGAGCAGTAATCCGGCGGCTAGCCATTATCCTTACAAATAAAGGAGTCTGCACAAACAACTCAACAACCCCAACACTGCGCAAAGTAAGATAAAAAATGTAAGCCTTTTTTAAAAAAAACTAATTTAGAAAATATATACAATTCACTTACAAGACACAACTACACTCACCAGCACCTACTCTGCAAAGACACAGCAAAGAGGCAACGATATCCCACTAGAAAGAAGAAGAAAAAAAACTTACATCTACAGAAGGACACATCAAAAACAAATGCAAAGCATGTTTTACAATCACAACAAACAGAAACCAAACATACTCATATTTTACTACACACTTTGCAAAAAAATACAATTACAGTACAATTGAACAAAAAAGAGGTCTCTTACCAAACACATACAACTACAGAAACAGCAGAACAACAGAACCACCAGTAACGGAACCGCACACTGCAACACTCTAAAGAGAAAAAAAACAATACACATTAGAAGAAACAAAAACAACAATCATTACAACAGGCTATGTCACAAATGGGGGGTCTGTCCCCAAGGGGGGAAGATTATAAATCATTATAAACGTGGGCCCCCTGGAAGCAACCATACGGAGGGCAGAGAGCCCAAATACAGACATACTTTTGAAATGGGCACAAGGAAGCAACCCTTGGCCAAGGGGTCGCTCCCTATAAAAAAAAAACCTGAAGTCTAGTGGGCTTTTCTATCCCCCCCTGTGTCCAGAAACGGTAAAAAACAGTCGAGGGGGGGCAGAACAGTCTACAATATTTATAATGCCCCCTGGAAGCGACCCTTCCCCAAGGGGTCACTTCCTTTTCAAAATACAAACAAATCCCTGGTGACTAGTGGGCTTTTCTGCCCCCCCCCCTGGGTGCAGATCGGCCAAAAAACGGCCAATCTGCCCCAGAGGGGGGGGGGGGGGGCAGAAAAGTCTGAAAAAATATGTTATCCCCTAAGGAAGCGACCCTTGCCCAAGGGGTCGCTTCCTTTAAAAATATAACCCAATCCCTGGTGTCTAGTGGGCTTTTCTGCCCCCCCTGGGTCCAGATGCAGCCCAAAAAATGGCCAATCTGCTTCCAGGGGGGGCAGAAAAGTCTAAAAAAATATTAGGGCCACTAGGAAGCGACCCTTCCCCAAGGGGTCGCTTCCTTTTCAAATCCCTGGTGACTAGTGGGCTTTTCTGCTCCCCCTGGGTGCAGATCAGCCGAAAAAACGGCCGATCTGCCCCGGGGGGGCAGAAAAGTCTGAAAATTATTGAATGCCCCTAAGGAAGCGACCCTTGCCCAAGGGGTCGCTTCCTTTATAAATAAAAATCAATCCCTGGTGTCTAGTGGGCTTTTCTGCCCCCCCCCCCTGGGTCCAGATGCGGCCCAAAAAACGGCCGATCTGCCCCAGGGGGGCAGAAAAGTCTGAAACATTATTTGCCCCCAAAAGGAAGCGACCCTTGCCCAAGGGGTCGCTTCCGATTTCAAACAAAAAATAATCCCTGGCTCTAGTGGGCTTTTCTGCCCACCCTGGGTGTAGATCGGCCAAAAAAATGGCCGATCTGCCCCAGGGGGGGCAGAAAAGTCTGAAACATAATTAGGCCCCCAAAGGAAGCGACCCTTGCCCAAGGGGTCGCTTCCAGCACACATCAAGCCACAGAAAAACAATCCCTGGTGTCTAGTGGGGCATTCCTGGTGCACGATCGCGACGCTGTGCGCGATCGTGCACCAGGAATGCCCTGCATTGGGACATCAGGGGAGAGGAAGCACAGTTTCCTCCCCCCCCGATGCCTCAAGGCACCGAAAACCGCCCCCCCCCGCCCCACCGGAGCACCAAACACGCACCTTGCTCCTGGACGCGCTGGAAACAAATGGCTTCCAGCGCGTCCAGCGCTTCCTGATGACGTCGGCGCGCGCTGTGCGCGCTGACGTCACCAGGAAGCGTGGGGGGGGGCCAGGGGGTGGCAGCGGAAAGTCTTCCGCTGCCACCCCTGCTAAAGGGACCACGATCGATGCCTCAGGGGGGGAGCGCCAGCGCTCCCTCCCAGGGCTGTACTGATGACGGAACGGTTCCGTCATCAGCACAGCTCACCCGTAGCTGATGACGGAACCGCTCCGTCATCAGCATGCAAGGGGTTAAAGATATCTACATAGGGAAGGGTGTCTTCTTTTCTTTTTGTGTAGTCCACAGGTTGGTGCACAAGAGAATTAAGGAGCATTATCGGGTAATCAAGAAGATTTTCACAAGTACGTTTCAGATAGAGGAAGGAGTTCATATATTTCTGTTTATTAAAAACTTTTGCTAAGTGATATATTTGTTTTGCTTTCAGGCCTACTAATTCCTGCCCCTCAAGACTGAACTTCATCTTTCCCCCGACGACACCTGTCCAAAAGAAATACTGGACCAAGTCAGAACCTTGCTGATTGCAGGTAGGAGACTTGTAGAATAGGTTAAGCTAAGCCTTCTAGGGGAGGGTCAAGGGAGGTAGTTTAAGAAAGTTAAGGAAACAGTCCTGAGTACTATTAACGTCCATCCTGCTTGTTGTTTCGCAGGTCGACAGCAAGTCAACGTCCTCATCACGACGTCCAGTACCGGCCTCCTTCCTTTAAGTCTAAATTTAATCTAGCTGTAATTTGAGATCAGTAAGTTTATAATTAGACTTTTTGGAAGTTTGGTCCCTTGCGTCTCTGCGAAATCTTCTACGTCATCCAAGAGATTCCTGGTCCAGCCCAAGGTAAGGGACGACGTAGCTTGACCTTGACATCAAGCCTGCTGGACTTCTTCACTCAATAAGAGTTTGTGATTACTTTCATTCCTAATTAGAACATCTTGTATGAAGCTTTGTCCAGTTGACATTCAATAATACCAGTTATAGAATCTTGACACATTATAGCTCCAGAACAAACTCCTTAAATAGCAACTTCGTTCTTAGTGGAAATTGGGAAACCATTACCATCAATGGATACAATGTTTTTCAAAAATTGTGGGAGAATGTAATTCAACAGAAAGCACAATATATATTTCCATAAAACAGCTGTGTTCATACCTTCACAAAACACTTTTAAATCTATATCATGATCCTCTAACTGAAGGTCTGAGAAAGAAGAGAAATACCTTGGATTTGGTCCTTTGCTCATTATGGGGGCCAACAGTTACATGGAGAAATATGGAGCATATGCTCAATATGTGCTCAGCATTCGGCTTCCCATGTGAGGCCAAATAACCTACTAAATTATTTACCCTTTGCATCCAAGCAATGCCATACCATCTCCAGAGAGTTCATTGCCAAATTGCAACTCTCTGAAGCCTGCACTACAACTATGGTCACAGTAAATATATTTTCTTAGGTATTCAAGAAGATTCCAACAGCAAAGAAAATGGATCAATGTTTCATTAAGGATATTGATGGCTTGCAAGAATTACCATCTACCGTCTGCTATAATATCTGACAGTCGCTCTCAATATGTCTTCTGTTTCTGGACTTTATGACCCTGCTGTTTCGGATGCTGGGTTTCCTACGTTCTAGTAGAATTTCCTTGTAGCCAGGCCTAGTTTCAAACTCATATGGCCTCTGCCACTGGCCTTAAGAGACGCTGTGTCACGTATTTGGTTCATTGCACAAGATACCCTCTCAATAAAAGGATGAGGGTAACTGCTTCTTCCTTCAAGCTGCAGCATTGGTTTCACATTTTTATTGTGCTGATCTCGATAAACCAGAGTCTCTGAGTAAGGGGTGTACTGTTAATATTAGAAGCATATGGCTAAAATCACGCTACTTCTGACCTGGCCATTCCCAAGCTGAAGCAGATGTACCTTGTAGCTGGGCCCAGTCTCTGGCCCTTTCACGTGCCCAGGGAGTGTTTTCCACTCTCTGCTTTCTGGGCGCGCAGACCTTGTTTTCTGATGGCAGGTACAGCTTGGATTGCAGCCTGGAAGTAGGTGCAGCTTGGTCTTGACATCATGTCTGCTTGCGGATAATCTCAGCAAACCTGCTTCCCGAGCCAACTAGCACAGTGATCAGAGTATTGGCATTATGCCAAAAGCTCTATTTGACTCAAAGGTGTTCCAAACCTTACGTTCGTGTTGATAGTGTTCCAGACATTTTTGACAGACATCTTCAATCTAAAATGAAGCAATTTTACTTCCTGTTACTATAGGCCATTTCCTTAACAGGAATTTAAGACAGCAATAAACTTCAAATATGACATTGCAACACAATCAGAGTGTCTTTCTCAATATCACACCAGCGTTTGCTCCAGTCTAATCTTGCACCCCCTTTTGTATTGCTTTAATCTTGCACCTCAGCCTGCAGGCATCTCAATAAGAATCAATTCTATGATTCTGCATCACCAGACTCACTCAAATATGTTCTATACATGAACTCTTAATACTCAGCTCAAACATGCTTGAACTATGGTAATGTGGTGAGTGATGTTCCAGAAACACACATTGTTATCACTGTAGAAGGCTGTGTCCTTCAGCTATGCAGTGTGGACGGAGGAGGGACTCAATACTAGTGTTAGTCCCACAGAACTAGGAAATGTGGGTACCAATACCAGGAGATCCATGTGAGGCTCGGTAGGTAGAGTACAGTCAATGACATAGTTATCTTTTACCGCCCTCTGCCAAAACTGTGTGTAGAACTTGGCCCTTTTTGGCTTAAGTTCCCTAAACTGTTTGCTTTCCCCCTAGACCTTTTTTCTGACATGGTGTTGCCAACTTAGGTGCTTTGGACACTTTTCCACTGCTAAACAGTGTCAAAGTGCAAGTGCTCCCTGTATAAAGTGTAATGGTAATTGGTTGTCCATGAGTGGCATGTTTGACTTACTTGCAAAGTGCACTATGTGTGCCAGGGCTGGTAATGCAAATGCTACTAGTGGGCCTGCAACACTAATTGTGCCACCCACACAAGTAGTCTTAAAAAGGGAAGCCAGGCATGCCATTGCAGTGCCTGCGCGCAGTTTGTTAAACTGCCATGTTGTTCCTACAAATGCACCCACATGCCAGACCTTACCTTTCCCTTTCTATGCACATCAGACACCCCTATGGTAGGTCCAGGATTCCCCCTGGGCAGGGTACAGTGCATGTGAAAGGTAGGACATGTACCAAGGTGTGTACCATGTCCTAACAGTGAAATAATCTCCATTTTGTTTTTCACTGTTGAAAGACCATCTTGCCCATAGGATAGAATGGGAAGGCTGTGCAATGTTTTACAGCCTATCTTCCCAAAGGCTATAGCTGGAGAGGTGAAGTTTAGTATGCCTGAACTGACAGTGTAATAAAACCCATTTTTAGGTCTCGTCCTATTCCATTCCGCAAGAAATGAATAGGACGAGACTATAGGGGTTAAAATAAGAGCTAAACTAAGCTCTGAAAAAAGAGGATATCCAGAAGTGCATGTGGTCTTGTGAACGCGCTTCTATCCGCCTGCCTCGCATCACCACATGAAAGCCACACACACTTCAAAGGCTCCGCTCCCCGTCCCTCGCCTGCACTTCACACTCTCCGACTTCCCCTCCCACCTCCCACTGCCACTCTTCCCATTCACGCGCTCGTTACCATTTGCTCCCGAGCTGCATTTCTCTTCCCCCCTAATCACAGCAATGCCAAGAGCTTTTTGTTTACAGGAATCCTCTCTACAAACCAGCACATTTATTGCAGCCATAGCAAGTATCATTAATTTCCAGGAGGTTCGTAATGTTCATGTTTGTAATCGTACTCCTTGCTCTACTGAAAATACTTGACGGCAGAGAGCAAAACAAACTGGACTCCAGGAATTTTACAATTTCTAAAGCGGACTTCATTTACTTATTTATTTAATGCACTTTTATATAGCGCAAACATTACCCGAAGGTGTCCTCCCCTCCTTCCCGTGTGCACCATGCAGTCCTTCCCCGGCTCACTTCTTTCCCCACATTTCTACCTGGGCCTCTTCTAATCCTGTGACCACCCTCTCCACTTTGCTGTCTCTTACTCCACGTGGCCTGTCTCTTTTCACTCGTTCTCGGACTGCCTTTGTCCCAGTGCCTCCTGATGCACACCACCACACAGGTCACTCTATTGACCTCTCTGCGCAGTCTCTTGTGCTCCTTCTCTCCTTGCGCTACGCCACTCCCTCTCACTATACCATTCCATTGCACCTACTCCTCTACCCCTCCCACCCCCAATCTCTGGCTACGCTTCACTTCTTCCACATCATTACTTCCCCAGCCCTCCCTTTGCTCCGTCTCACCACCTGTAAGCATCTTCAGGTGCACTCTTTTCATGCCCTGTCCTCCCTCTCCTCGTGTACCCTCTAGAGCAGCACTCTCTTTTATAATGTCCTCTCATCCACTTTCTTCACATCACTTCTCTTTGCCTCCCATTTCTTACAATATTCCACCCTAGAGTCCTCACCCGTCACTCTTTCTTTCCTAACCTTCTTACGCATCCACATTTCTTTCTTGTCTCTCTTCCCTCTGCTTCTCCTTTCTCTTCTCCCCTCCCCTAGTCCCTCAGAAGTTTTTTCCCTCCTCCTTCCTATGCTCGCTCCCTCACCCTTCTCCCGCCCTCCATACCCTTCACTTCTCCAGCCTCCGTCCCATCCTCTCATCCTTATCTCATTGTTTTTGTCCCCTCCGCCATCATCTCTTCTGTATCTCGTTATCTTCTCCACTCTCGCTTCATTTTCGTTATTTTCTCTCCCTATGCTTATCCGTCCTCATCTCCTTCTGTGCTCCCCACCCCTCTTTCTCATCTTCCGATGTTCTTTCCTCGCCTTGCAGCGTCCTACTTCCCCACTTCCTGCGTAAAGCCCTTCTCTTCTCCACATCTGTTTTATTCTCTCCCTGCTCGTCATTTCTAGCATGTTTCCGCCCCTACCGCCATATGTTCACCTCCTTTCTCCCCTCTCCATCCGCCCTTCTCATCTCTTTCTGGCTCACCTCGACTTCGCACCTTATTTTCTTCAGGACAGTCTGGATGCTTCACAGCTCCTCTGGCCTCCCTGCCCCCTCCCCCCTGATCTCTTTCTTGCTCCTCTCTTCTCCAGCCTCCTTTTCCTCTATAGTCTCTTTCCACTCCCATCTCTTTTGAGTCTCTCTCTTCCACCTACATCCTCGCCCTTATCTCATCCACCCTCTTCTCACTACCTTCCATCCTTTTCTCCTGGTCCTTCTATCCAACTCTTTATCCTCTCACCCCATCTCTTTCCTGCCCGCTCCCCATGCTTCTCCATTTCTTCTATTTTCTTTTCTCTCTCCTTCCGCAGCTTCTGCTCTTTCTGTACTCTCCCCTTGTGATCCTGCCTCATCTTATCACCTCTTAGTTCGCCTCCCTCCATCTTCCACTTTTTCCATCGATGTTCACTCATCTCCCCGCACCCTTCTCTCATCTTTAGATCCCATGCCATCTCCCACCCTCCTTCCCCCTATCTAGTCTTGTGTTTCCTAGAACTCGCAGGTATTCAGAGGGTAGGAGGCTTCTGAGTTTCTAAAAGCACTTTGCACTTCAGAAGGTCTAGCCCACACAAGAACAGTCATCCCCCTTGAAAATCATCCTTCATGTGCTGAATCGCGACTCTCCAGTTCAGGCGTGTGTGCTCTCTAGGGCCCAAGCATGATTAATTGTTGGCAAACTGGCCTGACCCCTACCTAGGCTAGTGACCTCTCTGTGACAAAGAGCCATGCCTTATGGACTACCAGATCCTGTACTTGCATACATTCAGTTCATAGTGGGCACTTCACACACACACACTGCACCCTCACACACACTGTACACACTGCAGCCTCACACACACTGCATACACTGCACCCTCACACACAATGCACCCTCATACACACTGCCCACACTGCACCCTCACACACTGCCCACACTGCACCCTCATACACTGCACCCTCACACACACTGCACCCTCACACACACTGCACCCTCACACACTGCACCCTCACACACACTGCACTCACACACACTGCACCCTCACACACTTTGCACCCTCACACACACTGCATACACTGCACCCTCACACACTCTGCTTACACTGCACCTTCACACACACTGCACACACTGCACCCACACACACTGCACCCTCACACACACTGCACCCTCACACACACTGCCCACACTGCACCCTCACACACACTGCACACACTGCACCCTCAGACACAATGCACACACCGCACCCTCACACACACTGCACACACTGCACCCTCACACACACTGCACACACTGCACCCTCACACACTGCGCACCCTCACACTCTGCGCACCCTCACACACTGCACACCCTCACTCTCTGCACACACTCTGCACGCCCTCACACTCAGCACCCTCACACACTGCACTGGAACATACACTCCAAATACCACTCAGTGCCACATATTTACACTACACTCAATGCAACATACACTACAAGTACCACTCAGTGCCACATAATTGCACTCCACATAATTACACTGCAATCAATGCGACATACACTCCAAATACCACTCAGTGCCACATAATTACGCGTCACATAATTACACTGCACTCAATGCAACATACACTCCAAATACCACTAGTGCCACATAATTACACTCCACATAATTACACTGCACTCAATGCAACATACACTCCAAATACCACTCAGTGCCACATAATTACATGCCACATAAATACACTGCACTCAATGCAACATACTCTCCAAGTACCACTCAGTGCCACATAATTACACGCCACATAATTACACTGCACTCAATGCAACATACACTCTAAATCCCACTCAGTGCCACATAATTACACGCCACATAATTACACAGTACTCAATGCAACATACACTCAGTGCCACATAATTATATGCTACATAATTACACTGCACTCAATGCAACATACACTCCAAACAATACCACTCAGTGCCATATAATTATATGCTACATAATTACACTGCACTCAATGCAGCATACACTCCAAGAACCACATAATTACATGCCACAAAATTACACTCTACCGAATACAACATACACTCCCCATATTACCACTCACTGCCACATAATTACACATCTCATACTTACACTCTACTCAATGCAACATAGTTACACTTTATCTATCTGTCTATCTATCTATGGCCCTCACTCTATCTGTCTATCTATCGCGCTCACTCTATCTATCGCCATCACTCTATCTCTCTATCGATCGCCCTCACTCTATCTATCTATCTATCGCCCTCACTCATCTATCTATCTATCGCACTCACTCTATCGCATCACCATAGCATCACTCAGCACCACCACAGCATCACTCAGGGGCACCACAACATCACTATGCGCTACCACAGCATCACTGTACGCCACAGCATCACTCGTCGCCACCACAACATCACTCAGCGCTACCACAGCATCAATCTGTGCAACCATTCAACAACAACTGGTTAAAATATGTTCTCTCAATGTTTGAAGCTTTATTACAAATGTCACAAAAAGATGTAAATATTTCACTTCTGTTCTTGGTTTTGCGTCACAATAAAATACAATGAACATAATCTTCACAAAAGTTATTTTCAAAAGCTATTGCCATTATAAATTACAGTAACTTTTATTTAAGTATTAATTATTAAAAAAAATAAAAGCCATTTTTATTTGTAATATCAATACATCTAAGTCACATAAATACAACACATATTGCATTACAAGTGCTATAGGTGTCATATTTGCGAAAGTTAAAACTATTGGTATTGTAAATGACAAAGCTATTAATTTCGCTATTTTCAAAACCAACACATGAATACAAAATTTGTTATTTACAATACCAATAGCTCAAACTTTCCTAATGCAAGACCTATTGCATTGCAAATGCTTGTTATGAAGGTAGTTTTTGCATTGTGTGTTTATAAGCCACTCTTTTAGAAGTGGCTGGGTTTTTGTGCTCCAACATTTCTGTGTGTCTCTGCCTGGTTGTGGATTGACTGTCAGTATTTGAAAGCGATAGGATCTGGGGAATGTCTTGACCCAGGGGAGGAGGTGAGACAGCAACAGGCTGACCTGCATCGAAGTGTAGGGGAGGAGTAGCCCCTAGAGGTAAAGAGGCCTTGGTTGCTGCTATAAAACAATTGTTCCATCTCCTGCTGAGTGATTGAGAATCCACACCCGCACTAATCAAAGGAAGAAGGTGTCACTGGCAGGGAGGCACCCAGAACTGGTTTGAACAGGGGCCAGGGCCCCCTGAACACAAAGACTTCAAAGCCATTGAGGGGTATAACTATGAGAGCTGAAGCTCCTGAACTTTGGAGAATGGCTTGATCAAGATTGAACAAGACTGGAGCTACTTCGTGGACAAGAGGAACCTTTGCCAAGGAAGAAACAACCGAAGAGACCAATGGAAAGGACTGACCGTTGCTGTGTGTTCTGGGGCAGGTCTGTAGTTTGGTGTTTTAACCAAGGAAAGGCTAAAGGGACTTTGTTGTGTGCTGTGTCCCCCTGCTAGAAAGGACTTTGTTGGGCTGTGTCCTGAAGTAACTTATCCCCAAGGGCCCAAGGCGAGCTGGTTCCTGTTGCAGAAACAAAAGTTTCTAGGAGAGTCTCAGCGAGGCTGTGTGTGTGCTTTTTGCAGTCTGAGACCCTCGTAAGGGATGTATGACGTTACAACGCATACTTTTACAACGCCTACCTTTACAACGCGGTTTTTACAACGCATACCATTACAACGCATAATGCTTTTAGGTGCTGGATAGTGAATAGTTTAATTTACTATTCCAACTCCAGTCCCCGTGGATAGTAGGGAAGGTTATTGGATAGTAAATTAACCTATTCCCTATCCTAGAGCGCCCCCCAGCGCAATGCGTTGTAATAGTTTGCGTTGTAAAAGTTGCGTTGTAATGGTAGGTCGTTGTAAAAGTTGCGTTGTAACGGTTGTATACCCCTCGTAAGCAGTGCCCTGTGATCATGAGCATCTGGAGTCCAAGCGAGGATCAGCGACGCTGTGAGAATATGCTATTTGCAGCCTGAACCCTTTGTGAGGATTGCCCAGTTATCGTGTGCACCGGAATCCAAGTGAGTCTCATCGACGCTGTGTGCATGTGCTTTGTGAAGCGTGAGACTTTCGTGATGGTTGCCTTGTTATCGTGCACACCCGGAATCCAAGTGAGTCTCATCTACGCTGTGTGCATGTGTATTGTGCAGCGTGAGACCTTCGTGAGGATTGCCTTGTTATCGTGCATCCGGAGTCCAAGTGAGTCTCAGCGACACTGTGTACATGTGCTTTGTGCAGCCTTTTTAACGTGCACCTGGAATTAAAGTGAGTGTCAGTGACGCTCTGTGCGTGTTCTTCATGCAGCCTGAGACTTTCGTGAGGAGTGCCCTGTGATAGTTGCACCCGAAGCTCAAGGGAGTCTCAGCGACGCTATGTGCATGTGTCCTGTGGCAGCCTGAGCTCTTCGTAGCAGTAGTGGACCAACATTCCCGGAGGAGCTAAGCTGCCCGCCCACGCCCGCCGTTGCCCATTCACCAAGATTGTTTTGGAAGCCCAAGTCACTGGAAGAGGAGAGGAGTGTGAGGTCGCACCCCCAGGTAATGTGTGTCGAAGCCTGGGGCGGGGTGCGGTCTCTGAGTGAGACGCTCTCGGTTTTTATAAAACTCGTTGGCAGTCTATTTGTGGTGTCATCATTGGGTGGCTCTGAGCATGGTTGCAAATACTTTACACATTTGCCTTGAAGATAAGCCTGGCTGCTCATGCCAAGCTACCAAGGGGGTGAGCGGGGGCTATCTCAGAAGGTGTCCTTCCTTTCCCTGACATGGAAACGTGGGTCCCTATTTGGTCTAAGTTACATCCCTCAGCCAACCAGGGATCCCAGATCTAACACTGTACAACTGGGCATTTCCACACAAATGAGAAACCCTGCTTCCGCAGCATTACAGTTCAGGCAATTTGGGTTGAACTCTGAACTAAAGTTATGGCTCTGGCTCAGTGTAATGGACCTCGAGTTGAGGAATCTTGATTGTATTATTGGGTATCTTGCATCCAGGGAGACACTGTGAACATAGCCGTAATAGCACCCTGTGTTTTGTTCCAAAAATGGAATGTAAATCTATTTTCCCTTGAGCTTCTGCTGCAATAAGATCCCAGGATATGCCTGTTGATAGAGTCAGCATATGCTTGTGATCAGCTTACAGCATTGAATACTGCAGACACTAATGAACAGTGAGTTCTTTGAGGAACTCAGGCCATCTTTAGCTAAGGACAATGCATACCTAATATATCAACATCTATTTAGTGGACCACCCAATGAACTCCTTCAGTAATTCCAAAGATCTAAACTTACCATCCAACATTAATCACCTGCTTGCCTGAACCCCTTATCAATCCTGTCCACAAACTCACAACACTGTGTGTCTACTCCTCAGTAGACGCCAGACAGTCAGCACTCTGCTGAAATAGCATCTAACAAAGAAATGGGACTTGGCAACACCAGCAATGCAAAGTTGCCTTTTCAACATCCACACATATTCCTATCATTTGGATCTACCTAACATATTGCATGATGTAACTGTACTACAGCAACATATATATACACCTCAGGGACATCGAGGCCTACTGTTTCTTACTATTTTATTAGAGAGTATAGTTTAACCCCTTCGCTGCTGATGACGAGCTGAGCTCGTCATCAGCTACGGCGCTCGTATGCTGATGACGAGCTGAGCTCGTCATGTAAAGTGGGTTTTTTTAATCTTCAGCACACCGCGGTAAATCGTACTGCGGTTAAGGTGTTAATCACAGTCAATTCTGCATACCAACCCATCTTCGCAATCATGGCTCTAAATTTCTAGAAAGTGTCAGTCCCACAGCAGATAATGTACAATATTGAACGCATTAAAGATTTTGGGCAGTATGATAATTTTCATAAGAGCTTTTCTGTCAATAATGGACATTATGAAGGAATCAAACTTTGAATTTTGTGCGAAAAATGATCCTGAAAACTGAGTATGTTGTGGGATAAACGTTCTGTCTTACTTAGGTTTATATTGATAACTACGTACTTAAACATATAGAGAGCCAATTGGAACAGTGCTGGCCATCACACCTGGACCAAGACCCACTTAATGAGGAGGCATTTTAATCACTCCAAATAATGTATGCAACTATGGGGTTCCCACTATGTGCACTGTAACCCCACTTGAGAGCACTCCTTTGTCTGTGAATATGGTTGGGATTACCTGTACAGGAGTGAGTGTGAGAAGTTGGCCTGATATATGATGCTCACTAGTTCTAGTGATCACCTTGTATCAGTCCAAACAACCCTTATGGTGATTGGTTGTAAGTCAACCTTATAGACCAGCTATCCTAGTAGCGTGGTCAAAAGCAGTCTTTAGGCTAAACTCTGAATGGCATGTGAAGCCAGCTGTTTTACCACATATAACCCCTTGAATACCAAGTGAAAGGACACCACACAGGTTGTTATGAAAATAAACAGATATTTATTAACTAACATACACCTCTGAACTCTTTATGAGGTCAGAGGGCTAAGCACATGACAATACTAAAAAGGAAATACGAGTTCGCACAATATTTACAAGTGCGCCTTAGGGGCACGACAAACCATATACTCAAAACAATGGAATGCGAGGAAGGAAAGTACTGTAAGGAGATCCAGAGGCTGGAGGATCGCTGGGACTACGCTACAAACTAGGTAAGTAAGGAGCAGGAGGCCCATGGAACTCACGTGCAGAGTGGAAACTCTCACGCGGGATGCGTACCAACGTCTATGGATACTACAGTTTAGAAAGTTACGGATTCCGGACGAACCCGGCTGGATGGAGGGAACACAACAGTAGACCTGGACACTAGGATAGTGTACACAGACTTCAGCACCTAGAAGCTTTAGTTACCTAACCCACAGGCTGCGGGTGCATAGGGCTGAAGTTGCGTCGGGTTTGCTGCGTTGTCCCCGGTGATGCCTAAAACAAGGAGTTGCTGGCAGGCAGCCAGTTGGAGGAGTCCGGTGGTTCCAAGGATGAAACAGGAAGGAAGAAGTCCTGAAAGGGAAGGGGACAGAGTCTCGGTCACTAGCCAGTGACGGTGCTGGAACCATGAGGGAACCAGATGCTGTCGCCGCGTTCATGTGGAAGAAGGGTCGCTTCTCTCTGTAGCTGCGCGGACCAGGAGCTGTTCTTCACGACCAGGCTGGAGGCACGAGCTGTCCCACGTAGTCTGCTGCTGTTGGCAATGTCGGATCGTCGATCTGGACAACAGGCCTTGGCTAATGCAAGCCACGCGGTGGAACAAAGATGGCGTCTGGTGCGGACCAGGAGGGTCCGGGGTGCTTCTCCTTTACAAGGAAGCAAGGGCCAGTCTGGGGGACCAGACCAGCAGTAGTGAAATCTTCAGGTCGTCGTCTCAGAAGTCACGAGCCAGCCGGCAAGTGACCAGACAACAGGAAAAGCAGCAACCAGGCAAAAGGGCCCCACGCAGATCTCGTGGATGCTGGGGGGCTGGTCTTTGGTGCAGGAGCTGCGTCGGTGTGGGGCTTCTCAGACCCCAATGCACTCACTCGAGGATCCCTCGGTGGTCGTGCTGGAAGCGCTGTGCAGGTTTCTCAAGATGGCTGCCCCAGGCATGTCTCATTCCTTTCAGCCCTGTCCTACCTAATACACAAAATCCTGTCTGGGGTGGTGCCAGCACCTCCCAAGGCAGGAAACCCTTTGTCTGAGCCTCCCTCGCTGGAAGGACTCCCAGCAGCAGGAGGTCAGACTTGTGTCTGTGGTGGCAGCATCCATTTTGTGATGCTGAGGCTCGAGTTAACTTTAACCGGGGTTCACAGTTACATACATGTCGTGTCCCTCTAGAAGGGTGGAATGCTACCCCTGTCGCCAGAATTGGCGAGGGGGTAGTATTCCAATTCGTATGACACCTTACTCGACATGTTTTGATAATGCTATACCAAAGTTAGCATTTGACCGCGAGGTTCATAATGCACTTAAGAGTATATGGTATAGCGTTATCATGGAACAGCTATTAGGACTTGGTTCCGCAAGCTGCAAATGGGCTCAGCTCATGCCAGAGCACCATCTCACATAATTCCAAGCAATCTGCCTTCAGGATTGATAAGGCCTGCCATAGGAGTGACTGATAGGAATATATGTGTCCATTTTAGGGTTAGATATAGAGATACTATATCTAAAGCAAAGGGTGATTACACCACCTTGCCCCAGCTGTCGTGCAGCCAGTTGTGTCAGATTTGGATGGCCAGCCAGGGGTGGCATAATACATGCTGCAGCCCCTGGTAGGCCCTGGGTACACCTATGCCCTGGATACCTAAGGTATGCTGTACAGGGACTGCTAAGGTGGCCCAGTACCAATTGGTAAATGCACCTAAGGTACATGCTTGTCAATTTGGAGAGAGAACAGCTAGGCTGTGGGTCTGATTATCAGGCCCACAGCCAGGGAAAGTCGTAAACCAGTGAAGCAAAAAGCAAAAATCAGGGGTGACCATAGGATTGCAGACCCTACTCTCCTACATAACCCCCCCCCCCAAACCTAGGGACATTAAACTAACCTTGACCAGGTGAGTCTTCTTGTTCTAAGTGGAAGTACCTGGAGAGACCATCTGCATTGCCATGGTCAGTCACTGGTCTGTGCTCCACTGTAAAGTCCATCCCCTGTAGGGAAATGGACCACCTAAGAAGGTTGGGGTTTTCACCCTTCATTTGATTTAGCCATAAGAGGGCTTATGGTCGGTCTGAATCTTGAAGTGAGTACCAAACAAGTATGGCCTCAACTTCTTCAGGGCCCAAACCACAGCAAAGGCCTCCCTCTCAATAGCTGACCAACGTTTCTCTCTAGGGGTCAGCCTTCTACTTATAAAAGCAATGGGCTGGTCATGACCATCAATATTCAGTTGAGATAGAACAGCTCCCACACCCAACTCAGAAGCATCTGTTTGGACAATGAATGGCTTGGAGTAGTCTGAACTCTTGAGAATAGGTGCAGTGCACATGGCCTGCTTTAGGTCATCGAATGCCTTCTGACAGCTAACTGTCCACTGAACTTTCTTTGGCATTTTCTTACTTGTCAGGTCATTAAGTGGAGTCACAATGGTTCCATAATTTCTGACAAATTTCCTATAGTAACCAGACAGGCCCAAGAAAGCTCTGACCTGTCTCTGGGTGGTTGGAGGAGCCCAGTCCTTTATGGCCTGTATCTTGCTCTCCAAAGGTTGAACTTGGCCTCCACCTACAAGGTGGCCCAAGTACACAACTTGACTCTGCCCTATCTGGCACTTAGTAGCCTTGATAGTGAGGCCTGCCTTTTGCAGGGCCTCCAGAACTTTCCTCAGGTGGATCAGGTGATCCTCCCAGTTGGAGCTAAAGACAGCAATATCATCTAGATATGCTGCACAGAAGTCATCCAGCCCAGAGAGAACTTGGTTCACCAACCTTTGAAAAGTGGCAGGTGCATTTTTCAAACCAAAGGGCATCACCACAAACTGGTAATGACCTCCTTCGGTAGAAAATGCTGTCTTGGCCTTGGCATCCTCAGCTAACCTGATTTGCCAATAACCAGCTGTCAGGTCAAATGTACTCAATAATTTGGCAGAAGCCAATTTATCTATGAGTTCATCTGCTCTTGGTATTGGATGGGCATCTGTCTTAGTGACAGCATTGAGACCCCTGTAGTCTACACAAATCCTCATCTCTCTCTTACCATCCTGGGTGTGAGGTTTAGGCACTAGAACTACAGGACTAGCCCAAGGGCTCTCTGAGGGTTCAATGACTCCCAATTCCAACATCTTCTGTACTTCTGGTTTTATGCAGTCCCTGACTTGGTCAGGTTGCCTGTAGATTTTACTCTTTATAGGCAGACTGTCACCAGTGTCCACCTCATGGGTGCACTAGTTTGCCTGACTGGGTGTCAGAGAGAACATTTGTCTAAAGGATTGAAGAACCTGTTTACAATCCTCTTGTTGATGCTCAGAGAGGCTGTCAGAAAAGACTACACCATCTACTGACCCATCATCAGGGTTCTGAGTGAGCAGGTCTGGGAGAGGGTCACTCTCTTCCTCTTGTCCCTCATCTGTAGCCATGAGCAAGCCCATGTCTTCCCTGTTGACAAATGCCTTGAGACTGTTCACATGAAGTACTCTGTGAGGGCTCCTGGGACTTCCAAGGTCTACCAGATAGGTGACCTCTCCCTTCTGTTCAATGATAGCATGTGGTCCAGACCATTTGTCTTGGAGAGCTGCTGGGGCCACTGGCTCCAACACCCACACCTTCTGTCCAGGCTGGTAAACAGTAAGGACAGCCTTTTGGTCATGCCAAGCTTTTTGCAGTTCTTGGCTGGCCTCAAGGTTTTTGGATGCCTTTTCCATGTACTCTGCCATCCTGGAGCGGAGACCAAGTACATAGTCCACTATGTCCTGCTTAGGCTTTTTGAGAGGTCTCGCCCATCCTTCCTTCACAAGACACAGGGGTCCTCTTACAGGATGCCCAAATAGAAGTTCAAAAGGGCTGTAGCCAACCCCCTTCTGTGGGACCTCTCTGTAAGCAAACAAAAGGCAGGGTAAAAGGATGTCCCATCTTCGCCTAAGCTTTTCTGGTAACCCTTTTATCATCCCTTTGAGGGTCTTGTTGAATCTCTCAACAAGCCCATTGCACTGTGGGTGATAGGGGGTGGTGAATTTGTAATTGACACCACACTCCTTCCACATTGCAGTCAAGTATCCTGACATAAAGTTTGCACCTCTGTCAGAGACAACCTCCTTAGGAAACCCCACTCTAGTAAAAACTGAAAGCAGGGCCTTGGCCACAACAGGAGCTGTAGTGGTCCTAAGGGGAATAGCTTCTGGATACCTGGTGGCATGATCCACTACCACCAGTATAAATCTGTGCCCTATGCTGTTGGGGGTCCATTGGTGCAACAATGTCAATCCCCACTCTTTCAAAGGGTACCCCCACCACAGGTAGTGGTATAAGGGGGGCCTTTGTCGTGCCACCTGATTTGCCACTGGCTTGACAGGTGACACATGAGCGACAAAACTCTTTAGTGTTTTCAGACATATGGGGCCAGTGAAAGTGTGGGACAAGCCTGTCCCAAGTCTTGTTCTGGCCTAAGTGACCTGCAAGAGGAATTTCATGGGCCAAGGTGAGAAGGAAACCTCTCAGAGACAAGGGGATGACCAGCCTCCTGGTAGCACCAGGCTTGGGGTCTCTTGCCTCAGAGTAAAGGAGTCCATCATCCCAATACACTTTATGGGCCCCTGTGGCATTCCCTGCAGCCTCAGCAGCAGCCTGCTGTGTGAGGGGTTCAAGAGATGAACAGTCTAATTGTGCTTGTCTCAAGTCTGCCCTGGAAGGTCCCCCTGTCCCAAGAAACTCCACCTGTTCAGGCTCAAGTTCTTCTAGGACAGTTCCTTCTGGGGTCTTTGGGTCAGTCTCCTGTGAGAGCTGATCTTCACCTTGAGGCAAGGGGGAAGGCACTGCCTTAACCCTACTGTTCTTACTCTTGATTAGTGTCTGGTCCATTGTTCCAGGATCCAGCACTAGTTCAGCTGGGCATTTCTTGGCCTGTGACCTAGTCACAGCAAGGACATGTGCTGATAAACCTAACATTTCCACATGAGTCCTATACTCCACATCTGACCATAGGGAGGATTCCAAATCATTGCCCAAAAGACAGTCCACAAGGAGGTCTGAACTAACAACAACTCTTTTGAGGCCATTTACCCCTCCCCAGGAGAAATTAACAAGTGCCATACTATGGTTGGTAGTGACATTGCTAGCATTGGTCACTAGGTAGTCTGAACCTAGTATTACCTGTCCAGGGTCCACAAATGCTGGTGTCACCATAGTGACACTGGCACAGGTGTCCCTGTAGGCCTGAGCCATTTTTCCATTGATTAAAGGTGTTTGCCTGTACTTGCCCAGAGTACTGGGACTTATTGTAGGGGTCAAATCCATGTCCCCAGTACAAACAAGAACAGCCTGGGTAGGTACTCTGACTAGGTCAGAGCCTGCCTCAGATACCAATGTCAATCCCACTATAGCCTTAGGGGGAACACTACCACTACTAACTGAACTAGGGGTTCCAGGTGCCTAAGGGGCTGTAGTGGTAGGAGCTGGGCCTTTCTTGGTGCACTCACTAAACCAGTGAGTATTACTTTTACAGTAGTGGCACCATGGTTTCTTCTGACCATTATTCTTCTTCTTTTGGGAATTCTGGGACCCCCCCCTCTTTAGATTGTTGGGGCCCTGTTGAAGACTTCTGGTCATTTTGCTTATTCTCATTACCCTTCTGGTCTGCTTTCTTCTGGCCACCACCCTGGTTCTGGTTCTGCTGCTTGACCCTTGTCCTGACCCATCTGTCTGCCTTCTTTCCCAATTCTTGGGGAGAGGTCAGATCTGAGTCAATAAGGTGCTGATGCAACAACTGATTTTGGCAATTACTTAAGATTTGTTGTCTCATAATTAGATTATATAATCCTGTGTAATCAGTAACTTTACTTCCCAGTAACCAGCCTTCAAAAGCCTTAGTGGCACAATCAACAAAGTCAGGCCAATCCTGAGACTGAATTTTCTGGGTGTCTCTGAACAGCAACCTGTACTGCTCAGTTGTTAAGCCAAACCCATCAATCAGTGTATTCTTCAGGACTTGGTAATTGTTAGCATCCTCAGCTCTAGTAGTGAGGAGCTTATCTCTACCTTTACCTTCAAAGGAGAGCCACAATATAGCTGCCCACTGACTCTGGGGGATGCACTGGACAGTGCAGGCCCTCTCCAAAGCAGTCATCCATTTGTGGATGTCATCCCCTTGTTTAAAGGGGGGCACTATTTTACTCAGGTGTCTAGTATCAAAACTCCTGTCTTTATCTCTAATGATAATGCTGCCTCCAGTGGGGTCTGCCCCACTCAATTTCTGCTCTCTGGCAAAGGCAAGTCTTTCTTTGGCAGGGCAAGTTCTTCCCTCTCAATCCTCAGATTGACTTCCCTCATCTTACCTTCATGCTCTCTTCTCTGAGGGGATGCCATCCCTCTCTGAGAAGATGCCTGAGAGAAATGGGTATGAACCGATCTGTTAGAGCCTCTGGAGTGAGACCTAACTCGTCTGTTCCCAAGGTTAAGCCTGTCTGAGGATGGGCCTGGGGGTCCCCCAGTTCCATTCTCATGTATGCTTAAATTGGTCCTGGTGAGCCTACTGACTACTACTGGACCTTTGTCTGCCTCATCCCCAGATAATTCCTCCTCCTCTTCCTCCTCTTCACTTTCTGCTCCATGGAGGTTAAGGTCAGGATCACCCAGGGTTCCCTCTAAGGGGGGCATGCTCCCATCTGGATTAGAGGGGCCTGTGTTAGAAGCCCTTCTGGCATCATATGTCTCTAAGAGACCTATCAGAAAAGGAGTGGTAGGGTTAGAACCCTGTTTTAGTTTCCTGGAGGTACACAATTGCCTCATCTCCTGGAAGCTAAGGGCTGCATATCTGGAAGTGACCTGTGGAAGGTCATCAACCACAAGGGAGGCCTCTGTGTTCCTTCCTGTGGTAGACATGCTTTTCTAGTGAGGTGTAAGTGGTGCACTTACCTACACTATGGGTTTACCTACTGATCCCTTGCTAAGAGTTGTAGTCAGGGTGTGCTACTCCCTTTCTACTACAACAGCTGGTTCAGTAGAACTCAGAGTATTTCTAAGCTTGTTATATGTACCTATGGTACCTTATGTGATCTTTCAAATGATATCTCAAGATTATATTTGGTCAAAACAACAGCAAGCTCAAATCCCAACCACTGCACACCAATGTGAGAAGTTGGCCTGATATATGATGCTCACTAGTTCTAGTGATCACCTTGTATCAGTCCAAACAACCCTTATGGTGATTGGTTGTAAGTCAACCTTATGGACCAGCTATCCTAGTAGCGTGGACAAAAGCAGTCTTTAGGCTAAACTCTGAATGGCATGTGAAGCCAGCTGTTTTACCACATATAACCCCTTGAATACCAAGTGAAAGGACACCACACAGGTTGTTATGAAAATAAACAGATATTTGTTAACTAACATACACCTCTGAACTCTTTATGAGGTCAGAGGGCTAAGCACATGACAATACTAAAAAGGAAATACGAGTTCGCACAATATTTACAAGTGCGCCTTAGGGGCACGACAAACCATATACTCAAAACAATGGAATGCGAGGAAGGAAAGTACTGTAAGGAGATCCAGAGGCTGGAGGATCGCTGGGACTATGCTACAAACTAGGTAAGTAAGGAGCAGGAGGCCCACGGAACTCACATGCAGAGTGGAAACTCTCACGCGGGATGCGTACCAACGTCTATGGATACTACAGTTTAGAAAGTTACGGATTCTGGACGAACCCGGCTGGATGGAGGGAAAACAACAGTGGACCTGGACACTAGGATAGTGTACACAGACTTCAGCACCTAGAAGCTTTAGTTACCTAACCCACAGGCTGCGGGTGCATAGGGCTGAAGTTGCGTCAGGTTTGCTGCGTTGTCCCCGGTGATGCCTGAAACAAGGAGTTGCTCGCAGGCGGCCAGATGGCGGAGTCCGGTGGTTCCAAGGATGTAACGGGAAGGAAGAAGTCCTGAAGGAGAAGGGGACAGAGTCTCGGTCACTAGCCAGTGACGGTGCTGGAACCAGGAGGGAACCAGATGCTGTCGCCGCGTTCAGGTGGAAGAAGGGTCGCTTCTCTCTATAGCTGCGCGGACCAGGAGCTGTTCTTCATGACCAGGCTGGAGGCACGAGCTGTCCCACGTAGTCTGCTGCTGTTGGCGGTGTCGGATAGTCGATCTGGACAACAGGCCTTGGCTAATGCAAGCCACGCGGTGGAACAAAGATGGCGTCTGGTGCGGACCAGGAGGGTCCGGAGTGCTTCTCCTGTACAAGGAAGCAAGGGCCAGTCTGGGGGACTAGACCAGTAGTGGTGAAATCTTCGGGTCATCGTCTCAGAGGTCACGAGCCAGCCGGCAAGTGACCAGACAACAGGAAAAGCAGCAACCAGGCAAAAGGGCCCCACGCAGATCTCGTGGATGTTGGGGGGCTGGTCTTTGGTGCAGGAGCTGCGTTGGTGTGGGGCTTCTCAGACCCCAATGCAGTCACTCGAGGATCCCTCTACGGTCGTGCTGGAAGCGCTGTGCAGGTTTCTCAAGATGGCCGTCTCCACGTTGCTCGTCGCACCCACGGGTCCCAGCTGTGCTGTGGATGTGGGTAGAGGTCAGAGAGGTCTGGAGGTCTGGGTCTTGTCAAGCTGGGTCGTCGGATTCCGGGATGGAAGGACTTTGCAGCAAACCGCACAGGAGCTTGATGGTGCCTGCGAAGCAGGATGGTCACTCCCTGACCATAGGGGAGATTCTTCAGTCTTCTGATGGTTCAGGAGGGAGAAGGTCAAGAGTTCTTCGTAGAAGCTGTCAAGAGTAATCTAATCTGGAATGGGACCAGCTCCTACCTTTATTCTGCTAAAGGGAACTGCACTACGACTAGGTCCCTCCTCTGGGTGGGACCAGGAAGGGGGGTGGTTACACCCCCTTTCCTTTGTCCGGTCTTGCGCCAGCTCTGGGGCTGGAGTGCCCCAGGAACTGGTTCGGACCGGTGTATGTATGTGAGTAAAGTATCCTAGGCCATCTAGGAGGTCAGACTTGTGTCTGTGGTGGCAGCATCCATTTTGTGATGCTGAGGCTGAGTTAACTTTAACCGGGGTTCACAGTTACATACATGTCGTGTCCCTCTAGAAGGGTGGAATGCTAACCCCGTCGCCAGAATTGGTGAGGGGGTAGTATTCCAATTCGTATGACACCTTACTCAACATGTTTTGATAATGCTATACCAAAGTTAGCATTTGACCGCGAGGATCATAATGCACTTAAGAGTATATGGTATCGCGTTATCATGGAACAGCTATTATGACTTGGTTCCGCAAGCTGCAAACGGGCTCAGCTCATGCCAGAGCACCATCTCACATAATTCCAAGCACTCTGCCTTCAGGATTGATAAGGCCTGCCATAGGAGTGACTGATAGGAATGTATGTGTCCATTTTAGGGTTAGATATAGAGATACTATATCTAAAGCAAAGGGTGATTACACCACCTTGCCCCAGCTGTCGTGCAGCCAGTTGTGTCAGATTTGGATGGCCAGCCAGGGGTGGCATAATACATGCTGCCGCCCCTGGTAGGCCCTGGGTACACCTATGCCCTGGATACCTAGGGTATGCTGTACAGGGACTGCTAAGGTGGCCCAGTATCAATTGGTAAATGCACCTAAGGTACATGCTTGTCAATTTAGAGAGAGAACAGCTAGGCTGTGGGTCTGATTAGCAGGCCCACAGCCAGGGAAAGTCGTAAACCAGTGAAGCAAAAAGCAAAAATCGGGGGTGACCATAGGATTGCAGACCCTACTCTCCGACAGTGAGTACACTAACTGTCCCATAATTTAACATACCAAAAGGACATGCTATACTTTAGTGTCAATCTAAGTGCCTCTATTCTGGCCTGTGGGCCAGAAACCCCTCCATTGCGTTCATCCAAAATGTTTCACACTCATAAATTGGCTGCTGCGAAACCCGTGAAGAAAATATAACCATTGTTCTCGAGAAACCTGGGTACAAATATGCACTCACAACCCTAGTGTTCGGTAGTGTTGTAACACCTCTTTCTCAACTTCATCTCAACACCATCTCAGGCAGGGCACCTCCCTCCTTCCCGTTGTGAATGTCTACCCCAGAAGTGTCCTCTATTGATTGGAGTGAAACATAAGTGGTAAAGCACAACTCATCATGTGAACAGGTGTGAGAATTGTCCCCAAATTTACTATTTGTGTGCAGCTACATATCGCGCAGGTGCCAATGTTCCCAAGCTGAGATGTGCAAAGGCGTGTGGCAATGACTGTATGGCAAGGTCTGTAGGAAAGCACCCTTTCTGCCATCTATGCTCCTCTGTAGTGTCTAGTACTTCATGGGGAAGATTTACAAGCCCCTTGGCTGCCAGTGCGTCACTTTTTGTGATGCACTGACAGTGCATTTTTCTGCCCCATATTCCTGTCCTTGTAAATACATCCCCTTTGCACGCAGCACTTTGATTGAAAGGGGTGTTCCATGGATGTTGCTGTGGGTGTTCCCAGGCAACACCCATGGAACCTGACACATTTCCAGATCTACAAGAAATCATAAGTCTGTAAATGCGTCTGATTGCTACTCCTCCTCAAGGGGGGCATAGGGAGGGGCAACGAGGAGAAATGTATTCATTTCTCCTTGTTGTTTTCCTCTTTCTATGCGTGCTGCATTCTGCAGCACACATAGAACGAGGAAATAACCTCTAATGATTGTTTATGTACAGGAATGTGTCCCTTCCTACACATAAACAATCCTTTAATTAACTTATGTTTTACAAGTTCTATTTGTGCTAATGCAGCAAACATAAGATTTGGAAAACACCATTTCTGATGGATTATGTGCACATAAGCAATCCTCCCTGTGACGCAGGCATCCTTGCACCATGGTGCAAGGGAGCCTGCGTCGGCACATAGCAGCAGTTTGTGCGCCAGCGCAGGGGGGAGCACAGAGATGCCACATATTGTTGTAAATATGTCGCATCCCTGTGCTTCCAAACTAACGCAGCGCGGCGCAGCAAAATGACTTGCTGCACTGCGCTGCATTCATTTATTGTAAATCTGCCCCTATATTTGTAATTCCTAGCTCTCAGACTTGCTGTGTGATGTCAACTTACTATCCATCTATCAACTGCAAGTGTAGGTGCAGCATCTTCCATCTTCAACCTGTGTACCTTCATGTCTGTTGAAGACCGGCTCAGTGATATGGAAAACCTTGTGTATTCAGCTAGTCAGGGGTGGACGAGGCCCAATACCTGGCTGACAACCTCGTGAACCCACCTCAAAGTTAAAGTTTGCTGTCAGGCAAGAGGCTTTGGCCTATATGGATTCATCTTCCAGGAATGGTGTCAGGTTGCAGCCAATGTATGTTGCTCATAGTGGGTGTAGGGAGCCCTACAAAGCTGCCTAACAGAAAACACCCAAAAGTGCTGCTTAATTTTCTCTAGATATGAGTTCACATTCTCACTCTAACTCCTCAAATGTACTAATCATGCATATACGTCCATGAGTGGGAAGCAGTCAAACAGCAGGATAAGTTGCATTAAATCCTCATGCAATCTAATTCCTTGATGGAGGAGATATCTATTAGCCTCCTACTAGGCTTTCAAACAATTGGCTTACTTGGAGCTTTGAAGAAAGTCATGAAGCACTAACATACACAGTGACATGTACCCAAATATGTAGCTCTGATACCTCTCTATATCACATGCAAGCAGGAAGATTACATTTCTTACATAGAGTACTTCATCACATACAGTCAAATAACTGATTAAACCCTGTAGATCGATACCTGTCCAATAAGTCACAGCTAATGGATGCATGATTATGGAAAACTGCAGATGGGACAAAGGGTAGCTTTTCCTAGAGCCTAGTGCCAAGTTAGAGATCCTGGAACAGAGAGAATATAAAGTCTTGGATTTAATACACAATCGGATGACCAATTACAGATGCCGCAAGAACTGTTGTTGAGAGGCCCATGATATTGAGTCAAAAGCTATGTCTGTTTCCAAGGTCACCATCCCTACTCATTCCAGTCACTAATAATCTTATACAATCTACAACGTTTACAACCAGTTGAACTTCCAGGAACAAATCCAATTAGACCAGGATGCACAAGCCTAATATATCCCCAAAGCTATCGGTCAGAAAGTGGGTTATTAATTTAGGAAGGGATACACTCACCAAGTTAAAAGCACAATTTGGTTAGTCATGGTACAGTGGATCTCAGCTTAGCACCCCTCCTAACCCCCCACCCCTTTCCCCCGCAGTAGCTACGGCGCAAGCAGAATGTAAAGCGCCAGAGAAAGAAGTGCTAAATTCAAGCAGTCACAAACTACGTTAAACTTAACACAAAACAATAACATTCTCAAACCAATTTAGAAAAGGTAACATAAAAATTGTTAACATCTCATAAGGACAACTGGAGATGTGGACGTTTTAAAGGAAAAACCACGAGGAACAAAAAAGAGCCGCTGAAAACTGCTGTTCGCCGTAGAACTGTACTGGGCACTATTTCAGTCTGAACAAAAGATAGTGGGGGTCAGGTAAATCAAGTAGGTCAAGCGAGTCAAAATGTTTCAAGCAGGGACTTTGTTACTTTTCTGGATCTCAAATTAGGCAATTGACATTGGGAGAGCAGGCCCAGTGACTGGGTTCAAATGGACAGCAGGAGGCACGTCAGGCTTCTTCGCTGAGCGATCAGGCAGGAATCTTCCTTCTTCTGATGTTTTCTTATAGGTCCATGGATATTCTGGGAAATATTTATCCAGTCATTAGCCAGTGAACGGTGACTTCCTATGCCCAATCAATGCAGAGTTCCCAAGAAACCTCACCCCTATTTTTCAATACTTCTTGTCTTACTTCATTCACAGTTATCATTCCACGAGGCTTCCTTTTCAAGATGTCAGAAGTCAGAATCCTTTTTCAGGAGCCCCATTTCACTCCTCAGATCCACCCATATGGAAATGCTATACCCACCCAAATGGCCCCACTCAGATATGTGCCAAGCAACTGCCCGACAATAGTCTTCTTGCCTTCAGGAGTTGATCTATTGTTCCCAGGTACTGCCCATGTTCACAATTAATCAGGATGTTAATTTCTGAGGAGGAAAGGCAGCAGAACTCGTACTGCTGTCAGAATTTTAGGCAGTAGAAAGTATTATGTTTAAAAGTTACCTTTGCACTACAGATATCACAAATCCACCTTCACTGCTGAAATAAAAATGTTTGATAAAGTAGAGAAAACACTATAAGCATAGTGCTGCCATTTTGCTGGCATACTTTATAGAACATTATTTTATTCCCAATCCAGCCTCTTAGTCTTCATAAAAAGATGTCTTTTACATACACACTGACAAATAGCAGAGAGAGGTGTGTAGTGGCCCAGACCAGGAGTGGATTAAACAAATTAGTGGGAAAAATAATATATGGTAAGCAAAGATTTATTTATTTTAATCATTTTTTTAAAATGTGGATATCGGGGTTTGGAATTTTCAAATTGTGGATTACTGGGCAGTGTGACTCTTGTTGCTTGCAAATAAAAGGAACATCACCAAAGGTTGAAAAAAAGAAAACATCTCCGGGTAAAGGAAATATCTTTTTTAATTGTTGAATTTAAAATAAAATATATAAATCAGAAATATGTATAGTATAGCAACAAGGGAAAGTAATCCAAAGGAGTTATTTTTATTATGTTAATATGTTAATATGTTAATTGTATGCAATGTTTTCCAGGTTGTCTGTAGCCCCAAGCAATGAAAAGTCTTGTCATTTAGATAATAATCTCTGACACATTTCCCTACTAATTAGAGGCTGCAGGCTACCTGTTAAAGATTGGGCATGTCTCATTTCTTGAAAACTTTGCTCCTTCTTAAAAATGTTCAAACAATTGTGGTGACTTTTGCCAATTGCATTATTAAAAGAGGTAAGCCAACACTCAATTGCATTGTTTGTTTTTGTACCTCTTCCCAAACTGGTAGTTTAGCAGTTCTACCACTCGTTAAGAATTAATGGTTTCCTTGTACGACCAGACCTGTTAGATACCCAATCCATGTTTCTTCAAAATAATTTAGTAAAGGGGCCAATTTCTCCTCATTTTGCATGAAGTATTCTGATTTTATAAATGAAGAGTAGTACTTGTCCACACTTACAGGAGGCACAAAACGCAAAGGGCCTAATTACGAGTTTGGCGATCTTCAGGACAGCCGTACTCATGGTCGCGGTCCAACCACCGCCACCCCTGCAGGTCTGCCAGCAGTATTTTGAGTGTGGCGGTCAGACCTCCACAAGCCTGCCGCCTCTGCCAGGATCCGATGGTGGTGGCACAGCAGAAAGAGGCATGAATATGCTGGTGTGCAGCTGCGGCATTGCTGAGCATATTCCAAGTTGCCTTTCCACCGCTCATTTCATGGCAGTGAGCCAGCCTTGAAAAGGGTGGCAGAGATGCTACTAAGGGGGTCGCTTCTGGGCCTGGGTGTGCATGAGCGGTGCACATTTTGTGCCCCCCTACAATTGCACCCCCGTTCCTGCATGGTGTGGCATGTATGACATGGTGCAAGCCACATCATGCAGGAATGCGCTGCAGGCACTGTCAAGGCAGTGGTCTGCTGTTAAGGCTCTTCTATCTGCCTAACACAGCCACTGCTGTGAGATCCCTGCAGCACCACCTGCCCGCCCTGGATTCAAGTCGAAATCGCCCAGGTAGGCAAACCATGGGTTTGGCGGCCCTCCTGCGCATGCTGCTGTGGCGGTACTGCAGGAGGACCGCCAAACTTGTAATCAGGTCTGAAGTAGTATATTTTTAAAAAATTCAACTTTCATTTTACTGCTAATCATATAGTCTTCAACTAAAGATGTTTTTTGAATTTTACACCATTATGCATGGGGAAAGTGAAAAAAACATCTTTGAGTTTGGGTAATAGGGTATCATTTAGATTTAAATTTCAAAGTCAATAACAATTTTAATAAAGTTTTAGCTTTTATAACTGACAAAAAGTCAGTATATGCAGTTGTCAGTTTGTCAGGTAGTAATGCGTAATTTAGTGGTACAGTTGTATAACTGACAGATTCATGCACTGTGTATATTTGGGCAAAATGATTTAGTCTGGATTTAAATGTACTATCCACATTTCACTGTTCCTAAGGGTAACAGTGTTATGAGGGGTAGAGAATATTATTATAAATGTTTCGTTTTATTGTTATGATATGTAAGAAATTCTTCTTTACTAACTGATTGACTTAGCTCAGGAGTAATGTTGATATCTGAAAGAGTGTGTGGGGTTCTAAGACGTGTATTACTTGCCTGCTTTTGTCTTTGACTTATTCTTCTTAAGTTAGGTATAATGGGAATGCTACTGGCAACGTGCACAGGAATATTTTGAGCTACCTCCCTCAAAACTGTGCCACAGGGTTCATTGGAGATGGCACCAAGTGCTCCTATCAGGTGCACATTTTCTCTAACCTCTAAATCCATTGCAGAGGCAGAGGGATTATGCTCCGTGGTCCTCAGAACAAATTCTTCAAGAGTAACCCCTACTAATAATTGACTAACCTGAGCACGCTGAAGCATGATTTAAAATATCTCATCTAATGGATCTTTTTAAGTTGACGGAAATAAAAAGGGAATTAAAAATAGTAAAACAATTAAACTTTCATGAAGCCCATTTGGCCCCACAATGAGGACTAGGAATCGATAATTGAAGTTAAGAAGTTTATTTCAAATTTATAATCAAACCAATGTATACGAATATCAAAAGAATATTAAAAAGACACAGGATTACAGTTGATAAACTGAACTCCTGAACTCCTGGCGGCTATCACCCAATCTAGGGACACCTTAGATGCCAAAATAGGGGCAGTTGGGGCTGATGTTACTCTATTGCGCCAGGACTTACGAAACGCAGTGGCCCGAATCACCGAGGCCGAAACAAGGATCACCGGAGTGGAGAACGATGTGGCAATATTAAAGAAGAAAGTTGCTAACATGGAAGGGATTCAGAAGGGCCTGGCGCTCCGGGCGGATGATGCCAAAGGGCGGGCTCGGCGCAATAACCTACGGTTCGTTGGATTTCCGGAGGATTGCGAAAAAGGGAATATGGAGGCCTTTCTCACTCAATGGCTGGAGGGCTGGCTGCCACCGGAGTCCCTCTTTCACTGCTTTGTTATAGAGCGATTTACAAAAGGGGGTGGTGATGAACAGAGTGTCTGAATTGAGCAGACCACTCTTACCCAGTCCAAAGATCAGGGCTTGATCCATCACCGTTATTTATCTCACTGCCCCATCCCAGCTCAGAACCTGGCTATATGCAAATCAGTCTGTCCCTGGCCCAGTGCATCATGGGAACAGGGCAGACTAAACTACAAAGCCAATTCTTTACCAGAAAGGAGACAAGCTACCGGGGACCGGTTTCTGGCATTTCAGCCTCTTCGGCCCGGCTTGCTTGAATCCTGATGGAGCAGTGAGAAAGGGACTCATGTCTGAGTATACCCTGCCACACCTATAGTGGCCAAAATCGATTTACAAAAGGGGGTGGTGATGAACAGAGTGTCTGAATTGAGCAGACCACTCTTACCCAGTCCAAAGGAGACAAGCTACCGGGGACCGGTTTCTGGCATTTCAGCCGTCGTCGGCCCGGCTTGCTTGAATCCTGATGGTGCAGTGAGAAAGGGACCTATAGTGGCCAAAAACGATTCAGAAAAGGGTAGCTTGTTTCCTTCCCAGTGTACGAATTGGCTTTTGTAGTTTGGTTTGTCCTGTTCCCATCATGCACTGGGACAGGAACAGACTAATTTGCATACAGCCAGGTTCTGAAACTGGGATGGTGCAGTGAGCTAAAAAACGGTGTTGGATCTAGCCCTGATCTCTTGACTGGGTGAGAGCTTTCTGCTTAATTCAGAGACTCTGTCCCTCACCACCCCTTGTTGTAAATATTTTTGTCCACCCTAAGCGTGGAAGGGTATTCCCCGGGAGCTTGTTTCCTTCCCAGTGTACGAATTGGCTTTTGTAGTTTGGTTTGTCCTGTTCCCATCATGCACTGGGACAGGAACAGACTAATTTGCATACAGCCAGGTTCTGAAACTGGGATGGTGCAGTGAGCTAAAAAACGGTGTTGGATCTAGCCCTGATCTCTTGACTGGGTGAGAGCTTTCTGCTTAATTCAGAGACTCTGTCCCTCACCACCCCTTGTTGTAAATATTGTTATAGAGCGGGCGCACAGGGCGCTTGCTTCGAAGCCACCGGTTGGAGAGCACCCACGGCCAGTAATAGCCAAACTGCTTAACTATCATGATCGGACACTATCCTGAGACAAGCCCGTTTGAAGGAACACCTCATGTGCGATAATCACCGGATTCTGATATTCCCGGACTATACCAAGCTGGTGCAGCGACAATGACAATCCTTCACAGAGGCCAAGGCTCGCCTAAGGTGCCTCAAAATCCAGTATGCTCTACTTTATCCAGCCTGTCTGCGAGTGGTTTATCAGTCACGTAACCTGTTCTTCAATTCTCCGGAAGAAGTATTCGCATGGACTGATGAGACAGTTCGAGTTCGGCCGCACACTCCACCGGCTCGGGATTCTGATTCATCCTCCTTGACGGCGCCGCGGCAGACCCACCGACGCTCTCGTGGTAGGAGCAACTGGCGGTCCAGCTCCACCAAAAGGTCCCTCGCCAAGAAGGGCGCTGCGGAGGAGACCGCTCCTCCAGACACTCAAACGGCGGATCCATGAAAGGCGATGGGACATGAGCTACCTATTTGAGCTGTGTTGCGGGGTGGAATCCGCAAGCGGATACAAGCGGCCCAGCCAGAGATGATGAACGATTGCTGGAAGCACTGCCATCCTGTGTTACAGACTTAGACTATCAGTTATGGGATGCGGGATGGGGGAGGGTGGAGGGGGCGGACTGTAAGGCGGACATTTGCCCCAGGGTAGCAGCAGTCCGGTCTTCCACAGGCGTTGATTGCCGTGACTGGAATGATGTTATGGATGGCAATGTGGATCGCTACAAGCCGGGTGGTGGGCAGCCGGTAACTACCCCTACGAGATTGAATGACATGGTGAGGGGCATGGGATGGACGGATGCATGGCGCTATCAGCACACACATAGTCGGGAATACACTTATGTTTCGGCGGTCCATAAATCTTTTTCAAGGTTAGATTACCTATTCGTTCCCTGCGCCAAGATAGGGAGAGTAGAATCAACGGCTATATTACCGCGTGGGCTCTCTGACCACTCCCCCATTGCGATTGATATCCTTCCAGATAGGAGTCTGCAGCCATTTCAATGGCGCCTCACTACCTGGCACCTGCAACAGGACGATTACCAGTCTCATATGCGAGAGGCCATATCCCACTACTGGGATGATAATGAGAGGTCGGGTTGGATGATGTGACCCTCTGAGAGGCCCTGAAGCCCACACTCCAAGGAGTAGATATAGCCTGGTGCGCGAAAGCCCGTAGGGTGCGAGGGGAGGATCTAGAGAAGGCGGTGGATCGTGTCCACACCCTGGAGAGACAATGTACGGAGACGGGGGTGGAGGAGGATATAAGACGGCTGCTGCAGGCGCAGAGAGACGATGCATCCCTACACCTTGAAGAGTCATGTTAGGTGTGGCTTGCAACGCAAAGCAGAATCTACCAGTGGGGGGACAACTCCGGCACGATGCTATATAGACTCTGCCAGGGCACGTTCCAAGCACAGACGCTGCCGGCGCTACGGGATGAGACCGGAAATTCTCTGTCCGATCCAGGGGTCATTGCTGACAGCTTTGCGCGCTATTACGCGGCACAATATGCCCCTAGGGAATCCCTCCCAGCAGAGGCTGTAGATACATTTCTGGCAGATCTCCCACCACGGGGATCTCTGATGAAGAGCGTAGTCGTCTTGAGATTCCACTGTCCGCAGAAGAATTAGGGAAGGCCCTTGGAGAATTAAAAGCAGGGAAGGCCCCAGGCCCCAACGGGTTCCCGAGCGAGTTTTTTCAGAAATATCATCTCCAATTAGGGACATATTTCAAGAAGGCGTTAGATGTTGCTAGAGAGTCTGTCCGCCTACCGAATGATTGGAGGCATGCCGAGATAGTGGTTTTCTGCAAGCCAGGGAGACCTCCAGATCGTCATGAATCATATCGCCCTATCTCACTTCTGAATACTGAGGTGAAGATACTGGCCAAAGCCCTCGCTAACCGCCTCCTCCCATTGATCACCACCCTGGTCCATTCGGACCAGGCCGGTTTTATGCCGCACAGAGCTACCAGACACAACATTAGGCGGGCCCAAGTGGCTTTGGAAATGATGCGAGCTACCGGAACTCAGGTGGTGCTTTTGTTGGCTGACATCGATAGAGCCTTTGACTCGCTGAGCTGGGTTTACCTACACGCGCTCCTGCCTTGCCTAAATCTCGGACCCCATTTTCTCTCGTATGTACGGCTGCTATATACTGATTTGACGGCGTCGGTGCGAGTGGCCGGCGCGATCTCGGACACCTTCCCTATTGGACGGGGTACCCGACAGGGGTGCCCTCTCTCGCTGTACCTGTTCGCCCTCGCCATGGAACCTCTTGCGGCGTGGGTACGCATAGACGCGCAGATGAGGGGATTTGAATGGGAGGCTGGGCTGTCCGACAGGATCGCACTTTATGCTGACGACGTGCTATTCTTTCTTACAGACCTAAATAGGTCGGGCCCGAGAGTCCTTGAAATTATGAGGGTGTTTGGAGAGGTTTCAGGGCTTCATCTTAACAACCACTGAAGATACACCACCTGTGTCGTAATTGGCATGGCCGCGTTAGCGATTAGCTGAACCTACACGTTGTCCTCCTTTAACTTGGCTATATATGAAAACGCCATTTTGAATGTTGCGGCGGCCATCTTAGACCATAAGCGGCCTCGTGGCCGGCGTGCCCTTTAGTCCGTTGTCCGTTCCACTGACCACTTCAGTCTGCCCAGCAACAGGCTATTTTTAGTACTGGTCAAGCTGCACATGCGCAGTTCCAATTGACCAGTAAGCCCTTAGGAATGTGCGCCAAACTGACCAGCGGAGTTGTGCCCCCTCCAATGAGCTGGCAGTATTCCAAAACATGACCATATGTGTCCTTAAAATGTGTTCTAACTTGTGCCGCCTATCTTTTATTGCCCCAAAACTGTATATAAATCGGGGTCACACTGGTGTTCGGGGTGATACCTCTTGCATTACCGAAGGGTGTTGTTTGAGTGTACCACCACCCCATGGGGTCTTAATAAACTTGTTCTTTGCCTTTTACAGTTTCCGTGCCAACAGTTCTTGAGTGTAAGTGGGTTATCTTCGGAGCATGTAGGCCTTGGGAACCCTGATTACTTCAAATTGGCGACCACGAAGGGACTCATCGGCGACTCGGATGCCCGAAGGAGAGGTCGTGACGAAGGCTTGGAAACTCGCCATGGACGCGCGCTGCCACGAGTGAACCGAGTCTTGGCTGCCACGGTGTTTCTTCCTTTCCTTCCGATCTGACCTTCCAGGTGGCGCCGGTCTCCGACTGAGTTTTTGAGTGTCTGCGTTGCTGAGAAAGTGCCGTTTGGCTGATTTGGCTTACAAGACCTTGGCAGTTGGAATCTGGACATTTGAGAATTTGGGTAAGATTTGCTTTCGGTAAGGTAGTCTTCGGACGCTTACTGAAGTTCTATGATTTGCGTTCGGTAAGGTAGTCTTCGGACGCTTACTGAAGTTCTATGATTTGTGATCGGTAAGGTAGTCCTCGGACGCTTGCCGAAGTCCTACAATTTACGTTTTGATTTGAGTTAGCTAACATTGTGATTTTGCGATCTTTGAACTTATACGATTTACGTTTTGATTTGAGTTAGCTAACATTGTGATTTTGCGATCTTTGAACTTATATGTGTAGTGCACTTCACATAGGCAGGCATGTAGAGATGTTTCTCTAACTTTGTTTTTTTTTCTCTGAGCGGCACAGTTGTGTGAAGTACTGTAAGTGCCATTTTGTACGGTGTCACGCTTTCGTGATACTTTTTGAACATGCCTGTTTACAGCACACTCCGAGGGATGTGCTGTCTTGGAGAGGGTACCACAATTAGGTTAGCGGAAGCACAGCCGGCTCCCCCAGAGGGAACACCAAATCGCGAGATGTACATCAAACTTGGCCTTCCCCCTATTATGTACAGTAAATTATGGCATAAGTACACAAAGGCCGATCCTGAATTGCAATGGCCTCTACATGGGTCATTCGATTTACGTAAAGTACAGTTTGTAGAGCAATGTTTGTTTCAACGCAGGTCTAGACAAAACATGTTTGATTGTGTGCGAATGTGGGAGAAAGCGGTGCGTGAGCGTATGAAGCGTGAAGTTGCCTTGGCGGACAAAGAGCAGCGTAAGGCTGCTCGGGATAAGGCTTTACAGCTTGAGGAAAAGGAGGCTCAGGAAAAGAAAGAGAGGGAGGAACGGGAGCGTAAATTGCAAACGACTGGTCAATTTCCTATTCGCCGACCGCTTTATCCTGTCCTTAATAAGGACATTGATGATTTTTCATTGTTAGATCGGTCACCGCCTCCGTACGTTTCGCCGACGGCACCAGCTGCAGATTCGGAGGATGATGGACAGGATAAGTCGGAACAGAAGGGGGTATCTGCTCTCAGGTTTACTACGGAGAGGTCCGCACATTTACGCAGTTGGGCCCGTAAAGTGAATAAGAAATGTGTTTCTCAGGATGAGTTGCTTGCGGAGAAGAGGGCGTGGTCGGATCTTGAATTAATGTATTTTCTGTCTAGTTTGGCGGATGAAGTTGTTGCCGCGTATCGCGAACTTTCAGACCTGTTAGAACCTAAATCGTTGTCAGTGTATCGTGAGAATTTGGTTAAAGGTGTATTTGATCTTGCAGATGTTGACGACCTATTCAAGCAACTGATCCAGCTGCGAGACGAGACAACCAGATTGCGGGAGGAGCGGAAAAGGAGGCAAAAGGAGTCCGAATCGGAGAATAATGGGCAGATTAAGGAGTGTTCTCTCCGGGGTTCAGATAAGAGTTTTGCATTGCATGTTATGCCTATGCGTGAAGCCGCGCCCTTGTATGTTCCACCGAAAGGGGAAGGTACAGATGATGATAAATTGTCAAAGGATGCGAAAGGGTATTTTGTATATAACTGGGTATACACGCCTTGGAATAGAGCAGATGTTATGGCATTGAAAAATTCTCTACCTGATCTTCGGAAAAATCCGGCGGCATTTTATGAAGGGGTGGAAGGGGCTATTTCGTCTTGTGTGATGACTCTTGTGGATATAGATTTGTTCTTTGGGTTAATTTTACCACCTGATATGTGGAGGCAGATTCGTAAAAATAATGATGAAACAATATTGGGGGGGCACATGGAAAGAAATAAATGCTGCCGATTTAGATAGGGAACCGGCATGTAAGCCTTGTCAGTTAATTCTAGATCTTCCGGCAGCTATCTTGATTAAATTAAAGACGCTTGTTCCCTCTAAAAAGATCGATTGGACTATGCTAACGTCGTGCAAACAGAAACTCGATGAAACGGTCTCAGATTTCTTTACACGTTTTGAGGAGGCATTCCATGATTACAGTGGTCAATCTTTAACAGACGATACGGGTCGGCATCTGTTTGTAGATAAGTATGTGGCTAATCTCCTACCGGAGATTGCAAAACGATTGAAGTCGAGTGAAAGTTCCTGGGCCACGGCGACCCCAGTGTCTTTGTTAACTATGGCTCAGTACTATGAGCGGCAGGAATTGGAGGCTAAAGAAAGTGTAGAGAAAAAGGCGAAGGAATTGAAAACGAAGGTGATGTTGGCGCAGGTTCGGGGAACACAGGGTAGAGGGAATGATAGAGGTAGACGAGGTGGAGGAAATACGTCGTATGGTCGTACGGACATAGCGGAGGATCAGTGTGCTTATTGTAAGGAGTTTGGGCATTGGGCCGAAGATTGTCCGGTACTTCGTGAACAGCGTAGTCAGCGTGGTCGAGGAGGCGGAAGGTCGAGAGGAGGTTATACGGGAGCGAGAGGTGGCGGAAGTGATCGTGGAAGGGTTGAGGAGAGGGGCCGTGGCCAGGATGAACGAAATACGTTTGATAGGCGGAATCAATATCAGATTTCGGAGGGTGAAAATGTGGAGCATCAGGATTATGTGCATGCATAGGACTGCGTAGGATGGGGTAAGGAATCAGTTGAAGTGCCGGTTGATCAGCAGGGTCCATATGTAACAGCGGGTATTCTGGGTTCTACTGATCAATTTCTAGTTGACACAGGAGCTACACGTAGCGCTTTGTCGAAAAACTTGGTTCCGAGGGCTCCCCTGTCTGGCGAAATGATTACATGTGTAGGGTTTGATGGCACACCCTCCCCCAGCCCATTGTCCAAGCCCCTTGCACTATGTCTTGACAAATACTTTAGTTTTGGCCAATTTTTGTTATCACCCCATACACCGGATAATATCCTGGGTATTGATTTGCTTAAATATTTTCGAGCTACAATACGTTGCGCTCCTGAGGGAGTGCGGGTTATCCTGAATGACAATTATCCTGATCCCGACAGGTTTTACGCCATCTCAGATATTTCAGCTTTGGCCTCTCTACCGCACACGTTATGGGCGACCTCAGATACGGATGTGGGAGAGATGCGTATTCCACCAATACATATTACTGTTAAGGAGGGGGCCCCTCTACCACGAGTGCCACAGTATAAGATCTCGAGAGAAGGTGAAATTGCGTTGACACATATTGTTCAGGATTTAATTTCTGCAGGGGTTGTGGAGGAGGTCCCTTATAATGTTTGCAACAGTCCTATTCTTCCGATTCTTAAGAGAGATACTGACGACAAAGTCTATCGCTTTATTATTGACTTGCGAGAGATCAACAAAATTGTCATTCCCCAATACCCGGTGGTGTCTGATATTACGACCTTGCTTACATTGGTACCACCCACGGCCACCACGTTTAGCGTAATTGATTTAAAGAATGCGTTCTTTTCCATCCCTGTTCATCCTGATAGTAGATACCTGTTTGGCTTTACGCTAAATAATAAATCGTATAGATTTTGTCGTGTTCCCCAAGGTTATACTGAAAGCCCTAGCATCTACAGCCAGGCCTTGAAAAGGCAGCTAGATTCCTTTCAGTTGCAGTCTGGCGTTGCTCTCATCCAGTACGTGGATGACCTTCTGCTTGCTGCTGACTCTTTTGCACAATGTGAACAAAGTACACTTGCGTTGCTTTCCTTTTTGGCACAGAACAATCATAAGGTTTCGAAGAAAAAGCTTAAATACTGTAGACCTCAGGTGACCTACCTCAGTCATCTGTTGTCTAAGGAGGGGCGTGCATTAACATCTGATCGAATTCAAGCGATTTTAGACACACCAGTCCCCCGCACGCAGAGAGACGTACGTGCCTTTATAGGGTTGACGTCCTTTTGCAGACAGTGGATCATGGGTTTTTCACACATCATAAAACCCTTGCTAGCGTTATTGTCCAAAGCTACACCAATGGCCCTAGAATGGACAGATGAATGTCAGAGGGCTTTTGAACAGTTGAGGCAGGCCCTTTGTTCCACACCCGTGTTAGGTACACCAGACTACACAAAACTTTTCACATTGTACGTGCACGAGAATGATGGGTGCGCGTTGTCAGTGTTAGTGCAATTACACGGGGATAAGCAGAGACCATGTGCATACTTCTCTGCCATTCTGGATCCTGTAGCGCGAGGATTGCCTGGGTGTTTTCGAGTTGTAGCAGCAACAGCAGTTGCCATATGACAGAGTGAGGGAATAGTGTTATCGCACAAACTGCTGGTGTTAGTTCCTCACGCAGTAGATGCTCTGCTAAACCAAACAAAGACTCAATACCTCACGAGTGCACGGCTAACAGGATATGAGTTGACACTTTTGGCGCCACATATTACACTGAAAAGATGCGCTACTCTGAACCCTGCTACTTTATTGCCCTATCCGGCCGAGGAGGGTCAGGAAGAAAAACATCACGATTGTGTTTTCCTGACCGAAGAACAGACAAAGGGTCGTGTCGACTTACAGGATGTGCCACTTCCAGATGTGGATGGTGAACTGTGGGTTGATGGATCGTGTGTAAGGCTGCCAGATGGTACGACTTCCGCAGCCTATGCGATCACGACACTTAAGACAGTGGTAGAAACAGCTAGGATACCACAGAAATCGGCTCAGGCAGCAGAGCTGATAGCCTTAACAAGAGCCTGCGAATTGAGTGTTGGCCTATGTGTGAACATATACACAGACAGCCGATACGCCTTCGGAGTAGCACATGACTTCGGGCTACTCTGGAGAGAGCGTGGGTTTTTGACATCTCACGGAGAACACATTATGCACGGAGAGCTAGTGCGTGATCTCTTAAATGCGTTGCTTGGCCCAAAGAAAGTAGCGATAGTAAAATGCAGTGCTCACAAAAAGATCACGGATAAAGTGGGTCAAGGAAATGCCTTTGCAGGCAGCATAGCAAGACAAATGGCTATGTCCCGAACTAGCTCCCCCATGTACGTGATACAATCGCAGGCTGAGCGATGGAGTGATGCTAGAGCAGAAATATTGGATATTCAAAAATCAGCTACTGAATCTGAACTTGTGGCATGGGCAGCAGATGGGGTACTAGATGACGAGGGGTGTTGGAGAAGCAAAGACATGGAGAAGTGGAAATTGCCTGCGGCTTATTTGCAGACGATGGTCCAGATGACACATGGACTGGCGCATGTCGGAGCTCTTGCAATCACTCGGCTGTTAACACGAGTTTGGGAACATCCTGAGATTGCTAATACTGCGAAGAGAGTAGTGCAGACCTGCCTGGTTTGTTTACAACACAATCCTGGAAAGGGGACCCATACTCCGAAAGGAGGGTTCGTTCCACCTTCTGCACCATTTGAGGTACTCCAAATGGATTACATCCAACTCGAGCGCTGCAACAACCTGAAGTATGTCCTAGTGGTGGTATGTGCCTTTAGCAAATGGGTTGAGGCCTTCCCCACGAAAGACAATACGGTTTTGACAACAGCTAAGGTGTTGCTTAAGGAATTCTTTCCTCGCTTTGGAGTTTGCAAATTTCTGTGGAGCGATAATGGGCCTCATTTTGTTGGAAAGATTGTGGAGTATGTACTGAAGGGGTTAGGGATTCAGCAAAAGTTCCATGCTGTATTCCACCCTCAGTCGGCAGGTCTGGTTGAGCGGTACAATGCTACGTTGAAACTTAAGCTGGCCAAAATTGTGGCGTCTACATCGTTGAAGTGGCCAGACGCTTTGCCGCTAGCGCTGCTCTCTCTTAGATCAGTACCCCATTCACGAACTGGCCTTACACCCTAGGAGGTGGTGTTTGGGCGCCCCATGAACATCTGGGGGGTGCCTAAGCCGCAACTAATACATGATGTGCCTTGTGTTATGATGAACGACTATTTGGCACGATTAACAAATGATTTACTCTCTATTCATCAACAGGTTCGAGAAGCGCTCCCTGACAACTCTACTGGAGAGGGCCATGATCTCCGTCCTGGGGACCACGTCATGATTCGGTCATTTGAGAGAGCAAGCAGTCTGGAGCCCAGGTGGAAGGGCCCCGAACAGGTCCTCCTTGCAACCCGAACCGCTGTACGAGTGACCAACAGGAAGCGGTGGGTGCATTCGACACACTGCCGCCGTGTCTCTCCGGATCTGGTGACTCCTGCTGTGCTGACCGACTACAAGGAGATTTTGGAGAAAGAAAAGAGCCCAGCTGTGACGTCGGCCGAAGTTGACGGAGCCTTCCCGGACCACGCTGTTGCCGGACGAGAGCGCTACAACTTGCGTCCTCGATAAGAAGATTTTTTTTGTATTTTTAATGACTGGTTGGTTACCGCTCCAGGTTTGTGAAACGGAAACCGGGAATTCCAAGGGGGGTGGATCAGTTCTGCCAGTGTAGCGACACCCGTCTTGGCCCGGAGAAGAAAACAACGACTACCTCGGAGTTCAGCACCGCATTTTTCTTTTTTAGGTATACACGCACGTGTATCTGAGACTCGGTGAACAATTTGTGTTATTTAAGACTTTGCACGAACATTCCTGAACTATGGCATCAACGGCATCGCGAGACAAAAAAGTATTGGGTGCCTTTCTCTTTGTCCTGACTATTGTGGTGATAGCTGTAATAGCCTGGGTAGTTGAACTTGTGGTGCCTGTACGTGAACATTTGCTGCCGACTACCCCGGCTCCCTCTGAACATTTTCACTTTACATTACCCTATCACGAAGAACGGCATCGGCAAACTTATCTGAATAACAGCTTTATTCAGATTCTGCATCACACACATAATATGACCAATACCTCAAATTGCTGGGTGTGTGGGATGTTGCCAGGGCACCAGAAAAGAGGGGGCACCCCACTCATTCCACTCCCGTTTTCGCACAATGGATCATGCAACGCCTGGTACACCCTCCTCTTTACCTTGAGATGGCCAACCAAAGGGGGGGTGCTTTTCCGTTTGAACAAAGTATGCACCCATGACAAGGATGGGTTTCCGCGGGCTGAGGGTACTCGATTTGAATGGGAGGAGTACAGGCCTGATAATGTGTCTGCCCCACGTGTGTACAGCAACCAGAGAAATGTTAATGTATCCAGCACACATGTTATTAATGTTATTGCTACTAAAGCCGATTTGTGCATTAGAAATAAGGGTTCGATTGCAGTAGGGAAAAGCGAATGTAACACTACTCTCACTTTTGATAGCCCGAATGGCATCTCATTTGTAGCATCACGGAATACTTATTTTATTTGTGGAACGAAGGGTTACCATCAGCTTCCATTGGGATGGTTGGGCACGTGCTATGTATCGTTTGTACTACCTCCTGTATTCATTGCCCCACCAATGTATCACAATGATTATACTTTATATCATGATTTCGTCCTGAATAGGGTTAAGCGGACTATTGTTCTGGATGACATTGACCAGACTGATACTGCCTTGCAACAATATGTGGACTTTAATTTGGGACTATTCTCCTTCGTGGGGGCTGCACTGAACAGCCGGAAAATAAGACGACTGACACGTGTTGTTGAGGCTGTAGCGAATGACACTGCCATTGCCTTGGGAAACATCACTGAGGAACTACAGATTTCTAGAATTGTTATGCTCCAAAACAGGATGGTGTTGGATGTAGTTTTGGCTGATCGTGGGGGGGCATGTAGAATCATCGGAAGCAGCTGCTGTGTATACATTCCGGACAATTCTCCATCTGTTTATGATGCCATATCCAAGCTGCACAAGATTGCAGCTGAGATACACCCGGACAATGGAACTTGGACACTTTCAGGATGGTTCTGGTCCATGCTTGCTACCTGGGGCTGGAAACTGTTGACGATTCTATGTACAATTGTGGGAGCAATGTTTTTTATATGCCTATGTATTCAATGTGGCCCAGCCTTATGTTCTATGTGCCTATCAGCTTGCATACCATCAAGACAAGCTCTTGCTCATGACAAAATGATGCTTCATAAAGAAGTAACACAAATCATGTTAATAGACATCGAGGACGAGCATCCTGATTATGTTCACTATGAGGTAGATTCAGCTAAGCGCTAAAAGGGTCGTCTGTCGTAATTGGCATGGCCGCGTTAGCGATTAGCTGAACCTACACGTTGTCCTCCTTTAACTTGGCTATATATGAAAACGCCATTTTGAATGTTGCGGCGGCCATCTTAGACCATAAGCGGCCTCGTGGCCGGCGTGCCCTTTAGTCCGTTGTCCGTTCCACTGACCACTTCAGTCTGCCCAGCAACAGGCTATTTTTAGTACTGGTCAAGCTGCACATGCGCAGTTCCAATTGACCAGTAAGCCCTTAGGAATGTGCGCCAAACTGACCAGCGGAGTTGTGCCCCCTCCAATGAGCTGGCAGTATTCCAAAACATGACCATATATGTCCTTAAAATGTGTTCTAACTTGTGCCGCCTATCTTTTATTGCCCCAAAACTGTATATAAATCGGGGTCACACTGGTGTTCGGGGTGATACCTCTTGCATTACCGAAGGGTGTTGTTTGAGTGTACCACCACCCCATGGGGTCTTAATAAACTTGTTCTTTGCCTTTTACAGTTTCCGTGCCAACAGTTCTTGAGTGTAAGTGGGTTATCTTCGGAGCATGTAGGCCTTGGGAACCCTGATTACTTCACCTGTCCCAGCAAGACCTGTCTGTATTCCAAAGATTGTGGATCTGGTCAGAGAGAAGATAGCGGTGAAGAAGGAATTTGGGCCTTCTTACAGAAAATCAGTACCTGTCTTAGCTGTCAGCGGAACAAGATCAGTTGTACTACCGCCCCTTGCTGGTAAAAAGGAGAACCGAGTTGTATCCATCGACCTGGTAAAACCACAATCATGTGGCCAATAATAAGTAGTAGGCCCAGTGGACTCCCAAGAAATAGCAGAATACCGAAATTTGCTACAATCCAAGAGGTTCAAACTGAGAGACTAATCACATTTGATAAACCTGCTGTGAATAAAAAAGGACTATGCAACAATGCCATGGAACTTGTGCCTCTTGAAACCCAAATTGAAACAGTTCGTCAAGAAACACCAGTCTACAACGATGTAGCCTCAGACTATGCTAATGAAAGAAAAATTGAAAAAGCAATCCCAACAATTGACAGAACTGCATCTGGCTACTTCATAAATTTCGATAACTTTTCTGAAGATCAAAGCGACCCTGAAGTAACGCCAGCAACAAAAACTTTTAAAGACAAAGGAACAGTACTCTTTCATCAACTCAAAGAAACCTATCTGATTTCTCCATGGATTGAATTTTGGATTGTGTTAGGTGTACTTTTCCTCCTGCTTTGGCTCAACATGGTACTTTGTTTGGGAAAATTCATTGAAGGAAAATATAGTACAATGGACACAGCAAGTCAGAACATCAACTTGGTCCTAAAGCCACACAAGTCATCTCACATCGAGAAAAGAGAACTATCATCAGTGAATGTAACAGCCATTCCAATACCCGGCGGGGTAGTTTGGGACAAAACGGATTACGAAATCTATGGCCTGGTCGAACTCTTGAAATATCCTCACCAGTTCAAGGTTTCATTAAGTGACTTTGTAAAACCAAGTACATTCTCTGATGATTGGGACTTTGAAAGCATAAATAATATGATGTCAGATCTAGTAATGTCAGCAAAATTTACAGAACATGATTATTTACAGGGTTCATCGAACTATAAACAGATGTACTGCTATAACCACTATGCACGATTCAGAAAAGGGGGTGGTGATGAACAGAGTGTCTGAATTAAGCAGACCACTCTTACCCAGTCCAAAGATCAGGGCTTGATGCATCACCGTTATTTATCTCACTGCACCATCCCAGTTCAGAACCTGGCTATATGCAAATCAGTCTGTCCCTGGCCCAGTGCATCATGGGAACAGGGCAGACTAAACTACCAAGCCAATTCTTCACCAGAAAAGAGACAAGCTACCGGGGACCGGTTTCTGGCATTTCAGCCGTCGTCGGCCAGGCTTGCTTGAATCCTGATGGTGCAGTGAGAAAGGGACTCATGTCTGAGTATACCCTGCCACACCTATAGTGGCCAAAAATGATTCAGAAAAGGGGGTGGTGATGAACAGAGTGTCTGAATTAAGCAGACCACTCTTACCCAGTCCAAAGATCAGGGCTTGATCCATCACCGTTATTTATCTCACTGCACCATCCCAGTTCAGAACCTGGCTATATGCAAATCAGTCTGTCCCTGGCCCAGTGCATCATGGGAACAGGGTAGACTAAACTACCAAGCCAATTCTTCACCAGAAAGGAGACAAGCTGCCGGGGACCGGTTTCTGGCATTTCAGCCATCGTCGGCCCGGCTTGCTTGAATCCTGATGGTGCAGTGAGAAAGGGACTCATGTCTGAGTATACCCTGCCACACCTATAGTGGCCAAAAACGATTCAGAAAAGGGGGTGGTGATGAACAGAGTGTCTGAGTTAAGCAGACCACTCTTACCCAGTCCAAAGATCAGGGCTTGATCCATCACCATTATTTATCTCACTGCACCATCCCAGTTCAGAACCTGGCTTTATGCAAATCAGTCTGTCCCTGGCCCAGTGCATCATGGGAACAGGGCAGACTAAACTACCAAGCCAATTCTTCACCAGAAAGGAGACAAGCTACCGGGGACCGGTTTCTGGCATTTCAGCCGTCGTCGGCCCGGCTTGCTTGAATCCTGATGGTGCAGTGAGAAAGGGACTCATGTCTGAGTATACCCTGCCACACCTATAGTGGCCAAAAACGATTCAGAAAAGGGGGTGGTGATGAACAGAGTGTCTGAATTAAGCAGACCACTCTTACCCAGTCCAAAGATCAGGGCTTGATCCATCACCGTTATTTATCTCACTGCACCATCCCAGTTCAGAACCTGGCTATATGCAAATCAGTCTGTCCCTGGCCCAGTGCATCATGGGAACAGGGCAGACTAAACTACCAAGCCAATTCTTCACCAGAAAGGAGACAAGCTACCGGGGACCGGTTTCTGGCATTTCAGCCGTCGTCGGCCCGGCTTGCTTGAATCCTGATAGTGCAGTGAGAAAGGGACTCATGTCTGAGTATACCCTGCCACACCTATAGTGGCCAAAAACGATTCAGAAAAGGGGGTGGTGATGAACAGAGTGTCTGAATTAAGCAGACCACTCTTACCCAGTCCAAAGATCAGGGCTTGATCCATCACCGTTATTTATCTCACTGCACCATCCCAGTTCAGAACCTGGCTATATGCAAATCAGTCTGTCCCTAGCCCAGTGCATCATGGGAACAGGGCAGACTAAACTACCAAGCCAATTCTTCAACAGAAAGGAGACAAGCTACCGGGGACCGGTTTCTGGCATTTCAGCCGTCGTCGGCCCGGCTTGCTTGAATCCTGATGGTGCAGTGAGAAAGGGACTCATGTCTGAGTATACCCTGCCACACCTATAGTGGCCAAAAATGATTCAGAAAAGGGGGTGGTGATGAACAGAGTGTCTGAATTAAGCAGACCACTCTTACCCAGTCCAAAGATCAGGGCTTGATCCATCACCGTTATTTATCTCACTGCGCCATCCCAGTTCAGAACCTGGCTATATGCAAATCAGTCTGTCCCTGGCCCAGTGCATCATGGGAACAGGGCAGACTAAACTACCAAGCCAATTCTTCACCAGAAAGGAGACAAGCTACCGGGGACCGGTTTCTGGCATTTCAGCCGTCGTCGGCCCGGCTTGCTTGAATCCTGATGTGCAGTGAGAAAGGGACTCATGTCTGAGTATACCCTGCCACACCTATAGTGGCCAAAATCGATTTACAAAAGGGGGTGGTGATGAACAGAGTGTCTGAATTGAGCAGACCACTCTTACCCAGTCCAAAGGAGACAAGCTACCGGGGACCGGTTTCTGGCATTTCAGCCGTCGTCGGCCCGGCTTGCTTGAATCCTGATGGTGCAGTGAGAAAGGGACCTATAGTGGCCAAAAACGATTCAGAAAAGGGTAGCTTGTTTCCTTCCCAGTGTACGAATTGGCTTTTGTAGTTTGGTTTGTCCTGTTCCCATCATGCACTGGGACAGGAACAGACTAATTTGCATACAGCCAGGTTCTGAAACTGGGATGGTGCAGTGAGCTAAAAAACGGTGTTGGATCTAGCCCTGATCTCTTGACTGGGTGAGAGCTTTCTGCTTAATTCAGAGACTCTGTCCCTCACCACCCCTTGTTGTAAATATTTTTGTCCACCCTAAGCGTGGAAGGGTATTCCCCGGGAGCTTGTTTCCTTCCCAGTGTACGAATTGGCTTTTGTAGTTTGGTTTGTCCTGTTCCCATCATGCACTGGGACAGGAACAGACTAATTTGCATACAGCCAGGTTCTGAAACTGGGATGGTGCAGTGAGCTAAAAAACGGTGTTGGATCTAGCCCTGATCTCTTGACTGGGTGAGAGCTTTCTGCTTAATTCAGAGACTCTGTCCCTCACCACCCCTTGTTGTAAATATTGTTATAGAGCGGGCGCACAGGGCGCTTGCTTCGAAGCCACCGGTTGGAGAGCACCCACGGCCAGTAATAGCCAAACTGCTTAACTATCATGATCGGACACTATCCTGAGACAAGCCCGTTTGAAGGAACACCTCATGTGCGATAATCACCGGATTCTGATATTCCCGGACTATACCAAGCTGGTGCAGCGACAATGACAATCCTTCACAGAGGCCAAGGCTCGCCTAAGGTGCCTCAAAATCCAGTATGCTCTACTTTATCCAGCCTGTCTGCGAGTGGTTTATCAGTCACGTAACCTGTTCTTCAATTCTCCGGAAGAAGTATTCGCATGGACTGATGAGACAGTTCGAGTTCGGCCGCACACTCCACCGGCTCGGGATTCTGATTCATCCTCCTTGACGGCGCCGCGGCAGACCCACCGACGCTCTCGTGGTAGGAGCAACTGGCGGTCCAGCTCCACCAAAAGGTCCCTCGCCAAGAAGGGCGCTGCGGAGGAGACCGCTCCTCCAGACACTCAAACGGCGGATCCATGAAAGGCGATGGGACATGAGCTACCTATTTGAGCTGTGTTGCGGGGTGGAATCCGCAAGCGGATACAAGCGGCCCAGCCAGAGATGATGAACGATTGCTGGAAGCACTGCCATCCTGTGTTACAGACTTAGACTATCAGTTATGGGATGCGGGATGGGGGAGGGTGGAGGGGGCGGACTGTAAGGCGGACATTTGCCCCAGGGTAGCAGCAGTCCGGTCTTCCACAGGCGTTGATTGCCGTGACTGGAATGATGTTATGGATGGCAATGTGGATCGCTACAAGCCGGGTGGTGGGCAGCCGGTAACTACCCCTACGAGATTGAATGACATGGTGAGGGGCATGGGATGGACGGATGCATGGCGCTATCAGCACACACATAGTCGGGAATACACTTATGTTTCGGCGGTCCATAAATCTTTTTCAAGGTTAGATTACCTATTCGTTCCCTGCGCCAAGATAGGGAGAGTAGAATCAACGGCTATATTACCGCGTGGGCTCTCTGACCACTCCCCCATTGCGATTGATATCCTTCCAGATAGGAGTCTGCAGCCATTTCAATGGCGCCTCACTACCTGGCACCTGCAACAGGACGATTACCAGTCTCATATGCGAGAGGCCATATCCCACTACTGGGATGATAATGAGAGGTCGGGTTGGATGATGTGACCCTCTGAGAGGCCCTGAAGCCCACACTCCAAGGAGTAGATATAGCCTGGTGCGCGAAAGCCCGTAGGGTGCGAGGGGAGGATCTAGAGAAGGCGGTGGATCGTGTCCACACCCTGGAGAGACAATGTACGGAGACGGGGGTGGAGGAGGATATAAGACGGCTGCTGCAGGCGCAGAGAGACGATGCATCCCTACACCTTGAAGAGTCATGTTAGGTGTGGCTTGCAACGCAAAGCAGAATCTACCAGTGGGGGGACAACTCCGGCACGATGCTATATAGACTCTGCCAGGGCACGTTCCAAGCACAGACGCTGCCGGCGCTACGGGATGAGACCGGAAATTCTCTGTCCGATCCAGGGGTCATTGCTGACAGCTTTGCGCGCTATTACGCGGCACAATATGCCCCTAGGGAATCCCTCCCAGCAGAGGCTGTAGATACATTTCTGGCAGATCTCCCACCACGGGGATCTCTGATGAAGAGCGTAGTCGTCTTGAGATTCCACTGTCCGCAGAAGAATTAGGGAAGGCCCTTGGAGAATTAAAAGCAGGGAAGGCCCCAGGCCCCAACGGGTTCCCGAGCGAGTTTTTTCAGAAATATCATCTCCAATTAGGGACATATTTCAAGAAGGCGTTAGATGTTGCTAGAGAGTCTGTCCGCCTACCGAATGATTGGAGGCATGCCGAGATAGTGGTTTTCTGCAAGCCAGGGAGACCTCCAGATCGTCATGAATCATATCGCCCTATCTCACTTCTGAATACTGAGGTGAAGATACTGGCCAAAGCCCTCGCTAACCGCCTCCTCCCATTGATCACCACCCTGGTCCATTCGGACCAGGCCGGTTTTATGCCGCACAGAGCTACCAGACACAACATTAGGCGGGCCCAAGTGGCTTTGGAAATGATGCGAGCTACCGGAACTCAGGTGGTGCTTTTGTTGGCTGACATCGATAGAGCCTTTGACTCGCTGAGCTGGGTTTACCTACACGCGCTCCTGCCTTGCCTAAATCTCGGACCCCATTTTCTCTCGTATGTACGGCTGCTATATACTGATTTGACGGCGTCGGTGCGAGTGGCCGGCGCGATCTCGGACACCTTCCCTATTGGACGGGGTACCCGACAGGGGTGCCCTCTCTCGCTGTACCTGTTCGCCCTCGCCATGGAACCTCTTGCGGCGTGGGTACGCATAGACGCGCAGATGAGGGGATTTGAATGGGAGGCTGGGCTGTCCGACAGGATCGCACTTTATGCTGACGACGTGCTATTCTTTCTTACAGACCTAAATAGGTCGGGCCCGAGAGTCCTTGAAATTATGAGGGTGTTTGGAGAGGTTTCAGGGCTTCATCTTAACAACCACTGAAGATACACCACCTGTGTCGTAATTGGCATGGCCGCGTTAGCGATTAGCTGAACCTACACGTTGTCCTCCTTTAACTTGGCTATATATGAAAACGCCATTTTGAATGTTGCGGCGGCCATCTTAGACCATAAGCGGCCTCGTGGCCGGCGTGCCCTTTAGTCCGTTGTCCGTTCCACTGACCACTTCAGTCTGCCCAGCAACAGGCTATTTTTAGTACTGGTCAAGCTGCACATGCGCAGTTCCAATTGACCAGTAAGCCCTTAGGAATGTGCGCCAAACTGACCAGCGGAGTTGTGCCCCCTCCAATGAGCTGGCAGTATTCCAAAACATGACCATATGTGTCCTTAAAATGTGTTCTAACTTGTGCCGCCTATCTTTTATTGCCCCAAAACTGTATATAAATCGGGGTCACACTGGTGTTCGGGGTGATACCTCTTGCATTACCGAAGGGTGTTGTTTGAGTGTACCACCACCCCATGGGGTCTTAATAAACTTGTTCTTTGCCTTTTACAGTTTCCGTGCCAACAGTTCTTGAGTGTAAGTGGGTTATCTTCGGAGCATGTAGGCCTTGGGAACCCTGATTACTTCAAATTGGCGACCACGAAGGGACTCATCGGCGACTCGGATGCCCGAAGGAGAGGTCGTGACGAAGGCTTGGAAACTCGCCATGGACGCGCGCTGCCACGAGTGAACCGAGTCTTGGCTGCCACGGTGTTTCTTCCTTTCCTTCCGATCTGACCTTCCAGGTGGCGCCGGTCTCCGACTGAGTTTTTGAGTGTCTGCGTTGCTGAGAAAGTGCCGTTTGGCTGATTTGGCTTACAAGACCTTGGCAGTTGGAATCTGGACATTTGAGAATTTGGGTAAGATTTGCTTTCGGTAAGGTAGTCTTCGGACGCTTACTGAAGTTCTATGATTTGCGTTCGGTAAGGTAGTCTTCGGACGCTTACTGAAGTTCTATGATTTGTGATCGGTAAGGTAGTCCTCGGACGCTTGCCGAAGTCCTACAATTTACGTTTTGATTTGAGTTAGCTAACATTGTGATTTTGCGATCTTTGAACTTATACGATTTACGTTTTGATTTGAGTTAGCTAACATTGTGATTTTGCGATCTTTGAACTTATATGTGTAGTGCACTTCACATAGGCAGGCATGTAGAGATGTTTCTCTAACTTTGTTTTTTTTTCTCTGAGCGGCACAGTTGTGTGAAGTACTGTAAGTGCCATTTTGTACGGTGTCACGCTTTCGTGATACTTTTTGAACATGCCTGTTTACAGCACACTCCGAGGGATGTGCTGTCTTGGAGAGGGTACCACAATTAGGTTAGCGGAAGCACAGCCGGCTCCCCCAGAGGGAACACCAAATCGCGAGATGTACATCAAACTTGGCCTTCCCCCTATTATGTACAGTAAATTATGGCATAAGTACACAAAGGCCGATCCTGAATTGCAATGGCCTCTACATGGGTCATTCGATTTACGTAAAGTACAGTTTGTAGAGCAATGTTTGTTTCAACGCAGGTCTAGACAAAACATGTTTGATTGTGTGCGAATGTGGGAGAAAGCGGTGCGTGAGCGTATGAAGCGTGAAGTTGCCTTGGCGGACAAAGAGCAGCGTAAGGCTGCTCGGGATAAGGCTTTACAGCTTGAGGAAAAGGAGGCTCAGGAAAAGAAAGAGAGGGAGGAACGGGAGCGTAAATTGCAAACGACTGGTCAATTTCCTATTCGCCGACCGCTTTATCCTGTCCTTAATAAGGACATTGATGATTTTTCATTGTTAGATCGGTCACCGCCTCCGTACGTTTCGCCGACGGCACCAGCTGCAGATTCGGAGGATGATGGACAGGATAAGTCGGAACAGAAGGGGGTATCTGCTCTCAGGTTTACTACGGAGAGGTCCGCACATTTACGCAGTTGGGCCCGTAAAGTGAATAAGAAATGTGTTTCTCAGGATGAGTTGCTTGCGGAGAAGAGGGCGTGGTCGGATCTTGAATTAATGTATTTTCTGTCTAGTTTGGCGGATGAAGTTGTTGCCGCGTATCGCGAACTTTCAGACCTGTTAGAACCTAAATCGTTGTCAGTGTATCGTGAGAATTTGGTTAAAGGTGTATTTGATCTTGCAGATGTTGACGACCTATTCAAGCAACTGATCCAGCTGCGAGACGAGACAACCAGATTGCGGGAGGAGCGGAAAAGGAGGCAAAAGGAGTCCGAATCGGAGAATAATGGGCAGATTAAGGAGTGTTCTCTCCGGGGTTCAGATAAGAGTTTTGCATTGCATGTTATGCCTATGCGTGAAGCCGCGCCCTTGTATGTTCCACCGAAAGGGGAAGGTACAGATGATGATAAATTGTCAAAGGATGCGAAAGGGTATTTTGTATATAACTGGGTATACACGCCTTGGAATAGAGCAGATGTTATGGCATTGAAAAATTCTCTACCTGATCTTCGGAAAAATCCGGCGGCATTTTATGAAGGGGTGGAAGGGGCTATTTCGTCTTGTGTGATGACTCTTGTGGATATAGATTTGTTCTTTGGGTTAATTTTACCACCTGATATGTGGAGGCAGATTCGTAAAAATAATGATGAAACAATATTGGGGGGGCACATGGAAAGAAATAAATGCTGCCGATTTAGATAGGGAACCGGCATGTAAGCCTTGTCAGTTAATTCTAGATCTTCCGGCAGCTATCTTGATTAAATTAAAGACGCTTGTTCCCTCTAAAAAGATCGATTGGACTATGCTAACGTCGTGCAAACAGAAACTCGATGAAACGGTCTCAGATTTCTTTACACGTTTTGAGGAGGCATTCCATGATTACAGTGGTCAATCTTTAACAGACGATACGGGTCGGCATCTGTTTGTAGATAAGTATGTGGCTAATCTCCTACCGGAGATTGCAAAACGATTGAAGTCGAGTGAAAGTTCCTGGGCCACGGCGACCCCAGTGTCTTTGTTAACTATGGCTCAGTACTATGAGCGGCAGGAATTGGAGGCTAAAGAAAGTGTAGAGAAAAAGGCGAAGGAATTGAAAACGAAGGTGATGTTGGCGCAGGTTCGGGGAACACAGGGTAGAGGGAATGATAGAGGTAGACGAGGTGGAGGAAATACGTCGTATGGTCGTACGGACATAGCGGAGGATCAGTGTGCTTATTGTAAGGAGTTTGGGCATTGGGCCGAAGATTGTCCGGTACTTCGTGAACAGCGTAGTCAGCGTGGTCGAGGAGGCGGAAGGTCGAGAGGAGGTTATACGGGAGCGAGAGGTGGCGGAAGTGATCGTGGAAGGGTTGAGGAGAGGGGCCGTGGCCAGGATGAACGAAATACGTTTGATAGGCGGAATCAATATCAGATTTCGGAGGGTGAAAATGTGGAGCATCAGGATTATGTGCATGCATAGGACTGCGTAGGATGGGGTAAGGAATCAGTTGAAGTGCCGGTTGATCAGCAGGGTCCATATGTAACAGCGGGTATTCTGGGTTCTACTGATCAATTTCTAGTTGACACAGGAGCTACACGTAGCGCTTTGTCGAAAAACTTGGTTCCGAGGGCTCCCCTGTCTGGCGAAATGATTACATGTGTAGGGTTTGATGGCACACCCTCCCCCAGCCCATTGTCCAAGCCCCTTGCACTATGTCTTGACAAATACTTTAGTTTTGGCCAATTTTTGTTATCACCCCATACACCGGATAATATCCTGGGTATTGATTTGCTTAAATATTTTCGAGCTACAATACGTTGCGCTCCTGAGGGAGTGCGGGTTATCCTGAATGACAATTATCCTGATCCCGACAGGTTTTACGCCATCTCAGATATTTCAGCTTTGGCCTCTCTACCGCACACGTTATGGGCGACCTCAGATACGGATGTGGGAGAGATGCGTATTCCACCAATACATATTACTGTTAAGGAGGGGGCCCCTCTACCACGAGTGCCACAGTATAAGATCTCGAGAGAAGGTGAAATTGCGTTGACACATATTGTTCAGGATTTAATTTCTGCAGGGGTTGTGGAGGAGGTCCCTTATAATGTTTGCAACAGTCCTATTCTTCCGATTCTTAAGAGAGATACTGACGACAAAGTCTATCGCTTTATTATTGACTTGCGAGAGATCAACAAAATTGTCATTCCCCAATACCCGGTGGTGTCTGATATTACGACCTTGCTTACATTGGTACCACCCACGGCCACCACGTTTAGCGTAATTGATTTAAAGAATGCGTTCTTTTCCATCCCTGTTCATCCTGATAGTAGATACCTGTTTGGCTTTACGCTAAATAATAAATCGTATAGATTTTGTCGTGTTCCCCAAGGTTATACTGAAAGCCCTAGCATCTACAGCCAGGCCTTGAAAAGGCAGCTAGATTCCTTTCAGTTGCAGTCTGGCGTTGCTCTCATCCAGTACGTGGATGACCTTCTGCTTGCTGCTGACTCTTTTGCACAATGTGAACAAAGTACACTTGCGTTGCTTTCCTTTTTGGCACAGAACAATCATAAGGTTTCGAAGAAAAAGCTTAAATACTGTAGACCTCAGGTGACCTACCTCAGTCATCTGTTGTCTAAGGAGGGGCGTGCATTAACATCTGATCGAATTCAAGCGATTTTAGACACACCAGTCCCCCGCACGCAGAGAGACGTACGTGCCTTTATAGGGTTGACGTCCTTTTGCAGACAGTGGATCATGGGTTTTTCACACATCATAAAACCCTTGCTAGCGTTATTGTCCAAAGCTACACCAATGGCCCTAGAATGGACAGATGAATGTCAGAGGGCTTTTGAACAGTTGAGGCAGGCCCTTTGTTCCACACCCGTGTTAGGTACACCAGACTACACAAAACTTTTCACATTGTACGTGCACGAGAATGATGGGTGCGCGTTGTCAGTGTTAGTGCAATTACACGGGGATAAGCAGAGACCATGTGCATACTTCTCTGCCATTCTGGATCCTGTAGCGCGAGGATTGCCTGGGTGTTTTCGAGTTGTAGCAGCAACAGCAGTTGCCATATGACAGAGTGAGGGAATAGTGTTATCGCACAAACTGCTGGTGTTAGTTCCTCACGCAGTAGATGCTCTGCTAAACCAAACAAAGACTCAATACCTCACGAGTGCACGGCTAACAGGATATGAGTTGACACTTTTGGCGCCACATATTACACTGAAAAGATGCGCTACTCTGAACCCTGCTACTTTATTGCCCTATCCGGCCGAGGAGGGTCAGGAAGAAAAACATCACGATTGTGTTTTCCTGACCGAAGAACAGACAAAGGGTCGTGTCGACTTACAGGATGTGCCACTTCCAGATGTGGATGGTGAACTGTGGGTTGATGGATCGTGTGTAAGGCTGCCAGATGGTACGACTTCCGCAGCCTATGCGATCACGACACTTAAGACAGTGGTAGAAACAGCTAGGATACCACAGAAATCGGCTCAGGCAGCAGAGCTGATAGCCTTAACAAGAGCCTGCGAATTGAGTGTTGGCCTATGTGTGAACATATACACAGACAGCCGATACGCCTTCGGAGTAGCACATGACTTCGGGCTACTCTGGAGAGAGCGTGGGTTTTTGACATCTCACGGAGAACACATTATGCACGGAGAGCTAGTGCGTGATCTCTTAAATGCGTTGCTTGGCCCAAAGAAAGTAGCGATAGTAAAATGCAGTGCTCACAAAAAGATCACGGATAAAGTGGGTCAAGGAAATGCCTTTGCAGGCAGCATAGCAAGACAAATGGCTATGTCCCGAACTAGCTCCCCCATGTACGTGATACAATCGCAGGCTGAGCGATGGAGTGATGCTAGAGCAGAAATATTGGATATTCAAAAATCAGCTACTGAATCTGAACTTGTGGCATGGGCAGCAGATGGGGTACTAGATGACGAGGGGTGTTGGAGAAGCAAAGACATGGAGAAGTGGAAATTGCCTGCGGCTTATTTGCAGACGATGGTCCAGATGACACATGGACTGGCGCATGTCGGAGCTCTTGCAATCACTCGGCTGTTAACACGAGTTTGGGAACATCCTGAGATTGCTAATACTGCGAAGAGAGTAGTGCAGACCTGCCTGGTTTGTTTACAACACAATCCTGGAAAGGGGACCCATACTCCGAAAGGAGGGTTCGTTCCACCTTCTGCACCATTTGAGGTACTCCAAATGGATTACATCCAACTCGAGCGCTGCAACAACCTGAAGTATGTCCTAGTGGTGGTATGTGCCTTTAGCAAATGGGTTGAGGCCTTCCCCACGAAAGACAATACGGTTTTGACAACAGCTAAGGTGTTGCTTAAGGAATTCTTTCCTCGCTTTGGAGTTTGCAAATTTCTGTGGAGCGATAATGGGCCTCATTTTGTTGGAAAGATTGTGGAGTATGTACTGAAGGGGTTAGGGATTCAGCAAAAGTTCCATGCTGTATTCCACCCTCAGTCGGCAGGTCTGGTTGAGCGGTACAATGCTACGTTGAAACTTAAGCTGGCCAAAATTGTGGCGTCTACATCGTTGAAGTGGCCAGACGCTTTGCCGCTAGCGCTGCTCTCTCTTAGATCAGTACCCCATTCACGAACTGGCCTTACACCCTAGGAGGTGGTGTTTGGGCGCCCCATGAACATCTGGGGGGTGCCTAAGCCGCAACTAATACATGATGTGCCTTGTGTTATGATGAACGACTATTTGGCACGATTAACAAATGATTTACTCTCTATTCATCAACAGGTTCGAGAAGCGCTCCCTGACAACTCTACTGGAGAGGGCCATGATCTCCGTCCTGGGGACCACGTCATGATTCGGTCATTTGAGAGAGCAAGCAGTCTGGAGCCCAGGTGGAAGGGCCCCGAACAGGTCCTCCTTGCAACCCGAACCGCTGTACGAGTGACCAACAGGAAGCGGTGGGTGCATTCGACACACTGCCGCCGTGTCTCTCCGGATCTGGTGACTCCTGCTGTGCTGACCGACTACAAGGAGATTTTGGAGAAAGAAAAGAGCCCAGCTGTGACGTCGGCCGAAGTTGACGGAGCCTTCCCGGACCACGCTGTTGCCGGACGAGAGCGCTACAACTTGCGTCCTCGATAAGAAGATTTTTTTTGTATTTTTAATGACTGGTTGGTTACCGCTCCAGGTTTGTGAAACGGAAACCGGGAATTCCAAGGGGGGTGGATCAGTTCTGCCAGTGTAGCGACACCCGTCTTGGCCCGGAGAAGAAAACAACGACTACCTCGGAGTTCAGCACCGCATTTTTCTTTTTTAGGTATACACGCACGTGTATCTGAGACTCGGTGAACAATTTGTGTTATTTAAGACTTTGCACGAACATTCCTGAACTATGGCATCAACGGCATCGCGAGACAAAAAAGTATTGGGTGCCTTTCTCTTTGTCCTGACTATTGTGGTGATAGCTGTAATAGCCTGGGTAGTTGAACTTGTGGTGCCTGTACGTGAACATTTGCTGCCGACTACCCCGGCTCCCTCTGAACATTTTCACTTTACATTACCCTATCACGAAGAACGGCATCGGCAAACTTATCTGAATAACAGCTTTATTCAGATTCTGCATCACACACATAATATGACCAATACCTCAAATTGCTGGGTGTGTGGGATGTTGCCAGGGCACCAGAAAAGAGGGGGCACCCCACTCATTCCACTCCCGTTTTCGCACAATGGATCATGCAACGCCTGGTACACCCTCCTCTTTACCTTGAGATGGCCAACCAAAGGGGGGGTGCTTTTCCGTTTGAACAAAGTATGCACCCATGACAAGGATGGGTTTCCGCGGGCTGAGGGTACTCGATTTGAATGGGAGGAGTACAGGCCTGATAATGTGTCTGCCCCACGTGTGTACAGCAACCAGAGAAATGTTAATGTATCCAGCACACATGTTATTAATGTTATTGCTACTAAAGCCGATTTGTGCATTAGAAATAAGGGTTCGATTGCAGTAGGGAAAAGCGAATGTAACACTACTCTCACTTTTGATAGCCCGAATGGCATCTCATTTGTAGCATCACGGAATACTTATTTTATTTGTGGAACGAAGGGTTACCATCAGCTTCCATTGGGATGGTTGGGCACGTGCTATGTATCGTTTGTACTACCTCCTGTATTCATTGCCCCACCAATGTATCACAATGATTATACTTTATATCATGATTTCGTCCTGAATAGGGTTAAGCGGACTATTGTTCTGGATGACATTGACCAGACTGATACTGCCTTGCAACAATATGTGGACTTTAATTTGGGACTATTCTCCTTCGTGGGGGCTGCACTGAACAGCCGGAAAATAAGACGACTGACACGTGTTGTTGAGGCTGTAGCGAATGACACTGCCATTGCCTTGGGAAACATCACTGAGGAACTACAGATTTCTAGAATTGTTATGCTCCAAAACAGGATGGTGTTGGATGTAGTTTTGGCTGATCGTGGGGGGGCATGTAGAATCATCGGAAGCAGCTGCTGTGTATACATTCCGGACAATTCTCCATCTGTTTATGATGCCATATCCAAGCTGCACAAGATTGCAGCTGAGATACACCCGGACAATGGAACTTGGACACTTTCAGGATGGTTCTGGTCCATGCTTGCTACCTGGGGCTGGAAACTGTTGACGATTCTATGTACAATTGTGGGAGCAATGTTTTTTATATGCCTATGTATTCAATGTGGCCCAGCCTTATGTTCTATGTGCCTATCAGCTTGCATACCATCAAGACAAGCTCTTGCTCATGACAAAATGATGCTTCATAAAGAAGTAACACAAATCATGTTAATAGACATCGAGGACGAGCATCCTGATTATGTTCACTATGAGGTAGATTCAGCTAAGCGCTAAAAGGGTCGTCTGTCGTAATTGGCATGGCCGCGTTAGCGATTAGCTGAACCTACACGTTGTCCTCCTTTAACTTGGCTATATATGAAAACGCCATTTTGAATGTTGCGGCGGCCATCTTAGACCATAAGCGGCCTCGTGGCCGGCGTGCCCTTTAGTCCGTTGTCCGTTCCACTGACCACTTCAGTCTGCCCAGCAACAGGCTATTTTTAGTACTGGTCAAGCTGCACATGCGCAGTTCCAATTGACCAGTAAGCCCTTAGGAATGTGCGCCAAACTGACCAGCGGAGTTGTGCCCCCTCCAATGAGCTGGCAGTATTCCAAAACATGACCATATATGTCCTTAAAATGTGTTCTAACTTGTGCCGCCTATCTTTTATTGCCCCAAAACTGTATATAAATCGGGGTCACACTGGTGTTCGGGGTGATACCTCTTGCATTACCGAAGGGTGTTGTTTGAGTGTACCACCACCCCATGGGGTCTTAATAAACTTGTTCTTTGCCTTTTACAGTTTCCGTGCCAACAGTTCTTGAGTGTAAGTGGGTTATCTTCGGAGCATGTAGGCCTTGGGAACCCTGATTACTTCACCTGTCCCAGCAAGACCTGTCTGTATTCCAAAGATTGTGGATCTGGTCAGAGAGAAGATAGCGGTGAAGAAGGAATTTGGGCCTTCTTACAGAAAATCAGTACCTGTCTTAGCTGTCAGCGGAACAAGATCAGTTGTACTACCGCCCCTTGCTGGTAAAAAGGAGAACCGAGTTGTATCCATCGACCTGGTAAAACCACAATCATGTGGCCAATAATAAGTAGTAGGCCCAGTGGACTCCCAAGAAATAGCAGAATACCGAAATTTGCTACAATCCAAGAGGTTCAAACTGAGAGACTAATCACATTTGATAAACCTGCTGTGAATAAAAAAGGACTATGCAACAATGCCATGGAACTTGTGCCTCTTGAAACCCAAATTGAAACAGTTCGTCAAGAAACACCAGTCTACAACGATGTAGCCTCAGACTATGCTAATGAAAGAAAAATTGAAAAAGCAATCCCAACAATTGACAGAACTGCATCTGGCTACTTCATAAATTTCGATAACTTTTCTGAAGATCAAAGCGACCCTGAAGTAACGCCAGCAACAAAAACTTTTAAAGACAAAGGAACAGTACTCTTTCATCAACTCAAAGAAACCTATCTGATTTCTCCATGGATTGAATTTTGGATTGTGTTAGGTGTACTTTTCCTCCTGCTTTGGCTCAACATGGTACTTTGTTTGGGAAAATTCATTGAAGGAAAATATAGTACAATGGACACAGCAAGTCAGAACATCAACTTGGTCCTAAAGCCACACAAGTCATCTCACATCGAGAAAAGAGAACTATCATCAGTGAATGTAACAGCCATTCCAATACCCGGCGGGGTAGTTTGGGACAAAACGGATTACGAAATCTATGGCCTGGTCGAACTCTTGAAATATCCTCACCAGTTCAAGGTTTCATTAAGTGACTTTGTAAAACCAAGTACATTCTCTGATGATTGGGACTTTGAAAGCATAAATAATATGATGTCAGATCTAGTAATGTCAGCAAAATTTACAGAACATGATTATTTACAGGGTTCATCGAACTATAAACAGATGTACTGCTATAACCACTATGCACGATTCAGAAAAGGGGGTGGTGATGAACAGAGTGTCTGAATTAAGCAGACCACTCTTACCCAGTCCAAAGATCAGGGCTTGATGCATCACCGTTATTTATCTCACTGCACCATCCCAGTTCAGAACCTGGCTATATGCAAATCAGTCTGTCCCTGGCCCAGTGCATCATGGGAACAGGGCAGACTAAACTACCAAGCCAATTCTTCACCAGAAAAGAGACAAGCTACCGGGGACCGGTTTCTGGCATTTCAGCCGTCGTCGGCCAGGCTTGCTTGAATCCTGATGGTGCAGTGAGAAAGGGACTCATGTCTGAGTATACCCTGCCACACCTATAGTGGCCAAAAATGATTCAGAAAAGGGGGTGGTGATGAACAGAGTGTCTGAATTAAGCAGACCACTCTTACCCAGTCCAAAGATCAGGGCTTGATCCATCACCGTTATTTATCTCACTGCACCATCCCAGTTCAGAACCTGGCTATATGCAAATCAGTCTGTCCCTGGCCCAGTGCATCATGGGAACAGGGTAGACTAAACTACCAAGCCAATTCTTCACCAGAAAGGAGACAAGCTGCCGGGGACCGGTTTCTGGCATTTCAGCCATCGTCGGCCCGGCTTGCTTGAATCCTGATGGTGCAGTGAGAAAGGGACTCATGTCTGAGTATACCCTGCCACACCTATAGTGGCCAAAAACGATTCAGAAAAGGGGGTGGTGATGAACAGAGTGTCTGAGTTAAGCAGACCACTCTTACCCAGTCCAAAGATCAGGGCTTGATCCATCACCATTATTTATCTCACTGCACCATCCCAGTTCAGAACCTGGCTTTATGCAAATCAGTCTGTCCCTGGCCCAGTGCATCATGGGAACAGGGCAGACTAAACTACCAAGCCAATTCTTCACCAGAAAGGAGACAAGCTACCGGGGACCGGTTTCTGGCATTTCAGCCGTCGTCGGCCCGGCTTGCTTGAATCCTGATGGTGCAGTGAGAAAGGGACTCATGTCTGAGTATACCCTGCCACACCTATAGTGGCCAAAAACGATTCAGAAAAGGGGGTGGTGATGAACAGAGTGTCTGAATTAAGCAGACCACTCTTACCCAGTCCAAAGATCAGGGCTTGATCCATCACCGTTATTTATCTCACTGCACCATCCCAGTTCAGAACCTGGCTATATGCAAATCAGTCTGTCCCTGGCCCAGTGCATCATGGGAACAGGGCAGACTAAACTACCAAGCCAATTCTTCACCAGAAAGGAGACAAGCTACCGGGGACCGGTTTCTGGCATTTCAGCCGTCGTCGGCCCGGCTTGCTTGAATCCTGATAGTGCAGTGAGAAAGGGACTCATGTCTGAGTATACCCTGCCACACCTATAGTGGCCAAAAACGATTCAGAAAAGGGGGTGGTGATGAACAGAGTGTCTGAATTAAGCAGACCACTCTTACCCAGTCCAAAGATCAGGGCTTGATCCATCACCGTTATTTATCTCACTGCACCATCCCAGTTCAGAACCTGGCTATATGCAAATCAGTCTGTCCCTAGCCCAGTGCATCATGGGAACAGGGCAGACTAAACTACCAAGCCAATTCTTCAACAGAAAGGAGACAAGCTACCGGGGACCGGTTTCTGGCATTTCAGCCGTCGTCGGCCCGGCTTGCTTGAATCCTGATGGTGCAGTGAGAAAGGGACTCATGTCTGAGTATACCCTGCCACACCTATAGTGGCCAAAAATGATTCAGAAAAGGGGGTGGTGATGAACAGAGTGTCTGAATTAAGCAGACCACTCTTACCCAGTCCAAAGATCAGGGCTTGATCCATCACCGTTATTTATCTCACTGCGCCATCCCAGTTCAGAACCTGGCTATATGCAAATCAGTCTGTCCCTGGCCCAGTGCATCATGGGAACAGGGCAGACTAAACTACCAAGCCAATTCTTCACCAGAAAGGAGACAAGCTACCGGGGACCGGTTTCTGGCATTTCAGCCGTCGTCGGCCCGGCTTGCTTGAATCCTGATGTGCAGTGAGAAAGGGACTCATGTCTGAGTATACCCTGCCACACCTATAGTAGCCAAAAACGATTCAGAAAAGGGGGTGGTGATGAACAGAGTGTCTGAATTAAGCAGACCACTCTTACCCAGTCCAAAGATCAGGGCTTGATCCATCACCGTTATTTATCTCACTGCACCATCCCAGTTCAGAACCTGGCTATATGCAAATCAGTCTGTCCCTGGCCCAGTGCATCATGGGAACAGGGCAGACTAAACTACCAAGCCAGTTCTTCACCAGAAAGGAGACAAGCTACCGGGGACCGGTTTCTGGCATTTCAGCCGTCGTCGGCCCGGCTTGCTTGAATCCTGATGGTGCAGTGAGAAAGGGACCTATAGTGGCCAAAAACGATTCAGAAAAGGGTAGCTTGTTTCCTTCCCGGTATAAGAATTGGCTTGGTAGTTTGGTCTGCCCTGTTCCCATGATGCACTGGGCCAGGGTCAGACTAATTTGCATATAGCCAAGTTCTGAGCTGGGATGGTGCAGTGAGCTAAAAAACGGTGATGGATCAAGCCCTGATCTTTGGACTGGGTAAGAGTGGTCTGCTTAATTCAGACACTCTGTTCATCACCACCCCTTTTCTGAATAATTTTTGTCCACCATAAGCGTGGAAGGGTATACTCAGATGTGAGTCCCTAGCTCATTGCACCATCAGGATTCAAGCAAGCCGGGCCGAAGACGGCTGAAATGCCAGAAACCGGTCCCCGGTAGCTTGTTTCCTTCCCAGTATAAGAATTGGCTTGGTAGTTTGGTCTGCCCTGTTCCCATGATGTACTGGGCCAGGGTCAGACTAATTTGCATATAGCCAAGTTCTGAGCTGGGATGGTGCAGTGAGCTAAAAAAACGGTGATGGATCAAGCCCTGATCTTTGGACTGGGTAAGAGTGGTCTGCTTAATTCAGACACTCTGTTCATCACCACCCCCTTTTCTGAATCATTTTTGTCCACCATAAGCGTGGAAGGGTATACTCAGATGTGAGTCCCTAGCTCATTGCACCATCAGGATTCAAGCAAGCCGGGCCGAAGACGGCTGAAATGCCAGAAACCGGTCCCCGGTAGCTTGTTTCCTTCCCAGTATAAGAATTGGCTTGGTAGTTTGGTCTGCCCTGTTCCCATGATGCACTGGGCCAGGGTCAGACTAATTTGCATATAGCCAAGTTCTGAGCTGGGATGGTGCAGTGAGCTAAAAAACGGTGATGGATCAAGCCCTGATCTTTGGACTGGGTAAGAGTGGTCTGCTTAATTCAGACACTCTGTTCATCACCACCCCCTTTTCTGAATCATTTTTGTCCACCATAAGCGTGGAAGGGTATATTCAGATGTGAGTCCCTAGCTCATTGCACCATCAGGATTCAAGCAAGCTGGGCCGAAGACGGCTGAAATGCCAGAAACCGGTCCCCAGTAGCTTGTTTCCTTCCCAGTATAAGAATTGGCTTGGTAGTTTGGTCTGCCCTGTTCCCATGATGCACTGGGCCAGGGTCAGACTAATTTGCATATAGCCAAGTTCTGAGCTGGGATGGTGCAGTGAGCTAAAAAACGGTGATGGATCAAGCCCTGATCTTTGGACTGGGTAAGAGTGGTCTGCTTAATTCAGACACTCTGTTCATCACCACCCCCTTTTCTGAATCATTTTTGTCCACCATAAGCGTGGAAGGGTATACTCAGATGTGAGTCCCTAGCTCATTGCACCATGATGATTCAAGCAAGCCGGGCCGAAGACGGCTGAAATGCCAGAAACCGGTCCTCGGTAGCTTGTTTCCTTCCCAGTATAAGAATTGGCTTGGTAGTTTGGTCTGCCCTGTTCCCATGATGCACTGGGCCAGGGTCAGACTAATTTGCATATAGCCAAGTTCTGAGCTGGGATGGTGCAGTGAGCTAAAAAACGGTGATGGATCAAGCCCTGATATTTGGACTGGGTAAGAGTGGTCTGCTTAATTCAGACACTCTGTTCATCACCACCCCCTTTTCTGAATCATTTTTGTCCACCATAAGCGTGGAAGGGTATACTCAGATGTGAGTCCCTAGCTCATTGCACCATGATGATTCAAGCACGATTCAGAAAAGGGGGTGGTGATGAACAGAGTGTCTGAGTTAAGCAGACCACTCTTACCCAGTCCAAAGATCAGGGCTTGATCCATCACCGTTATTTATCTCACTGCGCCATTCCAGTTCAGAACCTGGCTATATGCAAATCAGTCTGTCCCTGGCCCAGTGCATCATGGGAACAGGGCAGACTAAACTACCAAGCCAATTCTTCACCAGAAAGGAGACAAGCTACCGGGGACCGGTTTCTGGCATTTCAGCCGTCGTCGGCCCGGCTTGCTTGAATCCTGATGTGCAGTGAGAAAGGGACTCATGTCTGAGTATACCCTGCCACACCTATAGTAGCCAAAAACGATTCAGAAAAGGGGGTGGTGATGAACAGAGTGTCTGAATTAAGCAGACCACTCTTACCCAGTCCAAAGATCAGGGCTTGATCCATCACCGTTATTTATCTCACTGCACCATCCCAGTTCAGAACCTGGCTATATGCAAATCAGTCTGTCCCTGGCCCAGTGCATCATGGGAACAGGGCAGACTAAACTACCAAGCCAGTTCTTCACCAGAAAGGAGACAAGCTACCGGGGACCGGTTTCTGGCATTTCAGCCGTCGTCGGCCCGGCTTGCTTGAATCCTGATGGTGCAGTGAGAAAGGGACCTATAGTGGCCAAAAACGATTCAGAAAAGGGTAGCTTGTTTCCTTCCCGGTATAAGAATTGGCTTGGTAGTTTGGTCTGCCCTGTTCCCATGATGCACTGGGCCAGGGTCAGACTAATTTGCATATAGCCAAGTTCTGAGCTGGGATGGTGCAGTGAGCTAAAAAACGGTGATGGATCAAGCCCTGATCTTTGGACTGGGTAAGAGTGGTCTGCTTAATTCAGACACTCTGTTCATCACCACCCCTTTTCTGAATAATTTTTGTCCACCATAAGCGTGGAAGGGTATACTCAGATGTGAGTCCCTAGCTCATTGCACCATCAGGATTCAAGCAAGCCGGGCCGAAGACGGCTGAAATGCCAGAAACCGGTCCCCGGTAGCTTGTTTCCTTCCCAGTATAAGAATTGGCTTGGTAGTTTGGTCTGCCCTGTTCCCATGATGCACTGGGCCAGGGTCAGACTAATTTGCATATAGCCAAGTTCTGAGCTGGGATGGTGCAGTGAGCTAAAAAACGGTGATGGATCAAGCCCTGATCTTTGGACTGGGTAAGAGTGGTCTGCTTAATTCAGACACTCTGTTCATCACCACCCCCTTTTCTGAATCATTTTTGTCCACCATAAGCGTGGAAGGGTATACTCAGATGTGAGTCCCTAGCTCATTTCACCATCAGGATTCAAGCAAGCCGTGCCGAAGACGGCTGAAATGCCAGAAACCGGTCCCCGGTAGCTTGTTTCCTTCCCAGTATAAGAATTGGCTTGGTAGTTTGGTCTGCCCTGTTCCTATGATGTACTGGGCCAGGGTCAGACTAATTTGCATATAGCCAAGTTCTGAGCTGGGATGGTGCAGTGAGCTAAAAAAACGGTGATGGATCAAGCCCTGATCTTTGGACTGGGTAAGAGTGGTCTGCTTAATTCAGACACTCTGTTCATCACCACCCCCTTTTCTGAATCATTTTTGTCCACCATAAGCGTGGAAGGGTATACTCAGATGTGAGTCCCTAGCTCATTGCACCATCAGGATTCAAGCAAGCCGGGCCGAAGACGGCTGAAATGCCAGAAACCGGTCCCCGGTAGCTTGTTTCCTTCCCAGTATAAGAATTGGCTTGGTAGTTTGGTCTGCCCTGTTCCCATGATGCACTGGGCCAGGGTCAGACTAATTTGCATATAGCCAAGTTCTGAGCTGGGATGGTGCAGTGAGCTAAAAAACGGTGATGGATCAAGCCCTGATCTTTGGACTGGGTAAGAGTGGTCTGCTTTATTCAGACACTCTGTTCATCACCACCCCCTTTTCTGAATCATTTTTGTCCACCATAAGCGTGGAAGGGTATACTCAGATGTGAGTCCCTAGCTCATTGCACCATCAGGATTCAAGCAAGCCGGGCCGAAGACGGCTGAAATGCCAGAAACCGGTCCCCGGTAGCGTGTTTCCTTCCCAGTATAAGAATTGGCTTGGTAGTTTGGTCTGCCCTGTTCCCATGATGCACTGGGCCAGGGTCAGACTAATTGGCATATAGCCAAGTTTTGAGCTGGGATGGTGCAGTGAGCTAAAAAACGGTGATGGATCAAGCCCTGATCTTTGGACTGGGTAAGAGTGGTCTGCTTAATTCAGACACTCTGTTCATCACCACCCCCTTTTCTGAATCATTTTTGTCCACCATAAGCGTGGAAGGGTATACTCAGATGTGAGACCCTAGCTCATTGCACCATCAGGATTCAAGCAAGCTGGGCCGAAGACGGCTGAAATGCCAGAAACCGGTCCCCGGTAGCTTGTTTCCTTCCCAGTATAAGAATTGGCTTGGTAGTTTGGTCTGCCCTGTTCCCATGATGCACTGGGCCAGGGTCAGACTAATTTGCATATAGCCAAGTTCTGAGCTGGGATGGTGCAGTGAGCTAAAAAACGGTGATGGATCAAGCCCTGATCTTTGGACTGGGTAAGAGTGGTCTGCTTAATTCAGACACTCTGTTCATCACCACCCCCTTTTCTGAATCATTTTTGTCCACCATAAGCGTGGAAGGGTATACTCAGATGTGAGTCCTTAGCTCATTGCACCATGATGATTCAAGCAAGCCGGGCCGAAGACGGCTGAAATGCCAGAAACCGGTCCTCGGTAGCTTGTTTCCTTCCCAGTATAAGAATTGGCTTGGTAGTTTGGTCTGCCCTGTTCCCATGATGCACTGGGCCAGGGTCAGACTAATTTGCATATAGCCAAGTTCTGAGCTGGGATGGTGCAGTGAGCTAAAAAACGGTGATGGATCAAGCCCTGATATTTGGACTGGGTAAGAGTGGTCTGCTTAATTCAGACACTCTGTTCATCACCACCCCCTTTTCTGAATCATTTTTGTCCACCATAAGCGTGGAAGGGTATACTCAGATGTGAGTCCCTAGCTCATTGCACCATCAGGATTCAAGCAAGCCGGGCCGAAGACGGCTGAAATGCCAGAAACCGGTCCCCGGTAGCTTGTTTCCTTCCCAGTATAAGAATTGGTTTGGTAGTTTGGTCTGCCCTGTTCCCATGATGCACTGGGCCAGGGTCAGACTAATTTGCATATAGCCAAGTTCTGAGCTGGGATGGTGCAGTGAGCTAAAAAACGGTGATGGATCAAGCCCTGATCTTTGGACTGGGTAAGAGTGGTCTGCTTAATTCAGACACTCTGTTCATCACCACCCCCTTTTCTGAATCATTTTTGTCCACCATAAGCGTGGAAGGGTATACTCAGATGTGAGTCCCTAGCTCATTGCACCATGATGATTCAAGCAAGCCGGGCCGAAGACGGCTGAAATGCCAGAAACCGGTCCTCGGTAGCTTGTTTCCTTCCCAGTATAAGAATTGGCTTGGTAGTTTGGTCTGCCCTGTTCCCATGATGCACTGGGCCAGGGTCAGACTAATTTGCATATAGCCAAGTTCTGAGCTGGGATGGTGCAGTGAGCTTAAAAACGGTGATGGATCAAGCCCTGATATTTGGACTGGGTAAGAGTGGTCTGCTTAATTCAGACACTCTGTTCATCACCACCCCCTTTTCTGAATCATTTTTGTCCACCATAAGCGTGGAAGGGTATACTCAGATGTGAGTCCCTAGCTCATTGCACCATCAGGATTCAAGCAAGCCGGGCCGAAGACGGCTGAAATGCCAGAAACCGGTCCCCGGTAGCTTGTTTCCTTCCCAGTATAAGAATTGGTTTGGTAGTTTGGTCTGCCCTGTTCCCATGATGCACTGGGCCAGGGTCAGACTAATTTGCATATAGCCAAGTTCTGAGCTGGGATGGTGCAGTGAGCTAAAAAACGGTGATGGATCAAGCCCTGATCTTTGGACTGGGTAAGAGTGGTCTGCTTAATTCAGACACTCTGTTCATCACCACCCCCTTTTCTGAATCATTTTTGTCCACCATAAGCGTGGAAAGGTATACTCAGATGTGAGTCCCTAGCTCATTGAACCATCAGGATTAAAGCAAGCCGGGCCGAAGACGGCTGAAATGCCAGAAACCGGTTCCCGGTAGCTTGTTTCCTTCCCAGTATAAGAATTAGCTTGGTAGTTTGGTCTGCCCTGTTCCCATGATGCACTGGGCCAGGGTCAGACTAATTTGCATATAGCCAAGTTCTGAGCTGGGATGGTGCAGTGAGCTAAAAAACGGTGATGGATCAAGCCCTGATCTTTGGACTGGGTAAGAGTGGTCTGCTTAATTCAGACACTCTGTTCATCACCACCCCCTTTTCTGAATCATTTTTGTCCACCATAAGCGTGGAAGGGTATACTCAGATGTGAGTCCCTAGCTCATTGCACCATCAGGATTCTAGCAAGCCGGGCCGAAGACGGCTGAAATGCCAGAAACCGGTCCCCGGTAGCTTGTTTCCTTCCCAGTATAAGAATTGGCTTGGTAGTTTGGTCTGCCCTGTTCCTATGATGTACTGGGCCAGGGTCAGACTAATTTGCATATAGCAAGTTCTGAGCTGGAATGGTGCAGTGAGCTAAAAAAACGGTGATGGATCAAGCCCTGATCTTTGGACTGGGTAAGAGTGGTCTGCTTAATTCAGACACTCTGTTCATCACCACCCCCTTTTCTGAATCATTTTTGTCCACCATAAGCGTGGAAGGGTATACTCAGATGTGAGTCCCTAGCTCATTGCACCATCAGGATTCAAGCAAGCCGGGCCGAAGACGGCTGAAATGCCAGAAACCGGTCCCCGGTAGCTTGTTTCCTTCCCAGTATAAGAATTGGCTTGGTAGTTTGGTCTGCCCTGTTCCTATGATGTACTGGGCCAGGGTCAGACTAATTTGCATATAGCCAAGTTCTGAGCTGGGATGGTGCAGTGAGCTAAAAAACGGTGATGGATCAAGCCCTGATCTTTGGACTGGGTAAGAGTGGTCTGCTTAATTCAGACACTCTGTTCATCACCACCCCCTTTTCTGAATCATTTTTGTCCACCATAAGCGTGGAAGGGTATACTCAGATGTGAGACCCTAGCTCATTGCACCATCAGGATTCAAGCAAGCTGGGCCGAAGACGGCTGAAATGCCAGAAACCGGTCCCCGGTAGCTTGTTTCCTTCCCAGTATAAGAATTGGCTTGGTAGTTTGGTCTGCCCTGTTCCCATGATGCACTGGGCCAGGGTCAGACTAATTTGCATATAGCCAAGTTCTGAGCTGGGATGGTGCAGTGAGCTAAAAAACGGTGATGGATCAAGCCCTGATCTTTGGACTGGGTAAGAGTGGTCTGCTTAATTCAGACACTCTGTTCATCACCACCCCCTTTTCTGAATCATTTTTGTCCACCATAAGCGTGGAAGGGTATACTCAGATGTGAGTCCCTAGCTCATTGCACCATGATGATTCAAGCAAGCCGGGCCGAAGACGGCTGAAATGCCAGAAACCGGTCCTCGGTAGCTTGTTTCCTTCCCAGTATAAGAATTGGCTTGGTAGTTTGGTCTGCCCTGTTCCCATGATGCACTGGGCCAGGGTCAGACTAATTTGCATATAGCCAAGTTCTGAGCTGGGATGGTGCAGTGAGCTAAAAAACGGTGATGGATCAAGCCCTGATATTTGGACTGGGTAAGAGTGGTCTGCTTAATTCAGACACTCTGTTCATCACCACCCCCTTTTCTGAATCATTTTTGTCCACCATAAGCGTGGAAGGGTATACTCAGATGTGAGTCCCTAGCTCATTGCACCATCAGGATTCAAGCAAGCCGGGCCGAAGACGGCTGAAATGCCAGAAACCGGTCCCCGGTAGCTTGTTTCCTTCCCAGTATAAGAATTGGTTTGGTAGTTTGGTCTGCCCTGGTCCCATGATGCTCTGGGCCAGGGTCAGACTAATTTGCATATAGCCAAGTTCTGAGCTGGGATGGTGCAGTGAGCTAAAAAACGGTGATGGATCAAGCCCTGATCTTTGGACTGGGTAAGAGTGGTCTGCTTAATTCAGACACTCTGTTCATCACCACCCCCTTTTCTGAATCATTTTTATCCACCATAAGCGTGGAAAGGTATACTCAGATGTGAGTCCCTAGCTCATTGCACCATCAGGATTAAAGCAAGCCGGGCCGAAGACGGCTGAAATGCCAGAAACCGGTTCCCGGTAGCTTGTTTCCTTCCCAGTATAAGAATTAGCTTGGTAGTTTGGTCTGCCCTGTTCCCATGATGCACTGGGCCAGGGTCAGACTAATTTGCATATAGCCAAGTTCTGAGCTGGGATGGTGCAGTGAGCTAAAAAACGGTGATGGATCAAGCCCTGATCTTTGGACTGGGTAAGAGTGGTCTGCTTAATTCAGACACTCTGTTCATCACCACCCCCTTTTCTGAATCATTTTTGTCCACCATAAGCGTGGAAGGGTATACTCAGATGTGAGTCCCTAGCTCATTGCACCATCAGGATTCAAGCAAGCCGGGCCGAAAACGGCTGAAATGCCAGAAACCGGTCCCCGGTAGCTTGTTTCCTTCCGAGTATAAGAATTGGCTTGGTAGTTTGGTCTGCCCTGTTCCCATGATGCACTGGGCCAGGGTCAGACTAATTTGCATATAGCCAAGTTCTGCGCTGGGATGGTGCAGTGAGCTAAAAAACGGTGATGGATCAAGCCCTGATCTTTGGACTGGGTAAGAGTGGTCTGCTTAATTCAGACACTCTGTTCATCACCACCCCCTTTTCTGAATCATTTTTGTCCACCATAAGCGTGGAAGGGTATACTCAGATGTGAGTCCCTAGCTCATTGCACCATCAGGATTCAAGCAAGCCGGGCCGAAGACGGCTGAAATGCCAGAAACCGGTCCCCGGTAGCTTGTTTCCTTCCCAGTATAAGAATTGGCTTGGTAGTTTGGTCTGCCCTGTTCCCATGATGCACTGGGCCAGGGTCAGACTAATTTGCATATAGCCAAGTTCTGAGCTGGGATGGTGCAGTGAGCTAAAAAACGGTGATGGATCAAGCCCTGATCTTTGGACTGGGTAAGAGTGGTCTGCTTAATTCAGACACTCTGTTCATCACCACCCCCTTTTCTGAATCATTTTTGTCCACCATAAGCGTGGAAGGGTATATTCAGATGTGAGTCCCTAGCTCATTGCACCATCAGGATTCAAGCAAGCTGGGCCGAAGACGGCTGAAATGCCAGAAACCGGTCCCCAGTAGCTTGTTTCCTTCCCAGTATAAGAATTGGCTTGGTAGTTTGGTCTGCCCTGTTCCCATGATGCACTGGGCCAGGGTCAGACTAATTTGCATATAGCCAAGTTCTGAGCTGGGATGGTGCAGTGAGCTAAAAAACGGTGATGGATCAAGCCCTGATCTTTGGACTGGGTAAGAGTGGTCTGCTTAATTCAGACACTCTGTTCATCACCACCCCCTTTTCTGAATCATTTTTGTCCACCATAAGCGTGGAAGGGTATACTCAGATGTGAGTCCCTAGCTCATTGCACCATGATGATTCAAGCAAGCCGGGCCGAAGACGGCTGAAATGCCAGAAACCGGTCCTCGGTAGCTTGTTTCCTTCCCAGTATAAGAATTGGCTTGGTAGTTTGGTCTGCCCTGTTCCCATGATGCACTGGGCCAGGGTCAGACTAATTTGCATATAGCCAAGTTCTGAGCTGGGATGGTGCAGTGAGCTAAAAAACGGTGATGGATCAAGCCCTGATATTTGGACTGGGTAAGAGTGGTCTGCTTAATTCAGACACTCTGTTCATCACCACCCCCTTTTCTGAATCATTTTTGTCCACCATAAGCGTGGAAGGGTATACTCAGATGTGAGTCCCTAGCTCATTGCACCATGATGATTCAAGCACGATTCAGAAAAGGGGGTGGTGATGAACAGAGTGTCTGAGTTAAGCAGACCACTCTTACCCAGTCCAAAGATCAGGGCTTGATCCATCACCGTTATTTATCTCACTGCGCCATTCCAGTTCAGAACCTGGCTATATGCAAATCAGTCTGTCCCTGGCCCAGTGCATCATGGGAACAGGGCAGACTAAACTACCAAGCCAATTCTTCACCAGAAAGGAGACAAGCTACCGGGGACCGGTTTCTGGCATTTCAGCCGTCGTCGGCCCGGCTTGCTTGAATCCTGATGTGCAGTGAGAAAGGGACTCATGTCTGAGTATACCCTGCCACACCTATAGTAGCCAAAAACGATTCAGAAAAGGGGGTGGTGATGAACAGAGTGTCTGAATTAAGCAGACCACTCTTACCCAGTCCAAAGATCAGGGCTTGATCCATCACCGTTATTTATCTCACTGCACCATCCCAGTTCAGAACCTGGCTATATGCAAATCAGTCTGTCCCTGGCCCAGTGCATCATGGGAACAGGGCAGACTAAACTACCAAGCCAGTTCTTCACCAGAAAGGAGACAAGCTACCGGGGACCGGTTTCTGGCATTTCAGCCGTCGTCGGCCCGGCTTGCTTGAATCCTGATGGTGCAGTGAGAAAGGGACCTATAGTGGCCAAAAACGATTCAGAAAAGGGTAGCTTGTTTCCTTCCCGGTATAAGAATTGGCTTGGTAGTTTGGTCTGCCCTGTTCCCATGATGCACTGGGCCAGGGTCAGACTAATTTGCATATAGCCAAGTTCTGAGCTGGGATGGTGCAGTGAGCTAAAAAACGGTGATGGATCAAGCCCTGATCTTTGGACTGGGTAAGAGTGGTCTGCTTAATTCAGACACTCTGTTCATCACCACCCCTTTTCTGAATAATTTTTGTCCACCATAAGCGTGGAAGGGTATACTCAGATGTGAGTCCCTAGCTCATTGCACCATCAGGATTCAAGCAAGCCGGGCCGAAGACGGCTGAAATGCCAGAAACCGGTCCCCGGTAGCTTGTTTCCTTCCCAGTATAAGAATTGGCTTGGTAGTTTGGTCTGCCCTGTTCCCATGATGCACTGGGCCAGGGTCAGACTAATTTGCATATAGCCAAGTTCTGAGCTGGGATGGTGCAGTGAGCTAAAAAACGGTGATGGATCAAGCCCTGATCTTTGGACTGGGTAAGAGTGGTCTGCTTAATTCAGACACTCTGTTCATCACCACCCCCTTTTCTGAATCATTTTTGTCCACCATAAGCGTGGAAGGGTATACTCAGATGTGAGTCCCTAGCTCATTTCACCATCAGGATTCAAGCAAGCCGTGCCGAAGACGGCTGAAATGCCAGAAACCGGTCCCCGGTAGCTTGTTTCCTTCCCAGTATAAGAATTGGCTTGGTAGTTTGGTCTGCCCTGTTCCTATGATGTACTGGGCCAGGGTCAGACTAATTTGCATATAGCCAAGTTCTGAGCTGGGATGGTGCAGTGAGCTAAAAAAACGGTGATGGATCAAGCCCTGATCTTTGGACTGGGTAAGAGTGGTCTGCTTAATTCAGACACTCTGTTCATCACCACCCCCTTTTCTGAATCATTTTTGTCCACCATAAGCGTGGAAGGGTATACTCAGATGTGAGTCCCTAGCTCATTGCACCATCAGGATTCAAGCAAGCCGGGCCGAAGACGGCTGAAATGCCAGAAACCGGTCCCCGGTAGCTTGTTTCCTTCCCAGTATAAGAATTGGCTTGGTAGTTTGGTCTGCCCTGTTCCCATGATGCACTGGGCCAGGGTCAGACTAATTTGCATATAGCCAAGTTCTGAGCTGGGATGGTGCAGTGAGCTAAAAAACGGTGATGGATCAAGCCCTGATCTTTGGACTGGGTAAGAGTGGTCTGCTTTATTCAGACACTCTGTTCATCACCACCCCCTTTTCTGAATCATTTTTGTCCACCATAAGCGTGGAAGGGTATACTCAGATGTGAGTCCCTAGCTCATTGCACCATCAGGATTCAAGCAAGCCGGGCCGAAGACGGCTGAAATGCCAGAAACCGGTCCCCGGTAGCGTGTTTCCTTCCCAGTATAAGAATTGGCTTGGTAGTTTGGTCTGCCCTGTTCCCATGATGCACTGGGCCAGGGTCAGACTAATTGGCATATAGCCAAGTTTTGAGCTGGGATGGTGCAGTGAGCTAAAAAACGGTGATGGATCAAGCCCTGATCTTTGGACTGGGTAAGAGTGGTCTGCTTAATTCAGACACTCTGTTCATCACCACCCCCTTTTCTGAATCATTTTTGTCCACCATAAGCGTGGAAGGGTATACTCAGATGTGAGACCCTAGCTCATTGCACCATCAGGATTCAAGCAAGCTGGGCCGAAGACGGCTGAAATGCCAGAAACCGGTCCCCGGTAGCTTGTTTCCTTCCCAGTATAAGAATTGGCTTGGTAGTTTGGTCTGCCCTGTTCCCATGATGCACTGGGCCAGGGTCAGACTAATTTGCATATAGCCAAGTTCTGAGCTGGGATGGTGCAGTGAGCTAAAAAACGGTGATGGATCAAGCCCTGATCTTTGGACTGGGTAAGAGTGGTCTGCTTAATTCAGACACTCTGTTCATCACCACCCCCTTTTCTGAATCATTTTTGTCCACCATAAGCGTGGAAGGGTATACTCAGATGTGAGTCCTTAGCTCATTGCACCATGATGATTCAAGCAAGCCGGGCCGAAGACGGCTGAAATGCCAGAAACCGGTCCTCGGTAGCTTGTTTCCTTCCCAGTATAAGAATTGGCTTGGTAGTTTGGTCTGCCCTGTTCCCATGATGCACTGGGCCAGGGTCAGACTAATTTGCATATAGCCAAGTTCTGAGCTGGGATGGTGCAGTGAGCTAAAAAACGGTGATGGATCAAGCCCTGATATTTGGACTGGGTAAGAGTGGTCTGCTTAATTCAGACACTCTGTTCATCACCACCCCCTTTTCTGAATCATTTTTGTCCACCATAAGCGTGGAAGGGTATACTCAGATGTGAGTCCCTAGCTCATTGCACCATCAGGATTCAAGCAAGCCGGGCCGAAGACGGCTGAAATGCCAGAAACCGGTCCCCGGTAGCTTGTTTCCTTCCCAGTATAAGAATTGGTTTGGTAGTTTGGTCTGCCCTGTTCCCATGATGCACTGGGCCAGGGTCAGACTAATTTGCATATAGCCAAGTTCTGAGCTGGGATGGTGCAGTGAGCTAAAAAACGGTGATGGATCAAGCCCTGATCTTTGGACTGGGTAAGAGTGGTCTGCTTAATTCAGACACTCTGTTCATCACCACCCCCTTTTCTGAATCATTTTTGTCCACCATAAGCGTGGAAGGGTATACTCAGATGTGAGTCCCTAGCTCATTGCACCATGATGATTCAAGCAAGCCGGGCCGAAGACGGCTGAAATGCCAGAAACCGGTCCTCGGTAGCTTGTTTCCTTCCCAGTATAAGAATTGGCTTGGTAGTTTGGTCTGCCCTGTTCCCATGATGCACTGGGCCAGGGTCAGACTAATTTGCATATAGCCAAGTTCTGAGCTGGGATGGTGCAGTGAGCTTAAAAACGGTGATGGATCAAGCCCTGATATTTGGACTGGGTAAGAGTGGTCTGCTTAATTCAGACACTCTGTTCATCACCACCCCCTTTTCTGAATCATTTTTGTCCACCATAAGCGTGGAAGGGTATACTCAGATGTGAGTCCCTAGCTCATTGCACCATCAGGATTCAAGCAAGCCGGGCCGAAGACGGCTGAAATGCCAGAAACCGGTCCCCGGTAGCTTGTTTCCTTCCCAGTATAAGAATTGGTTTGGTAGTTTGGTCTGCCCTGTTCCCATGATGCACTGGGCCAGGGTCAGACTAATTTGCATATAGCCAAGTTCTGAGCTGGGATGGTGCAGTGAGCTAAAAAACGGTGATGGATCAAGCCCTGATCTTTGGACTGGGTAAGAGTGGTCTGCTTAATTCAGACACTCTGTTCATCACCACCCCCTTTTCTGAATCATTTTTGTCCACCATAAGCGTGGAAAGGTATACTCAGATGTGAGTCCCTAGCTCATTGAACCATCAGGATTAAAGCAAGCCGGGCCGAAGACGGCTGAAATGCCAGAAACCGGTTCCCGGTAGCTTGTTTCCTTCCCAGTATAAGAATTAGCTTGGTAGTTTGGTCTGCCCTGTTCCCATGATGCACTGGGCCAGGGTCAGACTAATTTGCATATAGCCAAGTTCTGAGCTGGGATGGTGCAGTGAGCTAAAAAACGGTGATGGATCAAGCCCTGATCTTTGGACTGGGTAAGAGTGGTCTGCTTAATTCAGACACTCTGTTCATCACCACCCCCTTTTCTGAATCATTTTTGTCCACCATAAGCGTGGAAGGGTATACTCAGATGTGAGTCCCTAGCTCATTGCACCATCAGGATTCTAGCAAGCCGGGCCGAAGACGGCTGAAATGCCAGAAACCGGTCCCCGGTAGCTTGTTTCCTTCCCAGTATAAGAATTGGCTTGGTAGTTTGGTCTGCCCTGTTCCTATGATGTACTGGGCCAGGGTCAGACTAATTTGCATATAGCAAGTTCTGAGCTGGAATGGTGCAGTGAGCTAAAAAAACGGTGATGGATCAAGCCCTGATCTTTGGACTGGGTAAGAGTGGTCTGCTTAATTCAGACACTCTGTTCATCACCACCCCCTTTTCTGAATCATTTTTGTCCACCATAAGCGTGGAAGGGTATACTCAGATGTGAGTCCCTAGCTCATTGCACCATCAGGATTCAAGCAAGCCGGGCCGAAGACGGCTGAAATGCCAGAAACCGGTCCCCGGTAGCTTGTTTCCTTCCCAGTATAAGAATTGGCTTGGTAGTTTGGTCTGCCCTGTTCCTATGATGTACTGGGCCAGGGTCAGACTAATTTGCATATAGCCAAGTTCTGAGCTGGGATGGTGCAGTGAGCTAAAAAACGGTGATGGATCAAGCCCTGATCTTTGGACTGGGTAAGAGTGGTCTGCTTAATTCAGACACTCTGTTCATCACCACCCCCTTTTCTGAATCATTTTTGTCCACCATAAGCGTGGAAGGGTATACTCAGATGTGAGACCCTAGCTCATTGCACCATCAGGATTCAAGCAAGCTGGGCCGAAGACGGCTGAAATGCCAGAAACCGGTCCCCGGTAGCTTGTTTCCTTCCCAGTATAAGAATTGGCTTGGTAGTTTGGTCTGCCCTGTTCCCATGATGCACTGGGCCAGGGTCAGACTAATTTGCATATAGCCAAGTTCTGAGCTGGGATGGTGCAGTGAGCTAAAAAACGGTGATGGATCAAGCCCTGATCTTTGGACTGGGTAAGAGTGGTCTGCTTAATTCAGACACTCTGTTCATCACCACCCCCTTTTCTGAATCATTTTTGTCCACCATAAGCGTGGAAGGGTATACTCAGATGTGAGTCCCTAGCTCATTGCACCATGATGATTCAAGCAAGCCGGGCCGAAGACGGCTGAAATGCCAGAAACCGGTCCTCGGTAGCTTGTTTCCTTCCCAGTATAAGAATTGGCTTGGTAGTTTGGTCTGCCCTGTTCCCATGATGCACTGGGCCAGGGTCAGACTAATTTGCATATAGCCAAGTTCTGAGCTGGGATGGTGCAGTGAGCTAAAAAACGGTGATGGATCAAGCCCTGATATTTGGACTGGGTAAGAGTGGTCTGCTTAATTCAGACACTCTGTTCATCACCACCCCCTTTTCTGAATCATTTTTGTCCACCATAAGCGTGGAAGGGTATACTCAGATGTGAGTCCCTAGCTCATTGCACCATCAGGATTCAAGCAAGCCGGGCCGAAGACGGCTGAAATGCCAGAAACCGGTCCCCGGTAGCTTGTTTCCTTCCCAGTATAAGAATTGGTTTGGTAGTTTGGTCTGCCCTGGTCCCATGATGCTCTGGGCCAGGGTCAGACTAATTTGCATATAGCCAAGTTCTGAGCTGGGATGGTGCAGTGAGCTAAAAAACGGTGATGGATCAAGCCCTGATCTTTGGACTGGGTAAGAGTGGTCTGCTTAATTCAGACACTCTGTTCATCACCACCCCCTTTTCTGAATCATTTTTATCCACCATAAGCGTGGAAAGGTATACTCAGATGTGAGTCCCTAGCTCATTGCACCATCAGGATTAAAGCAAGCCGGGCCGAAGACGGCTGAAATGCCAGAAACCGGTTCCCGGTAGCTTGTTTCCTTCCCAGTATAAGAATTAGCTTGGTAGTTTGGTCTGCCCTGTTCCCATGATGCACTGGGCCAGGGTCAGACTAATTTGCATATAGCCAAGTTCTGAGCTGGGATGGTGCAGTGAGCTAAAAAACGGTGATGGATCAAGCCCTGATCTTTGGACTGGGTAAGAGTGGTCTGCTTAATTCAGACACTCTGTTCATCACCACCCCCTTTTCTGAATCATTTTTGTCCACCATAAGCGTGGAAGGGTATACTCAGATGTGAGTCCCTAGCTCATTGCACCATCAGGATTCAAGCAAGCCGGGCCGAAAACGGCTGAAATGCCAGAAACCGGTCCCCGGTAGCTTGTTTCCTTCCGAGTATAAGAATTGGCTTGGTAGTTTGGTCTGCCCTGTTCCCATGATGCACTGGGCCAGGGTCAGACTAATTTGCATATAGCCAAGTTCTGCGCTGGGATGGTGCAGTGAGCTAAAAAACGGTGATGGATCAAGCCCTGATCTTTGGACTGGGTAAGAGTGGTCTGCTTAATTCAGACACTCTGTTCATCACCACCCCCTTTTCTGAATCATTTTTGTCCACCATAAGCGTGGAAGGGTATACTCAGATGTGAGTCCCTAGCTCATTGCACCATCAGGATTCAAGCAAGCCGGGCCGAAGACGGCTGAAATGCCAGAAACCGGTCCCCGGTAGCTTGTTTCCTTCCCAGTATAAGAATTGGCTTGGTAGTTTGGTCTGCCCTGTTCCCATGATGCACTGGGCCAGGGTCAGACTAATTTGCATATAGGCAAGTTCTGAGCTGGGATGGTGCAGTGAGCTAAAAAACGGTGATGGATCAATTCCTGATCTTTGGACTGGGTAAGAGTGGTCTGCTTAATTCAGACACTCTGTTCATCACCACCCCCTTTTCTGAATCATTTTTGTCCACCATAAGCGTGGAAGGGTATACTCAGATGTGAGTCCCTAGCTCATTGCACCATCAGGATTCAAGCAAGCCGGGCCGAAGACGGCTGAAATGCCAGAAACCGGTCCCCGGTAGCTTGTTTCCTTCCCAGTATAAGAATTGGCTTGGTAGTTTGGTCTGCCCTGTTCCCATGATGCACTGGGCCAGGGTCAGACTAATTTGCATATAGCCAAGTTCTGAGCTGGGATGGTGCAGTGAGCTAAAAAACGGTGATGGATCAAGCCCTGATCTTTGGACTGGGTAAGAGTGGTCTGCTTAATCCAGACACTCTGTTCATCACCACCCCCTTTTCTGAATCATTTTTGTCCACCATAAGCGTGGAAGGGTATACTCAGATGTGAGTCCCTAGCTCATTGCACCATCAGGATTCAAGCAACTGGGCCGAAGACGGCTGAAATGCCAGAAACCGGTCCCCGGTAGCTTGTTTCCTTCCCAGTATAAGAATTGGCTTGGTAGTTTGGTCTGCCCTGTTCCCATGATGCACTGGGCCAGGGTCAGACTGATTTGCATATAGCCAAGTTCTGAGCTGGGATGGTGCAGTGAGCTAAAAAACGGTGATGGATCTAGCCCTGATCTTTGGACTGGGTAAGAGTGGTCTGCTTAATTCAGACACTCTGTTCATCACCACCCCCTTTTCTGAATCATTTTTGTCCACCATAAGCGTGGAAGGGTATACTCAGATGTGAGTCCCTAGCTCATTGCACCATCAGGATTCAAGCAAGCCGGGCCGAAGACGGCTGAAATGCCAGAAACCGGTCCCCGGTAGCTTGTTTCCTTCCCAGTATAAGAATTGGCTTGGTAGTTTGGTCTGCCCTGTTCCCATGATGCACTGGGCCAGGGTCAGACTAATTTGCATATAGCCAAGTTCTGAGCTGGGATGGTGCAGTGAGCTAAAAAACGGTGATGGATCAAGCCCTGATCTTTGGACTGGGTAAGAGTGGTCTGCTTAATTCAGACAATCTGTTCATCACCACCCCCTTTTCTGAATCATTTTTGTCCACCATAAGCGTGGAAAGGTATACTCAGATGTGAGTCCCTAGCTCATTGCACCATCAGGATTCAAGCAAGCCGGGCCGAAGACGGCTGAAATGCCAGAAACCGGTCCCCGGTAGCTTGTTTCCTTCCCAGTATAAGAATTGGCTTGGTAGTTTGGTCTGCCCTGTTTCCATGATGCACTGGGCCAGGGTCAGACTAATTTGCATATAACCAAGTTCTGAGCTGGGATGGTGCAGTGAGCTAAAAAACGGTGATGGATCAAGCCCTGATCTTTGGAATGGGTAAGAGTGGTCTGCTTAATTCAGACACTCTGTTCATCACCACCCCCTTTTCTGAATCATTTTTGTCCACCATAAGCGTGGAAGGGTATACTCAGATGTGAGTCCCTAGCTCATTGCACCATGATGATTCAAGCAAGCCGGGCCGAAGACGGCTGAAATGCCAGAAACCGGTCCTCGGTAGCTTGTTTCCTTCCCAGTATAAGAATTGGCTTGGTAGTTTGGTCTGCCCTGTTCCCATGATGCACTGGGCCAGGGTCAGACTAATTTGCATATAGCCAAGTTCTGAGCTGGGATGGTGCAGTGAGCTAAAAAACGGTGATGGATCAAGCCCTGATATTTGGACTGGGTAAGAGTGGTCTGCTTAATTCAGACACTCTGTTCATCACCACCCCCTTTTCTGAATCATTTTTGTCCACCATAAGCGTGGAAGGGTATACTCAGATGTGAGTCCCTAGCTCATTGCACCATCAGGATTCAAGCAAGCCGGGCCGAAGACGGCTGAAATGCCAGAAACCGGTCCCCGGTAGCTTGTTTCCTTCCCAGTATAAGAATTGGTTTGGTAGTTTGGTCTGCCCTGGTCCCATGATGCTCTGGGCCAGGGTCAGACTAATTTGCATATAGCCAAGTTCTGAGCTGGGATGGTGCAGTGAGCTAAAAAACGGTGATGGATCAAGCCCTGATCTTTGGACTGGGTAAGAGTGGTCTGCTTAATTCAGACACTCTGTTCATCACCACCCCCTTTTCTGAATCATTTTTATCCACCATAAGCGTGGAAAGGTATACTCAGATGTGAGTCCCTAGCTCATTGCACCATCAGGATTAAAGCAAGCCGGGCCGAAGACGGCTGAAATGCCAGAAACCGGTTCCCGGTAGCTTGTTTCCTTCCCAGTATAAGAATTAGCTTGGTAGTTTGGTCTGCCCTGTTCCCATGATGCACTGGGCCAGGGTCAGACTAATTTGCATATAGCCAAGTTCTGAGCTGGGATGGTGCAGTGAGCTAAAAAACGGTGATGGATCAAGCCCTGATCTTTGGACTGGGTAAGAGTGGTCTGCTTAATTCAGACACTCTGTTCATCACCACCCCCTTTTCTGAATCATTTTTGTCCACCATAAGCGTGGAAGGGTATACTCAGATGTGAGTCCCTAGCTCATTGCACCATCAGGATTCAAGCAAGCCGGGCCGAAAACGGCTGAAATGCCAGAAACCGGTCCCCGGTAGCTTGTTTCCTTCCGAGTATAAGAATTGGCTTGGTAGTTTGGTCTGCCCTGTTCCCATGATGCACTGGGCCAGGGTCAGACTAATTTGCATATAGCCAAGTTCTGCGCTGGGATGGTGCAGTGAGCTAAAAAACGGTGATGGATCAAGCCCTGATCTTTGGACTGGGTAAGAGTGGTCTGCTTAATTCAGACACTCTGTTCATCACCACCCCCTTTTCTGAATCATTTTTGTCCACCATAAGCGTGGAAGGGTATACTCAGATGTGAGTCCCTAGCTCATTGCACCATCAGGATTCAAGCAAGCCGGGCCGAAGACGGCTGAAATGCCAGAAACCGGTCCCCGGTAGCTTGTTTCCTTCCCAGTATAAGAATTGGCTTGGTAGTTTGGTCTGCCCTGTTCCCATGATGCACTGGGCCAGGGTCAGACTAATTTGCATATAGGCAAGTTCTGAGCTGGGATGGTGCAGTGAGCTAAAAAACGGTGATGGATCAATTCCTGATCTTTGGACTGGGTAAGAGTGGTCTGCTTAATTCAGACACTCTGTTCATCACCACCCCCTTTTCTGAATCATTTTTGTCCACCATAAGCGTGGAAGGGTATACTCAGATGTGAGTCCCTAGCTCATTGCACCATCAGGATTCAAGCAAGCCGGGCCGAAGACGGCTGAAATGCCAGAAACCGGTCCCCGGTAGCTTGTTTCCTTCCCAGTATAAGAATTGGCTTGGTAGTTTGGTCTGCCCTGTTCCCATGATGCACTGGGCCAGGGTCAGACTAATTTGCATATAGCCAAGTTCTGAGCTGGGATGGTGCAGTGAGCTAAAAAACGGTGATGGATCAAGCCCTGATCTTTGGACTGGGTAAGAGTGGTCTGCTTAATCCAGACACTCTGTTCATCACCACCCCCTTTTCTGAATCATTTTTGTCCACCATAAGCGTGGAAGGGTATACTCAGATGTGAGTCCCTAGCTCATTGCACCATCAGGATTCAAGCAACTGGGCCGAAGACGGCTGAAATGCCAGAAACCGGTCCCCGGTAGCTTGTTTCCTTCCCAGTATAAGAATTGGCTTGGTAGTTTGGTCTGCCCTGTTCCCATGATGCACTGGGCCAGGGTCAGACTGATTTGCATATAGCCAAGTTCTGAGCTGGGATGGTGCAGTGAGCTAAAAAACGGTGATGGATCTAGCCCTGATCTTTGGACTGGGTAAGAGTGGTCTGCTTAATTCAGACACTCTGTTCATCACCACCCCCTTTTCTGAATCATTTTTGTCCACCATAAGCGTGGAAGGGTATACTCAGATGTGAGTCCCTAGCTCATTGCACCATCAGGATTCAAGCAAGCCGGGCCGAAGACGGCTGAAATGCCAGAAACCGGTCCCCGGTAGCTTGTTTCCTTCCCAGTATAAGAATTGGCTTGGTAGTTTGGTCTGCCCTGTTCCCATGATGCACTGGGCCAGGGTCAGACTAATTTGCATATAGCCAAGTTCTGAGCTGGGATGGTGCAGTGAGCTAAAAAACGGTGATGGATCAAGCCCTGATCTTTGGACTGGGTAAGAGTGGTCTGCTTAATTCAGACAATCTGTTCATCACCACCCCCTTTTCTGAATCATTTTTGTCCACCATAAGCGTGGAAAGGTATACTCAGATGTGAGTCCCTAGCTCATTGCACCATCAGGATTCAAGCAAGCCGGGCCGAAGACGGCTGAAATGCCAGAAACCGGTCCCCGGTAGCTTGTTTCCTTCCCAGTATAAGAATTGGCTTGGTAGTTTGGTCTGCCCTGTTTCCATGATGCACTGGGCCAGGGTCAGACTAATTTGCATATAACCAAGTTCTGAGCTGGGATGGTGCAGTGAGCTAAAAAACGGTGATGGATCAAGCCCTGATCTTTGGAATGGGTAAGAGTGGTCTGCTTAATTCAGACACTCTGTTCATCACCACCCCCTTTTCTGAATCATTTTTGTCCACCATAAGCGTGGAAGGGTATACTCAGATGTGAGTCCCTAGCTCATTGCACCATCAGGATTCAAGCAAGCCGGGCCGAAGACGGCTGAAATGCCAGAAACCGGTCCCCGGTAGCTTGTTTCCTTCCCAGTATAAGAATTGGCTTGGTAGTTTGGTCTGCCCTGTTCCCATGATGCACTGGGCCAGGGTCAGACTAATTTGCATATAGCCAAGTTCTGAGCTGGGATGGTGCAGTGAGCTAAAAAACGGTGATGGATCAAGCCCTGATCTTTGGACTGGGTAAGAGTGGTCTGCTTAATTCAGACACCCTGTTCATCACCACCCCCTTTTCTGAATCATTTTTGTCCACCATAAGCGTGGAAGGGTATACTCAGATGTGAGTCCCTAGCTCATTGCACCATCAGGATTCAAGCAAGCCGGGCCGAAGACGGCTGAAATGCCAGAAACCGGTTCCCGGTAGCTTGTTTCCTTCCCAGTATAAGAATTGGCTTGGTAGTTTGGTCTGCCCTGTTCCCATCATGCACTGGGCCAGGGTCAGACTAATTTGCATATAGCCAAGTTCTGAGCTGGGATGGTGCAGTGAGCTAAAAAACGGCGATGGATCAAGCCCTGATCTTTGGACTGGGTAAGAGTGGTCTGCTTAATTCAGACACTCTGTTCATCACCACCCCCTTTTCTGAATCATTTTTGTCCACCATAAGCGTGGAAAGGTATACTCAGATGTGAGTCCCTAGCTCATTGCACCATCAGGATTCAAGCAAGCCAGGCCGAAGACGGCTGAAATGCCAGAAACCGGTCCCCGGTAGCTTGTTTCCTTCCCAGTATAAGAATTGGCTTGGTAGTTTGGTCTGCCCTGTTCCCATGATGCACTGGGCTAGGGTCAGACTAATTTGCATATAGCCAAGTTCTGAGCTGGGACGGTGCAGTGAGCTAAAAAACGGTGATGGATCAAGCCCTGATCTTTGGACTGGGTAAGAGTGGTCTGCTTAATTCAGACACTCTGTTCATCACCACCCCCTTTTCTGAATCATAACCACTATGCACATCACTATTTGCATAAATCTGCACAACCTAGAAATGTTTTTAAATATAATCAATGGGAACATTGTACAACTCCACCTAAAAGCAGTTCGAAAACATTTTATGAGAAATTCCCATACTTCTCAGGGTTTAACACAAGTGATGCAGAAACATTTTATTATAAACTGTTAGATAAAACAGGAATAAAAACTATGTTGACAAATACTAAATTGATTTATTCGGAAACATTTTATGAAAAAATGATTACATTTGGTTTTGATTTCTGGAAAAACAACATTGAAACAAAAACGATCTGGGGTACAAAAGAATGGCAGGTCCAAGGTTTAGAAGCATTATTTCGAGCATGCATGATCCCAGAACAAATAATGTTCTTGAATGACACCATTCAACAGACAACTTGTCTTGGCCTAGCCAAGATCAAAGACCTAAACAAACCGTCTATTCCAAAGCCAATATCTGATAATACAACCACAGATATTGAGATAGACGTATCCCAAATTTTACATCAAAACAGAACACATCCTGATTGGAAAAAGTGGTTAATCTGGCCAACAGACACAAATAACTGTCAAGATAGATTCCTGAACAAAATACAGGGGTTAAAAATGACCAGACCAGACCCTAGATACTCCCAGAGACAACATCCAGGGATAGTAACAACATACAGTGTAGGGAAACTATGCCTTGAATGGCTACAGACATCCACACTGGCAGAAATTAAGCAACACTGGACTTTACTTAAAGACGGTGCTGACTTGCGCGATTTCATAAAGGGACCACGCAAACAGCGTCAAAAACGTTTCATAGCAGCCAGTATATACACTGCGTACAACGAAGCTTGGAAAGTGACTCAAATTGAGACAGCAGAGAAAATACGAGAAATTGATCGTATTAATTTGGAAAAATCACTTTCTGTTGTGGACAATGGGTTAATGACTCTGTCCTCCAGAATATATTCACTGGACAGTATTGTATCATCTGCTATCGATATAATAGATCAGGAGGACTTGCTAATGTTACAACATGGTCAGTCCCAATTACGTTCTATTGTACAGCTAGGCTGGACTTTGCAAAACCTGCGTTCAGGCTATGTGCCATGGCGTTTAATCAACACAACGTCATTGTTTTCTCTCTTTAACCTTACTGATAAACAAATCAGTTGGCACAAAAAGGAGCAGACTATACGATTCTGAGCATTGAACAACTTGAGAGATTACCAATGACAATGTCAGAAAGACCTGTCATTGAATGGATAATACACGGAATAATCACAATTCCGATAATAACTTTCCAATTTAAAAATTGCCAAGAGTATATACCAGCAGGCCAGTATGAAAGGTTGGGTAAAGGGTACATGAAGTCATCATGGAAATTACCTTATACACACACATGTTATAGTGACAAAAACCAGAATGTATTTCTTAGTGGTAACAATTGTAAACGATCACTAAGCGGTATACTTCTGTGCCAAGGTATTAATTTGCATTGGGCCTGTGAGGGGACTTCAAATAATCTTTCATGCCACCAGCACTGCACACTTGCAACACAGATAGAGCTATTCTTCAGACAACTTTCTAACGGGAGTTACGTTCCAATAACGGACCACAGCTGTTGTGGCATGGTGCCAGTGAAAGCATATCTCGTAAGCGCTAGTTCCATGGTCACTTGCTGTATGCAAGTATTGTATCCAAACGGCCCTCCTGATACGGAGGCGACGATTTGGCCTTCCTTGAATATCTCTTCTATATGAATTGATACTTTGAGCAGAATGAAGTCTGTTCTTTTACAGACAACAGTGCCTATAACGTCATCAAAAGAAACGTATGATCTTCAAGTTGCAAGGACAACAGCAGAGATACATACACTTTTATCAACTAATTGCCCCTTGCATTTCGTAGAAATGCTAAGCCAAATCATAAATATGTCAGATGCCAGTGGCGTCGCACATGTATTTAAGACAATTTTTTCGGGACTGTTAACACCCTTCGAAGCAGTCCTGGGCATCTTTCCCAATTTTGTCCATTCAGTCTTTGGCGGCCTACCACTACTTTTGGGACTCGTAGCAGGAATTTTATTTTTGACTCTTCTGCTCTGATATGGCAAGCCAAAACGCAGACAAGACTCCAGCAACTATGGAAGAAACGATCCTAGCTATAAGCTATCGGGACCGCATAACTAAAGTCCTTGGATTAGCCCGGCTAAGAGATCTGAATATGACCTGGTTTCTTTCATTTAGACCTATATGGGAGAACTGCATCTTACCTGTGCTTCGATGTATGCTATGCGGAGAAGAATGCGTGTTAGACACCTGTCTTACACTACAATCAGCAGTACCAATGGATATCAATACTTTGCTAAGTCCTGTAACGGCTCATGCATCGTGTTGTCCCAAGCGGTTACCAATCCTGATGACGGCATTCGTTGAAACGTCACCACTACGATTAGGTGGCAGTGAAGCAAGAAATGAGAGCAACATCACCCAGGTACGACCTTCTGTGAGCATTGCTGATCCTGACATCGATGATAGCAATCATTCTCACGACTGCCCGGTTACAGCATTTTCAACCATGGTCGAACTTTCACCTGAAGCTGTAGACAGTTTTTTTGCACATCTGTCTGGAGTAATGTTCTCCCCTGAACAGAAAGAATAACTTTTTAAACAAACCGGCACACAGTGTTCCCCTGAACTCTGAATTCGGCCTTCAGCTTTGATAAACAAAAGCTACTGAAAACATTTGGAACTATTTTCTCCCCTGAAAACGAAATTATTTTTTTCCAAATTCCAAAATATTTACTTTTTTTTGGCACATGTACTCTGCTTAAAGTAGAACTATTCTTAAAGAACAGAGCTTCTATTTTTAGTAATTCTAGAGAAAAAATATTACTTCAATCTCTAGCACACTTACAAGCAATTGCATTTATATGTGATGAAATAGTCTCGACCTTCTCTTCTGTATTAAGAGACATTTCATGTGTAATTTTCGCAAATCGTTCAGCTAAATATATATGCATCTTTTTTTACTGAATGATTACACTGCTTAAAAAACGTACAGCACCAATAATCTTTCGTGTATTTCACATACACCATTTCGAATGCAAAAAAGTATTTTGGGGTGGGTTGGAATACACATGCACCTTTACATGTTTACTATTGCTTAGTTTTTAGTAATGATGAACATTAGATCGTGGAGTGGGTATTGTGTTTTTATCTAGGAACCAGAATCAATATTACTATTTTATGCCCTTGTACGTCTATAATCAATAATATCCCTATAATGGCATAAGAATCAGATCAATATTTCAGTAAATCACCCTTGCAGTCCAAGGCACGGCAAAAGCTACTTCCTTAGATTCCTAGAAAGCACAACGAGTTCTTTCGACACACCAAACCTCCAGCAACCTGGGAAATACCCACTTGCTTTGTTTTGATTTATAATAGAACTCCTGCGAGCACTGTAAAAACGGCCAGTTCTTAGTGACATCTTTATTGACGTCTTATGTCCAAACCTTACGTCAAACTCAGCACCTTTCAGGTAGAAATATACCAACGTTGCATTAAGCAAACTCACTGTGATGGTTTTGGAGCAGAGCAGCTATCTACTTGCCGAGACCCTAGCTGATGCGAAAAGCCCACGGACGCTGCCCCTCCTATTTGACGCGCTGAGAAAGACGCTGTCTTTTCTCCTGCTGAGAAAATCCAGCTCCGGCGTTTCCAGCCTACCCTTGCGGGTGACTGGGATATTGAGTCCTGAAAGAGAGATACCAGACCTCCTACATTCTATTCCCAAGGTACAGTGGTGACTAAACCTTTAGAGAGAATTCTTGAAACAGATTCTTGGCAAAACCAACCTAACTTAAACTGCTACTTACTTACTCCTTCCCACGTATTAGGCTTAGGTCAGGTACAACGGGGTAGGCGTATTTTAGAAGCACCAGTTGAGCACGTTAGCCAATGTATATATGTATGTATATATTTTATCCATTTTAAAGTGTCTTATGGCTAAGAAGCCATATCAATGCTTTTACAGTATTATTTCATATTACTCCTTTTACTGTACGTACTTTACTTTATATTAAGTATTGCAATTGTGGCAATTCATTTCTCTTGCATGAGAAGGAAGACTGCTCAATAAATAATACCTATTATTGAAAACGCCCGTCTCTCTATTCTCTTCACTCTGGTGAAACTAAGAACGCACAAGTGACTAAGTGAAATAGCTGTCTATTGTTTCACACGACTCTAGAGATTTACTCTTATTCTGAGGGAGCAAAGTTGTCATGTTATATGGTTGTCGGAAGCTGAATCCCTTCATGTCTGAGCCAGGGAAGCTGATCTATCCCTATTCATTCAAGAAAGTTTCCAGTAACCTCTGAGCTAGCTGGCGCAAACCTAAATTAAGTCTAACATAGTCAGTAGAGACCTAGAAGACCTCAGTCCTACATCTACACTGCTGTTTATGTTATTCCAATGTGCAGAGTCTAATGGGAAAATAGGAACTACACTACATTATCAAGCATCCCAATTGTTGGTGCTAAACGAGTGGTGGTATGGAGATCGGAGTGATCCGGCTTATGCCCAAGAGAGATTTTTGATGGAACCAGATACTTTACATACGTTACTGTACTCGGCGGGGAAGAGGAAGAGGCTCCCAGTGGTTACGCAGGTTGTCTTTCAGATCTGGCATTGAGCACTTAGTCGCATGGGATGGTGGAACAGGCTGACTGAGGAGACCCCGCTGTGGCGAAATGTCCGTCTACCGGCTCTGGCGACCTTGCAAGGGTTTCGCGGCTGGGACACGATAGGGATCTCTGCACTGGGATATGTCATGAAGGGCACAACCCTTAAATCATTCCAAGAGCTGAGGGACGAATACGATATGCCTTATACTCAATTTTTTAAATACTTGCAGTTTCGACATGCGATTTCCCCTGCCCTGGAGGGACTGGACTCCCTACCGGAGTTCAGTCCACTAGAAGCTAAATTATTTATGGGGGAACTGGTGGAAAAGAAAATATCCCGCATTTATCAGTCACTGGTTATTCATTGCTCCCCCTCTCTGGACAGCTTGCGGTCCACCTGGGAGAGAGACGTAGGAGAACTAGATGAGGAGGGGTGGAGGGAGGCTCTCGCGGCTCCGAGGGAGGCGGCCATCGCTGTACGATTGCGCTTTATCCAAGTTAAATACCTGCACAGGGCGTACTATACGAGAGAGAGACTGTGGCGGGCTGGTTTGATTGCCTCCCCCCACTGTCTGAGATGTGGCAGAGAGGTGGGCACCTTCCTACACACGGTGTGGTCCTGTGGGGCATTGGAGAGATACTTGAGGTGTGTATGGGATTGCTTGGATGAGGTACTGGGCTGGCAGCTCCCATGTATATCGCAGCTTGGCCTTCTGCATGTCTTGGAGCAAGTGGGCGGTAACATCTACAAACAACACTTACTACTTCTGGGCCTTACGGTGGCCAAGAGGGACGTGGCCCGCGCCTGGAAAGACCCTAGGGCTCCCCCGATAGAGGTATGGAAACAGGGATTGGATTATTATATGGGACTGGAACGTCCAGTGTTTGAGGCCCGTGGCTGCCCCAGAAAGCACTACAAAATATGGAAGAGGTGGGCGAATACAGGGGGTTGTGGCTGGAGCCGCCGATACAGCAGGATGTAACTGGTGAACAATTTTTCTGAGGACCGGGGCGAGGGTAAGAGTGTATTACCAATTTCATACAGACTGATTTGCTTAGACCTAGGTGGACATCGTGAATGGGGCTAGGGTGGGACCCGGGTGGGGGTAGTTTTTATGGGGCTGGGGGGAGTAAGGGTTGTTCGATACCAATGTTTTATCTTGATTACTGTATTGATTGCTATTCTTTGCATTTTTATCTTATACTCACAGCTCCTCCGGTGTTCGGAGTACTGTGGATGTCTTGCAATCTTACTCAAAACAACAATAAAATTTTGTTCTGAAAAAAAAAATGTGTTGCACATGCTAATATCATTAAGGCACACAGTAAATATGTCAGGTGCACATATATAATTGCACATTTGTGACGTATAAGAGTGGAGCCTAAATACTGCCGCTCCACATCACCAATGTCTCCTGGGCTCAGTTAATCTCTCTTTGCAGTAAATATGCTCACCATATTTCCAAACTCTATGTCCTCTCTTTGAAAGGGCACATGCTGCGGGTCTTGAATTTTCCATGATAGATGTTCTGTTCAAAAAATACATTTCATTTTCATGTTAACAAAAATATCTGTCTGTATTCTGTGAGGTGTATCTGGCTCCCTGGACACCATTCATGAGGTTAGCCATGACTGCAGTTGCAATAGTATATCTCCACTCATTCTCAGAGATCAGAAAGTTGCTGTACATTTTTTTTAAAAGGGTTAGGATTTCTTCAAGATGATTCTATAGCAATCTCTGGAAGACAAGTTTACCTTCTGTCTTCTCTGTGTGATGAGTTGTAGAATTTGTTTGTTTGTTCTGACTGAAGGCCTGTTTTTTTCTGAACATTTAGAATTTTAAAGATGAATAAAATAAGAAAAAAAGTTGTCCAATATGTACCTTGTCTTTGAATCCTTCAGAATTCTATTTATTTAAAAGCATGTTCTTTTTAAAATGTGGTTTCCAATTTGAATACCTGGGTCCAGCATTTTTCATGAGGTTGGCCCTGACTGAAGTTAGAATTGTAAATGTTGATGTTATTGGGTTTTTGTAAAGCGCACAGCTAATCTAAGGCATCCCAGCGCTAGCTCCTAGTCCCAAAACCTGGGCAAACTAATGGGAGAAAAGCCAAGTCTTCAAGGCCTTCCTAAAATCCAGGAGACTAGAGGAGTAATGAATGGAAAGTGGTAAAGCATGCCAGGTTTTAGCAGCGCCCAGGAAGAAAATTCTGCATCCCAGTTGGCTTATTTTTATTTGGGGACTATCGGGAACTTTGCCCTGGAGGATCGAAGAGTTCTGCTGGGAAGATCCCAGACTAGTTTTCGCCTGACGAAGGCAGGACCCACAATTTGGGAAGCCTTATAGGTTGTACAGAATACTTTGTAGTTAATTCTTTTTATGACATGGAGCCAACTGAGGTCCATGATCACAAGTTAAATGGGACAGAATTAAGGAGTTCCAGAAAGAAGTCTAGCAGCCGCGTACTGGCGAACCTGAAGCCTGTGAAGATGTTGCTGCTGCATGTGCAAGTACAGACTGTTACAGTAGTCTAGTCTGGACAGAATGAGTGAGGACACTATGGATTTCCAGGCATCTAGCAGTATGAAGAGCAGGATTTTTCGTAACATTCGTAAAATAAGAAATGCTGAGGAAGTAACTGAATTAACCTGATATCCAAAGGTAAGTCTATGGCCCATGATACCTCCAAAATTTCTTACTTTTGTGGCAGGGATAGGGAGTGAGCCCAGGTCTTCCGGCCACTAGGAGGGAGACTAGAAGGAGGGATTGTTACCAAACGGAACAACCTGTTTTATCTGAGTTTAGTTTTAGACAGTTCTGGCCCATCTAGGCACTAACTGCTAGCATGCAGTCATGGAAGCAGTTATTAGCATTGGTGTCTTCATTAGATATGGAAACAACAATGTGCGTATTGTCCGCATTGGATACCAGCGTGAACCCAAAAGATATAATTATTGAGGACAGCTTAATGACATAAATGTTAAATAAAGTTGGCCTGACAGAGGATCCCTGCGGAACTCCACAAGGGACTGAAAAGGACTTGGAAGTTAAGGAATCTAGTTCTACATATTGCACCCTATCGGTAACAAAAGAATGCAGTAATGTGAGTGCTGCCCCCTTCACTCCTATTGACGAAAGGCGGTCTAAGAGGATACTGTGATGAACCATATCAAACGCCGCCGAGAGATCCAATAGGATCAAGGTAGCTTGACCTCCAGCATCAAGTGCTTCTCTGATTTCCTCTACCATTTTTATCAAGGCAGACTCCGTGCTATGGAATTCTCTGAAGCCAAATTGTGTATTGTGGAGGAGGCCCGATGTTTGGATAAAGGAGGATATTTGACTATACATCACATTTCAATTCATTTAGCTGGAAATGGTAGCCTGGCAATTGGCCTATAGTTATAAGGTTCGTTTGGATCCAGATATACTTTTTTTGGCAGAGGTAATACGGAGGCCATTTTCCAGGTGGAAGGAAAAATAGCAGCTTTGAAAATGAGATTGAACAGGACTGTAGGATTTTCTGCATAAGGTCAGGGATCATCTTAAAAATAGAAACAGTACACAAATCCAAAGGGGATCTCAACTTAGTTGAACTGAGAAAATCCAAGACTTGATCAAATGAAAGGGGCTCCAAACAAGGGAAAGTGGTTGGAACTAAACAGTCAACAGAGGACGATTCCAGGTGATTTTAATAAGAAGCTTGTGTAGACTGAGTTGACAATCCACAACAGCTGTGGAAGATCTGTTCAACTTTATTGTGAAAGTGGGTGGCAATTTTATCGCATTGCTCCTGGCTGCTTGATGTCTCGGGTAAGTTAGGGAAGATAATATTCCTAGCTATTTTAAAGAGTTCTGTGGACACATATTTTGCTTTGAATATTTGGCTAGTGTAATAGGCTGATTTTTCCTATATCAATAGGGTTTCGTAGTGAGCTAGGCATATTTTGTATTAGGTTTTTTCCCGGGGTCTCTATTTGCACCATTGATGTTCTTGCTGTATACAAATTAGCTTTTTGAGCTCTGTGTGTGTCTGAGTACCAGGGGGAAGAGAGGCAGGCTCAACAAGGGAGCTTAAGAATTTCTGGAGCTAGTGATGAGCCCACTGCTAGCAGCCAGCTAGTGAATGAAGCAGTACTAGCATTTAAATCATCTTGGTAGACAGGCTGAGAAGAAGCAAGATGTTCTTGAAACAACAAAGGATCCAACTTGTGCCAGACGCAAAACTTGATGGGTTCAACCTTAGAGTTACTGGTCATCTTGTTAAGGAAGATAATGGGATTGAAGAGGACTGCTGAATGATCGGACCAAGTAAGGCACAGGGACCCCTGAAAAATTAGAAGAGGGTGGTTCGAAAAGATACCATCAAAGAGATGACCTGCCAAGTGAGTGGGTCCTTCCACCAACTGGCATAGGCCCAGACTCTCAAGTGTTTTAATAATATATGCTGAGTCTGAATCTGTGGCATTTTCTAGATGAAAATTGAAATCACCCATAATGGTGAAATGTGAAGAATATATTTCATCTTCAAGCAAAGAACAGGCATTTGGAATAAAAGGTCCCTTGTGCCCAGGAGGCCGATATGGGACAATGCCTTTAAAATCAAAACGTGATGGTATTTAAAGACTAAAATACAAGCTTCAAATCCAATGAGGGCTTCATTGAAAAGGAGGCTTTAATGTGGTCCCAATATATGATAGCTAACCTGCCTCCTCTTTTACCTACTCTTTTCAGAGTACTTATGGTGTAGCCTGGAGGTGTGGCTTCTGCCAAACTAGGGCCGGAAGCAGCATCTGTCCAGGATTTGGTAATGAATATGCAGTCTAGATGATTTGTTTCTATAAAGACTGGGCAGTCAAGACTGTGCTTAACAAAACATCTAGAATTAAGTAGATGGTGAGGCCTGATTAGGTACCAGCTTGCTATAGATGCTGTCCTGGACACCAGTGCATTAAAGCACCATGGATCGCTACCCCAAGTGTGACATGCATGCACCCTGCGAGCCTATCGTAATATAAATTTCAAATAAAACAAAATTAGCCACTTAAAATTTTAAAACAAGTGATGTAGAACACAATAGTCATTAAATGCATTTTGGAGTTACCAAACCAACATGACACCCACAGTGCAAGAGCCAAGCACCTCCCGATGCACTAAGACATGCAATACAAGGAAAAGAAGAGTGACTCCAAGAAAAAGCCATAGGTGCGGGGGCCAGGCACCTCTCGATGCACATCAAGTGCAATACAAGGAAATGATATACAATGAGGTTGATTTAAAAGTTTGTAACCGCTAGGCAATGCAGACTGAAAACCAGAAGCCTTGCCTGACAGGAGGAGCTGCGCGGACGTGCTCTAGTGTGTCTTAAGTACTCCCCCATGAAAGGGGCGTGCCAGGGTATAGCAAGCACGATGAGCACACTAAATATAGTAATGGGGCAATGTGGCTCAAATAAGATAAAACAAAAGGATCAACGCTACCACAAGTCCGACTTGCAGGCACCCTGCGAGCCCGGCGTAATATAAATTTAAAATAAATCAAAATTAACTGATTAAAATTAAAAAACAAGTGATGCAGAACACAGTAGTCAGTAAATGCATGTTGGAGTTACCAAACCAACATGGCGCCCACGGTGTAGGAGCCAGGCACCACCTGATGCACGAAGGCATGTGATACAAGGAAAAGAACAGTGACGCCAAGAAAAAGCTCTCGGTGCGGGAGCCAGGCACCGCCTGATGCACATTGAGTGCAATACAAGGAAATAATATAGAGTGAGGTTGATTTGAAGGTTTTTTAACCGCTAGGCAATGAAGACTGAAAACCAGTGGCCTTGCCTGACGTTAGGAGCCTCACAGTGTCCAGCACCTTCCCTGAGGTTAGCCCTGACTGGAGTTAGAATAGTAAAGATGCCCCCTTCCAGTGTCCAACATAAATGACATGACAAACATACAGGGCAGAGTCGTTAGCATGGTTGCTTAGTTCACAGAAATGTTTGCCGGTATCTAAGATGCTGGTATCTATTTGCGACCAACTCACCCCAACCTCACGCTTGACCCCTTCATCTTTTAGGGTCAAAACCTCTGCCAGGTGATCCCAGGAAGCATTAACAGCGATTAGCCAGTGTGAGGATACTGTACTGTTTTATTTTTAATTTTAATTCTTTCATGTGTCCACCACCCCACAATCTGTGTATGCTACTTACACTGTTTAGCCCACCACAAATACAGCCGCATATCTGGTTACCCCTCACCATACCCATACCACCAGTATGGCTACACCATTTGCCGCAATTATACCGTGCACGCAGCACCTTAGATACCGGCAAACATTTCTGTGAACTAAGCAACCATGCTAACGACTCTACCCTGTATGTTTGTCATGTCATTTATTTTATATGTTCAGTAATGCTCAAAGAGGGAATCCCCCTCAAACATATAGAGCACCTTAGCGAGTGCAACACATTTTTCTAATTACACATTCACTTACAATTAAGATTGCACTACCACTTATTTATTGGTCCTGAGGAAAGCCAGTTTCAAAGATAAAGGCCTGGCTGAAACATGTACACCACAATTGAATGCAGGAGATCATAATTATACTCCTACACATCCATCAGCTTTTTTTAATGCTAACAGGGGCCCAGTGATTAAAAGTATTGATTACCCTCGGGTACTGGGACCACTGTATAGCTTTTAACCTTCACTTTTCACTTAACCACACTGCACACTCAGTAATTATACCTGCTCCGCTGTAATCAGGCGTCGAAGCACACCCGGGACATATTCGGTGTCACTGGGTGGGCCCGATGATGAAGCATGCCACCAACCAGGTTGTTGGCTGAGGGCTTCATGAACAAACCAAATGGTTTACCCCATAAGGTACTAATCGGAGTCCCTTCAAAATTAGGCTAGTCCCTTTTGATAACACATACTATCATGGATACACATGTTTAGGCAGGGTAGCAATAATCAGACTTTTTCACCAAAATTGGTTTAGTCCCAGATTCAGTTTACTGGCTGAAAATGGTTGTCACAAATGCGTAATATGTCAACAAATGAATGCAGGAAAAAGAATATGTCACACTGAGTCACATAGGGAGACCAGGTGGACCTTTCAACTGAATGCAGATGGATTTTATTGAAATGCCTGCATTCAAAGGGCTCAGATATGTCATAATATAAATCTTCTCGAGATAGGTAGAAGCCTACTCAACCATAAGAAATAACTACTCATTGAGCAAAGATTACATTGCAGTTTTCAGACCTGAAGCTTTTGAAATTGTTGAACAGGTCAACTGAACCATTAAGTCTCGATTAGCAAAGGTTTGTGCTTCAACATCACTGAATTGGCCAGATCCATTTCCACTGGTACTGATGAGCATTTGAAATATCCCAGATAGGAAGACTGGTCTATTCCTGCATAAAATCCTGCTGGACAGGGCAATGAAAACTGCCTGCTCTACCTGCAAATGCACTTTTCACAGATATGATACTTGGATGCCCGTTTAACCGCTACCAGTGGGGGTGCAGGACCACATTGCCCAGAGTTCCTTGTTGCTGGGAGCTGCCATCCACGCACAAAGCACGCCAGGAGGCACTCAAAACCAAGCCAGGGTTCCCTAAGCTCGGGACACCTGTTTGACCGCTGCCAGTAGGGGTGCAGAACCACATTGCCCAGAGTTCCTTGCAGATGGGAGCCGCCATCCACGCGCTAAGCGTGCCAGGAGGTGCTTAAAACCAAGGCAGGGCTCCCACAGCGCGGGACGCCCATTTGACTGCTCCCAGTGGGGGCGGCAACAAAACTGGCAGTTTGTTTTTCACCTATCCTGACTCTGACTTTGTCTTGGCTTCCCACTTGTTATTCGACCTGCACTCTTGCAACAGTTCTTGACTAAGGATTACTTTGGGTTGACTGGTATCTGTCGCAAACGCAACACCTGTGGTTTTTGACTTGCATCCGAGTCTTTACAGGGCTGACTCCTTGCCAAGTGGGTGCAATCTACGATCATTAGCACCAGTTTGATGTAGTTGTGCATTGCTTGTTTTCCCCTATAAAAAGCAAGTTCCAATTTTTGCAGGTAGGACTGCAGGAGTGTGGATCCAACAGCGCTCTAACCCCACTTAAACAGGGCCCTACATAGCAGCAATCTAGAGATTTTGAAAGTGGGGATGGAGGGGTGCATTCAAAATCCAATAAAACCAAAGAAGTTCATAGGTCTGCAGGAGGTAATTGTGTCCTTGCTTGCATCGACGATCTCCTTGCTAAGCATGGGCGGAAAATCCGTTCCGCTCGCGGATTTTGCGGATTTTCGGTAAATTCGCAATCCGCGAGATTCGCGAATTTCCCGCAAAATCCGCAAATCCGCGAGCAGCGGATTTTATGGCTTGCTCGCACTGTTCGCGTGAGTTCGCGGCTTCCCAGTTCAACTTCGCGCCCCGCGAATAAGCGCTAAATTGCAGAAATACGATCTTCGCAAAACTGAAACTACTTACCAGGTTCAAAAGTTCAAGCTCATCATTAGTAGCCATTTCCTGTAGTGCTTCCTGAGGGGCCCCTCCAGAGTTCAGTTGCCTACTTGCAACTATTATGTGACCCTGCTCTGACCCTCAGAATAGTTACACAAAGGTCCTGAATTACAGCTAAGGTAGACAAGCAGGAGCCAGGCTGGAAGTTCAAATCCAGTGACACATTAATCAGCCCCTAATTCATTATTGTCAGTTGGGGCACGGCAGGTGTTGTAACTAATTTTGCAACAATGAAAGCACTTAGCAAGTGCAAAATATCACTAATCAGGAAGCACTAAGGAAACAGGAGCCAGCTAAAAAAATATTCTGTTACACATTAATCAGCCCCAAATTAATTCAGGTCACTTGAGGCAGGGAAGGTGTGCTTTGCTTTGCCACAATAATGTACACCAGAGGGTGCTGTGATGAAACAGAGGGTGGCATGGGTGGGCCAGAGGGTGGCATGAGTAGTCAGAGAGTGGCAGTGGTGACAGAGAGTGGCAGTGATGAAGAAGAGTGTCCCAAACAGGCTGGACACGTAGAAACAACAAGTTCGCAAAACTTGCGATCCGACAGGTAAGTTCGCGTTTGCAAAATTGTACAAAACCCTCGCGAATTGGCAGAAACCCGCGCGAACACACAAAAAAAAAATTCGCGAGAATTTGCGGATTTTGCGGATTGCGAATTCGCAAATCCGCAAAATTCGCGAACGCGAGATTCGCAAAATTCGCCCATGCTTACTCCTTGCCATGTGGGAAGGAATTTTCACGCCACCTAATGATTCCCCTGCGGCCTGTAGCTCTCCTAGAGCACCTAATTCTTCCAGTAGCTTAGAGCCCAGTCAGCCAAAACGTGTTCCGACGATTTTTAGGAAGCCCAAAACACGTAGTACAAAAAATTGTCCTTCTAACCATGCAATAGCGCTCCAAACACCAACTACAATGGTTGAAGAGAAGGAGGCAAGTCTTTCTGTTCTTCCCGCAATGGATACTAACATCGTCATAGACGATATAAGTCTAGTTACCGACCTTCCTCTCTCTAATAGGTTCCTCCCACTCCAGCCTATGCCTCCCACTCCAGTGATAGAGGAGACAGGAGAGTTTCCCAATTCTGTTAGTAGGGGGAAGGAAATGGAAGTTGGCTCAAGTGCCCCTAGTGCCCCCAGCCACACACATGAGTGAGCTCCCTTCCTAATGACCAGATGGGGCAGGAAACCTTAAAGATCATAGTAGACTTGAGGACTGAGGACTTACGGACCAAATCAAATCTTCAATAGGTAGAGGTGATTCTGATACCCATAAATACAAGCAGCCACCTATAAAACTGCCAAATTTACTTAACAACCATGGCAGTTTAACCGCTGCATCCTCAGCATTGGCTGTGAACTCCACCAGCAAAACGCCCTCTGACCCTATTTTTAGGAATCTAACATCTTACGGTGGCACTGTTTGTTGCCCAACCCCAGTGGGATGTTATCAGCCACTAGCCACCACTCTCTCCCCCCACGGACGAATGCTTTCAACCACATCCAAATTGTCAGGATTTAGAGCGAGCGCGCCTGCCTAAAACTACACTTCCCATGAGGCTTAGGCGTATGACTACATTACCCACATGCCCCGGCGGAAGTGGTGAAATGCTGGGCGGATTCCGGTGTTCGGGGCTCGTTATTCTGTGTTTCCAATTCTTAACAGCCGGGTCCAGTTACTGCCAGCGTGTTTCCCATGGTTTATTTCCCGGTCGGAGGATCGAGGGGTCTGCAGTTCCAGAGGGAGAAGCTTTGGGTAAACCTGTGGATGCGCTCTTTCACGAGCGTGTGTTTGTGCTCGTACTGTTCTTTGTGCACTTTCATTTGAGCCTCGCGGCTGCGAGGAGTAACTTTACATTTAACAGGGACCTTGGTTTTCGGGTGCTCTGCGCCTATATACTATGTACAGTCCTTGCTGATTTGTTTCTTCTTTATTGGTGTGGCGGAATGCAGGGGGTGGAGTTCCATACCTCCGCATCACCGTCATGAACACCCAAAAGGCATCTTTATTTGGATTACAAATGCCAAAGCGGAGGGTAGTAGTGAGTTAACTACGCCTTGCCGTGTTTGGTTGTGCTTATAGATCGTTTGGAGAAAAACTTATTGCAAAGACTCATTTGCATATTTACTGTTGCATCGAACTTCATCATTATTGCTTTTGGTTATATAAAGGATTCAGTTTAAAGCAGCTTTGGCAAATAGAAGGGGTAGGTGTTTGTGAGTACACAGTTATTAAGAGTAGTGGAGAGTACCACTCCATATGTTAACTTGTTGTCCTTGTACCTGCACAGATTACAAAAGGAAAACAGCAGTACAGAGAAAAGGCTGTGCAAGTTGCTCTTTACAGGTGATGCTTTAGTAATGTTGATTTAGCGAGAATACAAGAGAGTAGGGAATTACATTGAACTGTATTAACCTTTGTATGTTCTGTATTTACAGCTTCTGATCCCCTGCTGCCCTTTCCCCTTCTCCTCTTTTCTGTTGGGGTTTTTTCCCCTTTTGGGGTTTTTTCCCTCACCGTATCGTCTGAACACCCTGTGTATTAACTTCGGGGTGTTCGGAGGGTCCGGAGGTGGAGCATTGTAACTACATGAGAATCCTGCTGAGCGCAATCCTGACAGAATAACGAGCCCAAGAATTCCGCTCTGCCCGGTTTTTGTGTGGTTACAATGGCGTCCATGGAGGACGTGTTGCAAGCACTTGTTCTGGTGCAGCAGGAATTGGCCTCATCTAAGGCCGAAACCGCTGCGTTAAGAGAAAAGGTAGAACGAATGAGTGGTAATCCTTTTAACGCTTCTGCTCCCTCCTCTACCGTTCAGGTAACTGTGCCCCCGCCTATACCTCTAGCTAATCCCGAAAGGTTCACAGGCGATCCCCGTAAGGTGCATGTGTTTATGACCCAGGTTCTTATGCATTTCTCCTGTAAGCCTTCTTCTTTTCCCACCAATCACTCAAGAGTGGCTTTTGTTATATCCTATCTGGTTGGTGATGCAGCGGATTGGGCAGTGCCCTTGGTGAAACGTGATGATCCCATCCTGTCGGATTGGACAGCCTTTAAGGCAGAGTTTGAAAGAGTGTTTGACAGAAGAGCTACATCTTTTAGTGCTGACCGAGAGCTACTGGAGTTGAGGCAAGGGAGAGGAGAATTAGTTACTTACCTTACGGCTTTTAACAGGCTGGTGGCAGAAACAGAATGGCCAGAAGCAAAACGAATGTCACTTTTTTACCAAGGTTTGAAGGAGGATCTAAAGGATGCCGTAGCACAGGTTGATCCGCAGCCTACTTCCTTTCTTCATATGGTGAATCTAGTGTTACGCCTGGATAGTCGGTTGACAGAGAGAGGGAACAGCCGGAGGAAATGGGACAGAGTAACATACAGTAGCGATAGGGGCCCTCGCAGAGTAATGGGGGTATCCGAAGCAGTCCCAGAACCCATGGAAATAGGAGCTCTTAAGGCTCCTTTGTCTAGGGAAGAGAGAGAATCCAGAAGAGTACAGGGTTTATGTATGTACTGCGGAAAAAAGGGTCATTATGTCAGAGAATGCCCATCCAAACCCAAATATTCGGGTAATACCAACAGGTTCAAAAAATTGGCTGTGTCTACTACTTTGCAAGAAATTGAAGCAAAGAGTGACGAACAAAAGAAGAGTGAGGGAGTACAGGAATGGAAACTTACATCTCTGTCCTCTTATGGCAATGAGGAAACAGAGTCGCATATAGTGGTGGTTATGTCTCTAGACTGTGAATCAGAACAACACTCTATCATACCTTCGGCAAAAGTGGTTTGTGTGATAAGAGCTGAGAAGTTCTTGGATGAGGTGAAAGGTTCCAGGTCGATGGGGTCATGGAATAAATGGGCTGCGGAAAAGTCTGGCAGGAAGATAAGACAGGGACTGCCTTTTCAAGGGGATTGTTTGTATCTGCCGTCAGAGGAGATACGTAAAAAGGCTTTTTGTTGGTGTCATGATGCGCCATCGGCGGGTCATCCAGGAGTAACAAAGACAATAAGCCTGTTAAAACAACATTTCTGGTGGGAATCCTTGGTTAGCGATGCTACCCAGTGGGTAGGTAAGTGCGAGACTTGCGCTAGAGGAAAAGGAAGTACCACTCGGAAGAAAGGGTTATTGATGCCTATGCCTACTCCGGACCGACCGTGGCAAAACATAAGCCTAGATTTTATCACCGGTCTGCCTTTGGATCAGGGCAAAACTGCAGTACTGGTGGTTGTGGACAACTTGACAAAGATGGGGCATTTTATACCCTGTGTAAATTTGCCAACAGCAGGTCAGACAGCCCAAATACTAGCCTCCCAGGTCATCAGGTTGCATGGTGTTCCAAAGGTTATTGTGTCAGACAGGGGTCCGCAGTTCGTTGCACGCTTTTGGAAAATGTGGTGCAAGGCGTTGGGTATAGAGGTAGCTCTCTCTACCAGTTTCCATCCGCAAACAGACGGGCAAACAGAACGTTTAAACCAGACTTTGAAGAAATATCTGCGCTGCTACTCCAAGGAAGCTCAAGACTCCTGGGTGGATTTGTTATGGATGGCTGAGTTAGCATATAACAATTCGTGGCACAGTTCAACTGGTATGTCACCGTTCAAGGCTAATTACGGCTATGATGCGAATACCTTGCCAATTGCCATCCCCACTGAGTTGCACACACAGCCATCAGTGAGAGAACGGGTTCAGGCGCTAAGGAAGGTGCATAGGGGAGTGCAAGCACATCTGAGCAAAGCAAAAGTAGCGTTCAAACGTTGGGAGGATAAACACCGTGACCCTGGTCCTCAGTTCAAGGTAGGAGACAAGGTATGGCTCTCTACTAAAAACATACGCTTTAAATTGCGGAGCATATTTCACCCTCGTTTCATAGGCCCGTACTCAGTAGTGAAACGCATCAACCCTGTTGCTTACAAACTCAAGTTGCCCGGCTCTTTGAGAATACATCCAGTGTTCCATGTACATCTGTTGAAAAAAGCTCTTACATCGCGCAGAGCAGCGCCACCGCCTGTTGTGTGTGATGGACAAGTGGAGTACGAAGTGCACTCCATTCGTGACTCCAAGATGTACAGGGGGGTGCTCTGGTACCTTGTCTCTTGGAAGGGTTACAGTGCTGAAGATGATTCATGGGAACCGTGGAGCAATGTGCATGCTCCTAGGGCTATCCGCTCTTTCCATTCGAGACACCCTTCTAAGCCTGGGCCTAGGAGGCGCCTGGGAGGAGGGCGTACTGTCAGGATTTAGAGCGAGCGCGCCTGCCTAAAACTACACTTCCCATGAGGCTTAGGCGTATGACTACATTACCCACATGCCCCGGCGGAAGTGGTGAAATGCTGGGCGGATCCGGTGTTCGGGGCTCGTTATTCTGTGTTTCCAATTCTTAACAGCCGGGTCCAGTTACTGCCAGAGTGTTTCTCATGGTTTATTTCCCGGTCGGAGGATCGAGGGGTCTGCAGTTCCAGAGGGAGAAGCTTTGGGTAAACCTGTGGATGCGCTCTTTCACGAGCGTGTGTTTGTGCTCGTACTGTTCTTTGTGCACTTTCATTTGAGCCTCGCGGCTGCGAGGAGTAACTTTACATTTAACAGGGACCTTGGTTTTCGGGTGCTCTGCGCCTATATACTATGTACAGTCCTTGCTGATTTGTTTCTTCTTTATTGGTGTGGCGGAATGCAGGGGGTGGAGTTCCATACCTCCGCATCACCGTCATGAACACCCAAAAGGCATCTTTATTTGGATTACAAATGCCAAAGCGGAGGGTAGTAGTGAGTTAACTACGCCTTGCCGTGTTTGGTTGTGCTTATAGATCGTTTGGAGAAAAACTTATTGCAAAGACTCATTTGCATATTTACTGTTGCATCGAACTTCATCATTATTGCTTTTGGTTATATAAAGGATTCAGTTTAAAGCAGCTTTGGCAAATAGAAGGGGTAGGTGTTTGTGAGTACACAGTTATTAAGAGTAGTGGAGAGTACCACTCCATATGTTAACTTGTTGTCCTTGTACCTGCACAGATTACAAAAGGAAAACAGCAGTACAGAGAAAAGGCTGTGCAAGTTGCTCTTTACAGGTGATGCTTTAGTAATGTTGATTTAGCGAGAATACAAGAGAGTAGGGAATTACATTGAACTGTATTAACCTTTGTATGTTCTGTATTTACAGCTTCTGATCCCCTGCTGCCCTTTCCCCTTCTCCTCTTTTCTGTTGGGTTTTTTCCCCTTTTGGGGTTTTTTCCCTCACCGTATCGTCTGAACACCCTGTGTATTAACTTCGGGGTGTTCGGAGGGTCCGGAGGTGGAGCATTGTAACTACATGAGAATCCTGCTGAGCGCAATCCTGACACCAATAGCAGGCCAAATAAATCTCGATGGCCCACCCAGAGCATTTACACAACGAACGTTCCTAGGGTGGCAAGGCATGTGAAGTACAAAAGTGAAGACTCCTTCATCAATAAACGCATACACTGGATCCGCCGTGTGAGTGGGTGTCACTCAGTGATCAGAGAGGATATCTTAGGGGCAAATAGGATCAATGAAGCCAACTCCATGATGGACTGTATAGATCTGCAACTAGCCGATGTGAACCCTTGCACATTGGATCCAGTATTTAGAACAACATGATATTTGTATCCTCCAAGAAACGTGGTCTACAACCCGCACCATCATCCCTGGGTATATTACCTTTCATCACCCTGCGATCACCAACAAATTCGGCCACCCAGCTGGGGGGTTTGTTGATTCTAATAAAAATTGAGCTTAATTGCTCTACTCAAGAACTTAAGACCAATAGTTGTCATGATCCTATCTCCATTAAAAGCACAACACGAGGTTCTTTGCCCTCATGACTCAAACTACCCCAATTGAAACCCACCCCTGTCCCGTGCAGCCAGCAGTCCAATTGTTGTATGGTGACATGTACTGTTGTTGTTAATGGGTGATTTACTTTATGAAACACTTTGATTGTGTCCTGGTGATAACTGAAATTGGCAAGGCTTGTTAAACTCATGAATGATGCAAGAGTTTTCATTTGGGGACTTTGGGGACTTTCATGTTTTTATTTTAGAAGCAAATGCTGAAAACCAAACAAGCGTTGTAAAAAACTGCTCACATTCACTTTTACCGCTGTGCTAATACTGAGAAAGCAGGATGGAAGCACTCGCCCTCACTCTCGCCCGCTATGAAGGTTAGCGGTGCACGGCCTGAGAGCGTATCAACACGCGCGTTTAGCGGACGTCTTTGGGTGCGGCCTTGGATGTGGCAGGACTCAGGAGTATTTAATGCCGCACCCAAGTTCTAGAAGGGCTTAGACTTCAGGATTTCACCGCGGCAGCAGCGTTTTACAGATCCCCGCTTACCTGATTCATTGAAGCCGTCGGAGCACGCATTTGAACTTCAAGGCAGCGAGATGAAAAGGCTAAGTGTTCCTCTTTTAAATTAAAGGCGCTCATCGCAAGAAAGACTCTGAATGGTCTAAGTAGCGCGTATTCTTGAAGAATTTATGAATCATGTTTGGAAAGACTTTTCTGTTTAAAGAAAAGGTATTTGGACTCAAAGGACTTTAATCAAAAAGACATTTTGGAACTCAGAAAAAACTCACCTTGGTATTAAAAGTTATTTTGTGTGGTATTTTCTATTTCTCCATTTTTAGTATATCGTGAGGTGATTAACAAGGAGGCACACGTGGAGTAAGTAACTGTATAAAAGTGTGGTTTAAAGCATACTGTATGAAAGCATACTGTATATTTTGCACAACTTTAAGTTAAAAAAAGTATTGTGACTTATCCAAACCTTTCTAATTCAATCTCAGAGAGGAGTCTACATTCAAAATAACATCAGCAACTCCTCTACACAGATCACCCTCACAAGAGATAGCACCTACAATTCCCCGACTCAACTCACGATGACATCTAGGATGTGTAGCCCATTACTGTAGCTCGCAGGTAGGAGATTTCTGATATAATTAACCCTAGAACTTAGAAATTAGAATCAAAAGGTGGTAAACGTAATTTGTGGAATCATTGGTTAAGAACGCTTCTTGTTGCCTTGCAGGTCGACGGCAGGGACTCCTCTAGCGTCCGACTCCGGCCCTCCTCCCTGATAACTATCACCAACCTATAGTGTAGTTAAACTAAAATCACTGGTTGTAGGATAGGGTTCCTGGGAGTTTGGCCCATAGCGTCTCTGCGAAACACTACCAAGCACCTTACAGGTATGACTCAGGAATATACAGGTAAGAGTGCATTGGTAAAACCTGACAACAGTCCAGACATACTACCGGTTCAGATTAAGGGAGAAGATGGGTTAGGGGTGAATCTATTTAATGTCTATGACAGAGGGACCAAGGCCGGAACTACATCGTCCACTTTCCAGGAGTTGGAGAGCCTTCTTGTTGCTAGGGACACTCAGTCCCATCTAAAGGTTGCTGGCGATTTCAATGTTACCTTGGAACCTCTCAGGTAGGAGAACTTGTGTGAAAGCAGGAAGGAGGAGGAGCTTTGGCTCATTCCCCCTCTAGATCTACCCCCATCAAAAAATGGCCCCACAAGGCATTGCAGCTCAATGCACTAACCCTTGAATTTAGCTTGAGAGCCACAAATGGTTGTACTAACCCAGACAAGTTAGGAGCGAATACCTTCAACCGAACTACCAATATGAGTCGTATAATCTATTTTCTGCTGGACCTAATATTGTGGTCCAAAGTAATTGACATGGTTGTAGGGTCTACTACGGACAGTGACTATAACCCCTTGAACTTTGTCTGAATTCACCTTGGGCTAGACGCTTAAATCCCCCAAACAATTTTCTTGCAACCAGGGAGGTTTGCCAAACCAACAATAACAGGCATCTTAAATGGGCACGCCTAGCCATGGACACTGAGAAGCTAGAATTAATCAATATTAGTCTGGAGGCTAGTACCAGTCAGATGCTCAGTTTACTAGAACCTCTGGGGGACCTGACTAAGATTGCATACTTTCGTACCAGTTTTTTAACCAATTGGCCTCTCATTTCAAATTACCATGACGCAGCCAGGGTGGAACCAAAATTCCTAAGCCACAGTTTGCCTAGTTTATTCGAGAGTTGTTGTACAGAGGAAGGTTACCACTAACCTTACAGCCGGATACAGTAGGAACGATAGAGACGTTATTTCGCCCCTTCGCCTATATAGTGATACCCATGAGTATATTTAGTATACACACTATACAGATACCACCACCAAAGGGGGAAGGGTAAAAAGTGAGAAAAGAAACAATAACGTAGCTGTTGTAGGCTCAGAAGAGGGATGTCATCTGAAGACGTAATTCTCACTCTCCTGAACTCCACCCCGATAACCCTGTAAGTGAAGACACAACATACACACATGAGATTACCCCCACCCGTGCTAACATGAATATTTAACCACCATGAGCTTATATGTGTATGAACTTACTTTATCTACAGCACTAGCAGCCCGTCCCGACCTTGTCCGGGAGCAATCAGGCTTCCCCGACGCCCCGACATTGTCCAGTAGCCCGGGCCCCCGCTGCGATCATTAGTGCCCTTTGTTATTTGGGGTTCTTGGTATTGAGCACAGTGTACTTTTCTTTTGGAGCGATGTGACATTGCTGCTGTTTGGCTCTATCCATGACGTGACCCCCGCCCGCCCGACATTGTCCAGCAGCCCGGGCCCCCGCCCGCCCCGACAATGACCAGCAGCGTGGGAACGTCCGCCCCCCCACGTCCCCCGCCTGCCCCGACCCCTGCCTGCCCCGACCCCGCCTGCCCCGACATTGTCCGTGGGTCCCCCGGAGCTTTACCTCAGCCGCCGCTCCTCCCCGTGCTCCTCAGTTCACCGATCTGCCGCTCCTCACTGCTCCTCCCGCCTGTCCGCTGCTCCTCACCGCCTGTCTGCCGCTCCTCACCGCTCCTCCCCCACGCCATGTACGCCGCTCCTCCTCGCGCTCCTGGACGCCGCTCCTCCCCGCACTCCTGACGTCAGCATGCAGGTCGGGGCTGGCGCTACTTCGAAGGGACTACTTTTTTTTTTAATGTAAATTTTTTAAATAACTCATATTTGTATAGTTTATATAGCCTATGTCCATCTGCACACCCTGACAATTACAATGATGTATCGGGGGTGTGGATTGGCGCTGTGGTTCCCGAGTTTACCCGCCTCAAAGGTTCAAAGTTCTTACTTTATAATAGTAGTATAGATTAATTCTCCCAATGTAAAACGGCAAAAAAATAGAAAAAATAAAGAAACATTGAAAACAAAATAGTCCTGATTCAGAACAACACGAGGTACTTATCTGAACGTAGATAAACCTCTGATGCCGGTGACTGGTGTGACTCTCTCTCTTGCCGTAAAAGGAAATTGTTTTACCAGTATTTATAATATCCTGTATCTGTTCTCCACAGCGCTACAGAAATTATTCTTTCAGTAAGACTTCCAGGCGCCTCACCCACGAGTCTATGTAGCGCCAAACAAACAAAATATAATAAAAAAGGATGAAGTCAAGAGCAGTCCTGCTCCTTTAACAAAAATCATGGAAATGTATCTCGCTCTTTAAATAGGTAGATTCTCCATAGAGCACCGCTGTTCGTGGCTCTCAAATGTAAATAACAACTAACTCCTGTTTTGGTTGATGAAATGGTGAGGCGGACACCGCGCCCGCGAGGAAAGGCAAAGAGTAACTCTTCTCCTCGATATAACATTAATCCCGATGTGGGAGAAAGGAAAGCTGTGCGCAAGCGAGAGACGCGATAGGCTGAGAGGTATGACTCACTCTCTGTTGTACTCTCGGCTCGCCGGCTCTGCACGCTTCCTACGGTAATGGCTTCTTATCGTGAGGTCAGCAAACTTCTCTTCGAAAGCTCACGCTTCCGCTCACGGGCGGATGAATACCAATTTCAAATATCCCGGAAAACAACCGTTTAGGCAGGCTCCTTAGAATGCACAGAACCTCTCCAAGGCTGGTTTCTCAAGTGACAAGCCCGAGCCTACCGAAGGCGGGCTTAAGTATTAACATACATGATTCTGTTTCTACTCTTCTCCAAGGATTCTGGGATATCTAGTTCTTATGTAAAAATGTGCATTCACACAGTGTATGCGTGCCCCATGTACCTATCTTCATCTATTCATGACAGTACCCCCTCTCCTGGACCGATGTCTCGGCGGGCCACCTGGCTTATTGGGGAATCGGGCATGGTAACGCCTCAACAGCCCAGGGCAATGTAAATTAGCCAAAGGCTCCCATGAACAATTTTCGGGGCCATAACCTTTCCAGTCAATGAGGTAGTGCACATGTCCCCTGACGTACTTGGAATCTAGTATGGCGTGTACTTCGTACTCCTCTTCCCCATCTATTTCCAGGGCTTGTGGTCTCACAGTTAGATGGGTACCCTGTTTACAGGGTTTCAAGAGGGAAACGTGGAACACTGGGTGAATTCGCCAGGAAGAAGGCAATGTAAGTTTCATTGCGACAGGGTTTATGATCTTTTCTATGGGAAATGGCCCTACGAATTTAGGCTGCAACCTAGTTTTCCCTTTAAACTTTAGGTGTTCGGTGTTAAGCCATACTCTGTCTCCTACCTTATAAGAAGGTTCTAGTGTTCTCTTTTTGTCGGCCTGTATCTTGTCACGTGTTCTTGCCTCTTCTAAGTGTGCTTTAGCCTTCTCCAATACTAACTTGAGATGGAAACCATGGAGACAATAGAAGGGGGAACATCCCAATGATGTATGATCCGCATTGTTGTAAGCAAATTCAGCGGTCCACAAGAGCCTACTCCAGTCATCTTTTTGTAACAACGTAAAACACCTCAAGCATTGTTCTAATGTCTGGTTTAGTCTTTCTGTTTTGCCGTCGGTTTGCGGATGATAACTCGTCGACAAACGGGCATCTATCTTCATGATGTCACACAAGGATTTCCAGAATTTAGAGGTAAACTGGGTTCCTCTGTCCGTAATGATAACTGAGGGCATTCCATGTAATCTAACTATGTGTTGCAGGAAAACCACAGCCAATTCTGCTGAAGTAGGCAAATTACTGAGAGTGATAAAATGACCCATCTTTGTTAGATGATCTATGACAACCAATGTGGTGTCCGGAACTAGGCGACATTTCCACGATGAAGTCCATGGACACCGTGTGCCACGGAGCTGGTGGTGTAGGTATTGGTCGAAGCAGTCCATTGGGTCGCTGATGTTGTGCCTTGGCTTGTGTGCAAACGGAACTTTCTGATATATATTTCGCCGTGTCTTTTTGGAGTGTCTCCTACCAGAAGTATGGAGTCAAGGTTCTTAACGTCTTCTGGGTGCCCATATGTCCTCCCAAGGTGGTATCATGGACCCATTGCAATACTTGTTCCGGTAGAGGACCCTCTGGAATAAACAACTTGTCTTCATGAAACAATAATTCGCCTTTTGCATAACACCTTGATGCATCTGCCATAACCCAGGCTTCTTTATCTAGGCCGGTAATTTGTTCTTTTACCTCCTTCAGAAAGTCTTGAGAAGTGATCAGTGCTACTGTCTCTGTTGGAACGGAAGCCTTCTGTAAGATGATGGGAGGCTCTTCTATGTAATGGATATTTTCTTCCATGGTAGGCAAGGGTCTAGAGAGAGCATCTGCCTTTCCATTTTGTGGCCCTGGTCTGTACTTGATCACAAAATCGAAACCTGCGAAGAGCAATGTCAATCGTAGTTGTCGAGGTGTTAAGGCCCTGGCACTCTTCGGGAACAGCAGATTCCAATGATCGGTGTATATTTCCACTGTATGTCTTGCTCCCAACAGATAGTCTCTCCACTCCTCACATGCACGTTTAATGGCTAACAGCGCTTTATCCGTAATACTGTAGTTCACCTCACAACTAGACAGCTTCTTTGAGAGAAAGGCGACAGGATGTAGTTGGCCCGTGTCAGGGTGCCGCTGGGAAAGAATCCCTCCCAAAGCGTAATAGGAGGCGTCTGTTTCAAGTATAAATGGCTGGGATGCATCAGGATGTCTCAGTATGGGAGCACTTGTGAAGCAGCGTTTCAACGTCTGGAAGGCGGTTGTTGTCCAACGAAAAGTCGCTCCCTTCCGGAGAAGGAGCATCTGAGGCTGAATGATACATGAGAAGTTTTTTATGAATCGTCTCTAAAAGTTCGCAAACCCCAAGAAGCTCTGTAGGGCCTTCACACAGGCTGGGGATTTCCATTCGATGATGGCTTGTGTTTTCTTTTGATCCATACAGAGTCCTTTGGGACCGATAACGTAACCCAGGAATTCCACTTCAGATGTGTGAAAGAAGCACTTCTGCAATTTAGCATATAGGGAATATTGCTGTAGCCTGTCAAGAACAGCTGACACATGGGGAATATGTTCTTCCATGGAAGTGGAATATATAAGAATATTGTCGATATACACAATTCAAGATACATCCAATAATCCTCTTAATACCTCATTAATGAAGTATTGGAATGCGGCTGGGACATTGCATAACCCGAAGGGCTTGACTTGATATTCATATAATCCGAATTTGATTCTGAATGCCGTCTTCCATTCATCCCCCGCCTCACTCTCACCAGATGATATGCTCCACAGAGATCCAGCTTGGTAAAGATGGAAGCCCCCTTCAGCTGGTCCAATAGAACAGGTATTAAGGGCAGGGGGTATCAGTTCTTCTTGGTTACACGATTAATTGCTCTATAGTCGATACAGACCCTTAGACCCCCTTCTCGTTTTGGAATAAAAAAGAGGGGCGAAGACGCTGGTGAGGATGAAGGCTGTATGAAACCATTGGCCAATAACTTCTCCAAGTATTGTTGCAGATACGTGTTTTCGGCTTCTGTGAGGGCATAAATGCGGCTATATGGTATACTGGCTCCTGGTTCCAGATCAATTACACAATCATAGTCCCTATGTGGGGGCAATTTGTTTGCTTCTTGTTTGCTGAACACTGACTGATATTACTGATATTTCTTAGGTAAGTTGGAGACACATCCCACACTTTGTGTTACACAACTACCGGCTAGCAGCTCAGTAGGGTTTGACTTGAAAGGGACATCCCGTATATGGTCTTGAGTACAGTGGTCTTTACAATAAGAGGAGTTCACGGTAACAGTCCTTTCAGCCCATTGTACGAAGGGATCATGTAACGTGAGCCATGGCATTCCCAATATAAGAGTAAAATGAGGGGCATCTATCAAGTCAAAATGTATGTATTCATAATGATTTATGCCCACCTGAATTAGGATCCGTTGAGTATGAAATTGTACAGGACCAGACATCAATTCTGTGCCGTCCACTGCTTTTACAATTTCAGGAATCTTCTTCTTTATACAGGGCATTCCAATTTCTTTTGCATACTTCTGGTCCATGAAGTTGCCTGTTGCCCCACAATCCAATAAAGCATGTACTAACACAAAACCGGCTTCAGGTATCTCCAATGTTACGCAAACATTCATGTGAGCCACTGCATTCTGTACTGTGTTTATTATTGCTGGACAGACCTCTTCTTCTTGTGGCCTCAAACAAGGGATCTGTGTCTTGTTTGGGCAGTCTAGTTTTCCGACTCCTCATGTACATGATCCACCAGTGGAACCTTTTGGCCTGTTTTGAACTCTTTGTAGGCTGAATTGTTTTTTGCCTTGCAGTCTTTAATGAAGTGTCCTGGCTTTCCGCAATACAAACACAGTCTTTGTATTCTCCTTCTTTCTCTTTCTTCTCGACTTAAGGGTCCACGGATTCCACTGATTTGCATGGGTTCGGTCCCATCCGAACTTGGAGATGGGCTTTCGGTTATGGCTCTTGAGCGTTGGGGCACGTATCTTGTTTCAGTGCGATGTTTGTCTCCTCTCCGTTCTTGTAGTCTGTGATCTAATTGTACAGTGAGGTCTATTAGTTCATCACAGGTAGCTGGCATATGTACCACCTGAGCCAAGACGTCCTTCAGCTCACTTCTTAACCCTTGGTAAAACAGTGATGTTCTTTTTTCCATGGGCCAATCAGTTTCAGAAATGAGTCTGTTAAATGTGGTGAAATAAGACAGCAGGCCTTGTGTACCCTGCTTAAGTGTAATTAACTCTCTATCTAGAGACAATAAATGAGCCTTCCTGTCAAACAACTTGCGCATTTCCTCACAGAAGGTGTCAAAATTACACAAAGCAGGGTCCACTGGCGGAATTACCCCCTAGATAGGACATTACAAAAGCCATTTTAGCCTGATCAGTGGGAAACACTGCGGGTTTGCACATAAAATGTAACTTACACTGTCCTAAGAATATGCCGAATTTCTTTGGGTCCCCAAAGAATCTTTCAGGAGGAGCCAAAGGTAATTGTGCGGGTTGTATGACCTGTATGGTGGAGGAACCTGCAGCCCCTCCCACAGTATTGGTAGTTTGCCCTGTACTGTCTTCATGAGATGTGGGCGGGGATAGAGTCCAATTGCTGATATATTGACCCCCTCTGGCACCTGTAGGACTTGAGCGAATCAACCCTGCAACTTCTCTTCTCGTAGTGCTCATTTCATTGCGCAACTCCTGATTTTCTCCCCTAAAAGCATCTACCCCCATTCTTAGGGCGGTTAAAGTTTCCAATACATATGTAAGGACAGTATTGGTGTCCATCGCTCAGGCTGTAGTTAACCGTGGGCTTGTCACTCTGTCGTACAGAGGAAGGCAACCACTAACCTTGCAGCCGGATACAGCAGGAACGATGGAGACGTTATTTCACCTCTTCCCCTATATAGTGATACCCATGAGTATATTTAGTATACACACTACACAGATACCACCACCAGAGGGGGAAGGGTAAAAAGGGACAAAAGAAACAATAACGTAGCTGTTGTAGTCTCAGAATAGGGATGTCATCTGAAGACGTAATTCTCACTCTCCTGAACTCCACCCCGATAGCCCTGTAAGTGAAGACATAACATAAACACTTGAGATTACCCCCACCCGTGCTAACATGAATATTTAACCACCATGAACTTATATGTGTATGAACTTACTTTATCTACAGCATTAATTCTCCCAATGTAAAATGGCAAAAAAATTGAAAAAATAAAGAAACATTGAAAACAAAATAGTCCTGATTCAAGGTACTTATATGAACGTATATAAACCTCTGATGCCGGTGACTGATGTGACTCTCTCTCTTGCTGTAAAAGGAAATTGTTTTAACCAGTATTTATAATATCCTGTATCTGTTCTCCACAGCACTACAGAAATTATTCTTTCAGTAAGACTTCCAGGCGCCTCACCCACGAGTCTATGTAGTGCCAAACAAACAAAATATAATAAAAAAGGATGAAGTTAAGAGCAGTCCTGCTCCTTTAACAAAAATCATGGAAATGTATCTCGCTCTTAAAATAGGCAGATTCGGGGGAGGAGCTATGACACCAACCAAGAGGGCCGCATAGTCTCCCGGCTCCGCTGAACCCCGTCCTCCACTCGCTTATCCTGTCGAATATCCTGATCTCCTGCCCCGGATTTGTGTGGGTGAACCAGTCTGCATCCCGATGGTGTGATCACGGAATTTTTCTGATGTTCTGGTGTGAAGTAACATCGAAAATGTTTTGAGGCCTAACTCAGACTGGAAGCCGGGGTCTCGATTCCGGGTCCAAAGTGAACAACAACGGACTGCCGAGGGTGGTTGGGTCCGGTCCCTGGAACTTTCGAAAATTTCTCTGAACTACTTTGCAACCATCTGCTGCCTGGTGCTGTACCTGAGGTGAGGCGACGGGTGGTGCGCGGTGCTGCGTAGCGGGGGGCCCCAGCCCGGAGGCCCGGCACTAGCACCGCTGGTGCCCCGGGGTAGGGGTCCCGCCGCGCGTTGCTGCATGTTGCTGGCCCGTCCCTCACGGCCTGTTTCTGCTCCGGTGTATCCTGCCCCGGAGAGGGAGCCTCTCCGTGGGGATCGTTATGCCTGCGTCTGAATGGAACCCGGCGGAACAGACTCAATGTGGCCCTTCCTTGCGGATGGTAATGGCGGAAGTTGCGGCGCTTCACGCGATGGTGAGGGCCCAGGTCAATCATTGGCTGTCGGCAACAGATGGAATCATAGGACCGGGAACGAGCCCTGACTTGCTCTTTGAGACCCGGCAGCTGACTTGCCCCCTGTTGGAAGCCCTACTGGTGTGTTTGGACCCGGTGCTGGAAGCTGTGCCTGCCCCCGAAGAAACGGAATTCATCGTGTGTGCTGAAATTGGTGACTCTCTTAGGTTCGCGGAAACATCGGTCCTACAGTTATCGGAGCATTTCACTGCTTCCCCCATCCTGGACACTGTTGGCCCACACTTTGATCTGTGTCGGAACGAGTCGCACCCCCTCCCCAATCGGTCTCCCAATATGGCGGATGGAACGATGCTTGGCTTCGGGGACGGGGAGGGACATCGTTGGTGCAAGCTGTGTGCGTTGGGACCTGCTATTCCTCTCCTAATTGCTGACTCAAGCTCCGGCTGCTCCTGTGTGAACTTTGACTTTCCGGGGATGTGGCTTTTCTTATCCGAGGGACACGGCAACTTTGTTAGACGGGGCCAAGGCTGAGATTGTGGGTTGAATCATTTACGATGGATCTATTGGTAACGGGACTGCTTCATCAACAGACGGATTCCGGGGTGGGGGGTTTGTGGTTCCCCCCGGGGTATTTTTGTATGGTGGACAACTTTACTTGTGTTGGCTTAGGGCGGCCCCTTTGATAGGGCGGGGGGGAGAGACCGGGAGCGCATAGACTATCGCCCTCCTCCGCTTCCCCGTTAGGTGGGGTTTCCTTTCTTTCTCTTTTTTCCCTTCTTCTTCTATATTTCGGGTTTGGTTCTCGGGCGACAGGCACACTGCTGGGGGGGGGCCGTAGTCATCTGCAGGGGTGCAGGGTGGGGGGTTGGGGGAGGGGATCTTTCGTTTTTATTTTTGTTTCTATGGCCTTTTTTCTCTTCTCTTATCTTTCTTTGTCTTTTTCTTTTCTGGGTCAGTGCAGTGGGTTTCCTTTGGTTTCAATCCTTGCTTTTTCATCTGTGCCTCAATTTTCGTGGTGTTTTTTGGGTCTTAGGGCAGGTAACTGCAGGCGCGAATAGACCGTAATATTCCTTCACATCCTGACCTCTTGTTTCAGCGCCATTTATTTGATCGCTTACTGTTTATTGTCGATACGTCTACTATTCTGCCTGCCATTTTCGCTGCTAGGAAATTGCTCGGCACCTGATCCTTCCATCTTATATAATAAAATGAAAACCTCTTATATCTTGTTTTTCTAATTGTGCTGTTCAGTGGCCAAGAGTACGCTAGCATGGAGATTCTGCTCCCCGAGGTGCTGCATGTGATTAAAATTGCTCTCTGTTAATCTAACTGCTTAGCGGCCGTCCCCCGGGGTTGTAGGCCCATACTTGTATTTGGTTCAAATGTCAATAAAGGTTTTCAAAAAAAAAAAAAAAGAAAAGAAAAAATAGGCAGATTCTCCATAGAGCACCGCTGTTCGTGGCTCTCAAATGTAAATAACAACTAACTCCTGTTTTGGTTGATGAAATGCTGAGGCGGACAACGCGCCCGCGAGAAAAGGCAAAGAGTAACTCTTCTCCTCTATATAATATTAATCCCGATGTGAGAGAAAGGAAAGCTGTGCGCGAGCGAGAGACGCGCTGGGCTGAGAGGTATGACCCACTCTCTGTTGTTCTCTCGGCTCGCCGGCTCTGCACGCTTCCTCCGGTAATGGCTTCCGATCGTGAAGTCAGCAAACTTCTCCTCGATAGCTCACGCATCCGCTCACGGGAGGATGAATACCAATTCCAAATATCCCAAAACACAACCATTTAGGCAGGCTCCTTAGAATGCACAGAACCTCTTCAAGGTTGGTTTCTCAAGTGACAAGCCCCGAGCCTACCGAAGGCGGGGCTCAAGTATTAACAGACATGATTCTGTTTCTACTCTTCTCCAAGGATTCTGGGATATGTAGTCCTTATGTAAAAATGTGCATTCACACAGTGTATGCGTGCTCCATGTACCTATCTTCGCCTATTCATGACAAGAGGGCAGGAAACTGAGATCCACATTGGCTACTGCAATTCAGAAAAATAAGGTGGCCGTAGTGAGGGAAAATAGGAGATCCTACAAGAAAGCGCAATCAACGCTAAAAAGGCATGGGATATAGGTTGTCGATCAGTGATGCCTGCCTCAAAAACGACACGTAATGCTTCTGGCTTTAAGTAACAAGGGTAACAAGGGTATATAGTGAAGGACCCCAGCCACCCAATAATAATATTGCCACTGGCATCTTCATATTTCCTCCACTGATGTGCCTGATATCTCTATTGCAGATTATAATAGTCCCCAGATTGTTTTTCTTGTTACCCTAGCTGAAATAAGAGCAAGTATTAATTCAATTGTCAGTTCCAAAGGTCCTGGGCCGGACGCCATTCCTGGTGATATTTTTCTGTGTAACATTGACAACTGGTCGTCTTATTTTTTGGTCTTGGCTAATGGAATTGCCGCTGGCTCCTCAATTCCATCTTCCTGGAGGGGGGCTGAGGTAATTCCGTTGTACAAGAAGGGCGACGTTCAATGCCTTTTAATTACAGACCTATTAGCCTGATCGACAGTGCCCAACAGGGCTTTGCCTGTGCTCTCCCAATGAAAATCCAAACATGGACATTCTGTCCCCTTTCCAAGTAAGGTACAGACAGAAATCTAGCTCTGTCGATCAGGTTTTTCGTTTCCTATTATTTGCTTGGAAGACTGTGACCATTGGCCAGGGTAGCTTATACGTAGACTTTATTGATTTAAGGTCTGCATTGGACCTCATTCCCAGACAAACTCTGGAGTGTCCTGAAGGAAATGGGTTTCCCCTGTGAGATATTAGTGCTGGTAACCCGTCTCCACGCGAACAACTAAGCAAGGGTTCGCTGGGGTGGTCAAGGCCAACTGACTGTCCCGATTAGGGTGGATAAGGGGGTGCGTACTGGCCCCCACTCTTTTTTCACTTTTTATTAGTGGCGTCATCCAGTATCTTGCTGATAGCCCAGCAAACACCCTCTTTGGGGGTGGGGGGTAACAACCTTACTCCTTGTTAGTTTCCAAGACCTCTAGTGACCTCTGGTGGCCTGCAAATTCTTAAAACATTTTGAGTCATTCTAAGCAACGAGAGGCCTTGAGATCAATACCACAAAGGCCAAACTGTTAATGTTGAATCCACATAGATCCTTTAAGGGAAATCTGTTCCTGGATGGGATCCCCCTTGAGAGAGTAAGCGTCTTTGATTATTTGGGTGTCACTCTCTCTGATGACCTGTCCTGGAAACATCATGTCAAGAAGCGGAACCTCCAGCGTAGACGAATTACAGGGGCCCTGATCAAAGAGCACAAGATCTCATAGAGTAAGCCAATAACTGCCCCTTTACGTATTTATGATCAAGAAGCGGTGGGTGCAGCTCTATGCGGGGATGAACTTTGGGGGTTTGAAAGACTGGATTTGCTACTTACAACCGAAAACCACATTTTAAGATCAGTTCCTCACTCCCTCAAAGTACTCAATGCTTAAATTAACCTATTGCTTCTCCTACATACCTGAAGAAAGTAAGGGAATAGAAGGTATTGCACAGAACATTTCTGATTTAGAACCCGAGTTAAAAGAATTGGAAACATGGAGGGGCTTATTACGATGTCGGTGCCTGACACCGTTGCAGAAACAGAACCAACCGACCTCTGGTCGCTTGTCCCGACTGCCTAATTACGATACGGCTGCACATGGTGTGGTTGCATACTCACATTTCCCTATGGGAGCATGTGTTTCGGCTGTAAACCGGATGTAGCACAAGCTCTCAGAGGGAAATCGGAGGCTGTGTTTATCCCTGCACCGCGTGGCAGGCACCTCAAGGTACCTGCCAGATGGTGTGGGGATCAACACGTGGTGCCATAGGTGCCCCCTCGGCCCCCAACCAGAGGCCGCAAACAGAAGGGGGCCCTGCTAGGGGATCCCAAACACACTTTCTGACAGGTTTTCCATGTTGGAAAGCCCGTGCATCGTAATCCGGGCCAGCCTCCGACTGGTCGACGGACTCCTTGAGCCTGTCTGAAGCCAGCCAGAATAACCGGCAGGTTTAATTAGGGGGTCAGAAATCAAACCGACGACCTCGATCGGAAAGCCTCTGACCTAAGGCCGGTGGTTTTCCGACCAAGATTGTAATTGGCCCCCTCGTGTTTTTGAAAACTTTGGAAAGGGAGTTCGTACAATTTGAAATTGGTTTTAAACAGCGGAAGTGGGCATTTTAAAGGCTATGCTTCTGCCTATATTAATCATATGGCTTTGTCTGCTATTTCTTTATGCTTTATTCATGAGCTATCAAATTATTTTATGCAAAAGAAGACAAAGAGAACAAAATTAGAGGTGAGAAAAAGAATTAGGATGAAATCATTTGATAAATGATGATTAAATGAAATCATTGAAATTTCGAGGTCCTAAGAGAAAAAGGCGATACTCTACAAATGATGAAGGTGCTTTCTGAACGAACTCACATGTGAAATGAAATTAGTGTGAATGTTCAGATAACTATCAGATGGGGGAATGGAAGAAGATGAATTTTTCAAAATACTAAATTAATTAACATAATTGCTAATTTGTCTTAGATATTAACGTGAAAACATCATAAAATGGCACGTGGTAAAATGTGCAAAACACCTCAGGCAGCTATATTCATTGGTAGGCTGCTGTTAGATTCCTGTTTAACAATTAAAAGCTTTAGATATTGCTGAACCATGCACAAATGTATTTGAGAGCGTGACCTTAATATGACTTTCTTAAAACTTTGTCATAACTGCAGAATGTTCTAATTTATTAAATGTTTTATTTTCTTATGCTACAATTTCCACCAAGCTTGAACTTACTATCTATCTCATATTTATACAAAGCTGAATAGAGAATTGCATTATTTTAACAAAAACCTGCACTGACTTGAAATACAAAAAGCCTCATCTAAGTAGAAATCTGCAAGTCGTTTCTGCCTTTAGTGTAGTTCACTGTATAGCAGTGAGACATTGACTAAATGATAGAATCGACTCTGCTTTGCATTTCCCTGGGAATCAAGGTTAAAGCTTCCAGAAACGACATTTTTAGTGATATTTGTTACATGTTTTGATAATACACTGTCGACTTCATCTGTATTTCCATGGGAAAGGAAGAATGTAGTCTGCTCACTATTGGAACAAGTCATTCTTTGGACAGAAATGATCTAACCTGTAACAAAGTTGTGTACATTTGTTCTTGTCTTTTATTTTAGTGCATGTTTCTTGTTAGAGCCAGAGCCACTACTTAGATGCTCCCAGAGACACTCTTGGAGAGATTAAACCATCCTTTCCATGCCCATTTCCCCTGACGGCTGTAGCTACTGCTGCATCTGTTGCTTCATATTTCTCTGTTGAGGCTTTATTTGTACATATTGCTTCTGTAACTCTATGCTGATGCATTTTGGATATTGAGACATGGCTTAGTTTCATGAACACCTCCTTAGGAAGAGATTGAGTACTTGATTTGATTTAAACTTCAATGGTCCTTTAATCTCACTCTTTTCCTGAACTCTTTATGTGCTCTATTAGCTTTTAATTCTGGACCTTTATGTAGATTAGGGCTTAATTCCATTATGGAACACACTTGTTATTTTTTCATTATTAATGTCTGTAACTCTGATTTTTTTAATGTTTCTGAAAAACTGATTTATCTGACTTACTGACTGAATGAAGAGAAAAATAATTTTCCACTCATCTCTCAATGAGAATTACGTTTTTCAAGACCAATATAAACACACATTTTTGACTGAAATAAAGAACTGTTAAATTATAATATTGATTGATAAAATTTGACTTAGAGTCCATTAAAAAATGGTGACAAAGATATATCCCCTAGTAGAAGAATTTGGCGCAGAACTGGAGCCCATTTTGTGCACATCAAAGGTTGAACTGGTACTGGAAACTACATTTTGGACTCTTTCTGCGCTATCACTAGCAAGAAAAATACATTTCAACTTAGTCCTGCAGTCAGGCCAACCTAAATACGCATTGAATGTGTACTTTAAATACATGGTTACACATGCACATGTTCAACTTTAAATGAGCTGCAAACCGTTCGCAAAATAATGTTTACAAGTGTAAAATGTGAATAAAGAATACATGATCTCATCAGAAAAACACTGAGGGAGGTAGAGGAGAAAGAAGCGGACTTGTCTTCCAAACTATTTACACAACTAGAGAGGCAAATAACCAAGAAATTCAACAGTTATTACAACTTAATGTCAGCGTTACGACACAGAAAAGTACGATGCGAGAGGTCCAATGTTCTTTACAAACATCTTATACTTCTTTTATTCATTCTGTATAAATCAGTACACCTCGACACAGTCAACGCGTTTCACCAACAATACGGGCTTCTTCAGGGCTGAGGACATTACAAACAACACTGTCAAACATAGAGCAATGCAAATAGACATCAAACAAAACTCCCATGTATATACAAATGCAGAGTCACAAATTCATTTAAAATCTGAAATTACAATACAAACAAACACGCAAAAATGATTTTATCTAAATTACTTATTTTGGCTGTTACACGTGAATTAATGACCTCATATGATGTATTAAATACAGAGAGTAACAAAGTCTAAATTCAGATTAAAACAAAAGTAGAGGTATGGTGTGTTCTCTCTTATACATTTTATGTGCACATGGAATGCAAAGAACCAAAAAAACAGCTCAATCAATCAATCAGTATTTATTGTTGAATTAATAAAAATCCTTACAATTAGAAAAAGTACAATTTGCGAATATTCGCAATACAATTTGCATTAAAAATCAAAGCAACGATTGATATCAAAGTTAAAAACAATAAAACTTAAACTCTGCGTCGGACCCCCCCCACTGACTACGTAGAGACTATGGAATGAGCATGGGGGATAATACTTAAAAGTAAGCCTCGGCAATGTTTTAAAGGATCATGCACAGATCTGCAGCTGCTTCCCAGTCTCTATCATAAATTTGAGACCCCTGCAAGTCAGAATTGGCGATGAACCTCCCAGCCAGATTATAACCGCTTGGCGACATGTTCTTATGTTCAGTTTGATTAGGATATCCCGCAAAAGTTTTCTTCTAGCCACCATGAGGGCCGGGCACAACAAAACAAATGGATTAAAGATTCGTTTTGGTAACCACAGAGTCTGCATTTTGGGCAAGCATCATGGGGTTTCCAAGAGGGTCTTAGATCCTTGGACTCGTGAAGGCCCATACGGAAATCAATGAGGATCTTTTTTAGGTGTTGACTAAAATGTGTTGCCAAGTATGCCTGGGGTTGTTGACGTGAATAGGAAGAAATGACTGTCCAGGCATGACGTTGATGGGTCAATGTTTGTTTGTCTTCCAATAATGACTTTATTTTGGCATTTGAACTTGCAGTTTTGCAGAATGTAGCCTGATCAATTTTTTTACACCAAGCTTCGAGCAATCCAAGGTCTGAAAGGCAAGTCTGCAGATGGGTGGCCCAGGGCTGGGTGGAGTCAAAATTGATTTCCTGCCAGCAGAGGTGGCTTAATGAGCCTGGTACAGCAGCGCAGAGTTTGTGGCAGAATTTAACAAGGAGAGACTGTTACCTAAATTGCTAAAAGTCATAAAATACAAGGCAACCCCATAGACTGACACCATCTCTTATATCCAATGTAGAAAAAGTTCTAAAGTCAAATGTGTTCTAGCAAGACATCTGCTGCTTCACAAGCTAATATTTTGTATACCTTTCACCGTCTCTTGCACCTGTCATCGTACTCATCAGTTAAAGTTCAAGATAAATATCAATGTCAGATATCTATCATCCTTGCAAACCAAAGCGTCAAAACCAATGAAAAAAAAAGGACAGTGTAATACACCCACATTAAGACAGCTGGATATTCCCCACAGCTGTTATCATTTACTAGTACAGTATTTCACCCTCATTCTGGTCCAAATCTGAGGAATGTACATATTCTGTTGTCAAAACACATCATACTCTGTGCACTAACATTACTCACACATGTTAATTATATTAAAAAACGGGGGCAATCGAAGTCGCATGCCTCCCCTCTGTGATCGATCCATAACCCATATCCTCATGGTGAAGTTGTGAAGTGGCGCATTAGTCTCATTCATTAAGCGATTACTTTGCATATAGCGTGTCGCCATATCAGATAACCTCCCTGTTAGACCTGACATCATTGGCATTTTTGACGGATTGCCTCCTCTGTTTTGATATGTTTTTGCTGGATTTATGCTTTGGGCACTGTGCCACTGCTAATCAGTTCCACAGTGCGAGTGCTCCCTATGTTAAATTGATATACTAATTGGATTCTGTGATTTGATTTATCTGTCAGCCCCTAGTACAGTGCACCATGTGTGCCCAGGGCTTGTAAATCAAATGCTGCTGGTGGGCTTGCAGCACTGGTTGTGCCACCCACAGAACCAGCTTCTAAAGTGTGTCTCAGGCCTGCCATTGCAAGCCCTGTGTGCAGTCTAGCACTGCCTTGCCGACTTGGCCAAGTGCACCCACTTGCCATTCCCTAAACCTTCCCTTTGCTTCATATTAGACACCCCTATGGCAGGCCCAAGGGCAGGGTGCATTGTAAGTATAAGGTAGGACATGCTCTGATGTGTGTAGCATGTTCTAATAGTGAATTACAGCCATTTTCATTTTTCACTATTGAAGGCTACCTGTTCTCATAGGCCAGAATGGACAGTTAGATTATTACATTCTTATAATCCTAACTGACTCAGGGAACATTGTAGAAATTCGAATTTGGTATGCCTGAACTCAGAATAATAAAATACATCTTTTAGTAAAGGTTATTGTAATATTTTGTGTTTGCAAATACCACTTTCAGAAAGCAGGTATTTGCTTGCCTAACCATTTGAACCTGCCTCTGCTGGGTTGTGTATTCCTTGTCTGGGTTTTTGTGTGACAGGGCTGGGGAATTCCAGGAGACAGGCTGGGGCAGCCCAGTGGTGAATAGAGAGATCTGCATCTAGATGGGAGGGAGGAGTTGCACCTGGGACCTAAATAGGGCTAGGCCTTCCCTGTACAATGCTGGCTCCACCCCCTGTGGCTTGTCTGATGTCTCTTCCCTCCGCTGTGAAAGGGGAGGAAGAATCATGTCAACAGAGTGCTCCATAGCTGTATGTTCCCTCCCCTTTGCTGGCTCCACCTCCTGTGGGGAGTTTTATGTCGCTGCCCTGCACAGTGAAAGGAAGAAGAGAAGAGAGTCATGTAAACGTGCTCAGGAACTGGTTTGGACTAGGCAGAGGCCTCTCTGCCTTCAGAGAACAAAGGATTTTGGGGTATAAATATTGGGACCCTGATCCCAAGAAATTAGATCACTTATGGAACAAGAAACCTTTCTGCCAAGGAGAAGAACCAAGGAAGCTGCAGGAGTTTGGACTGCCCCTCTGCCAGTGTGCTGTTTGCTGGGTTGGCCTGCAGTGGTTGCTTCATTACCAAGGGAAAGGAGAAGGAACTTTGTAAGGACTTTCATCTACATAATATTCTCCAAGGGCTTGAACCGTGCTTGCCTCCTGCTGAAGTCTCAGGGACACAAGACTTCACCTCCAGCTCCCTCCTGAATTTCCTTGCTGGGAATTCTGACTCCAGTCACTTGCGTGCTGCTGGAAGCTGAAAGCACGAGGCATTGAGAAGAAGCGTGTCGCCGCCGCAGCTGAAATAGTCGCAACGCCAGAGAAGCGAGCATTTGTTGCATCTCCCTAGAATCCTGTGTACATCGAAGCTGCCTGCTGTCGCATCACCGGAGAAGCGTGACGCCATCGAGAGAGTCGCCATCGCATCACCGGAGAAGCGTGTCGCAGGGCCTGTCGCGGCTCCAAAGTACAGAGTCTTCGCAAGGCTGCCAGGGCGTCATCGCATCGTCATTGCATCGCCACATCAAGGGCGCCATCTTCTCGCATCGCAACCGGATCATCGTATCGCGATGCCATCTTGTGCACCGCAACGGGCCACCAGGCCGAGAATCTACGCATCACCTCCGCACTGGTAAGGCTCACGATGAGTCCCCTACTCTGCGCAAGCATTGAGGAAGGACGCAACCGTTCCCCCGGGTCACGGAACCGATGTATCTCCTATTTTGCAAGCCTTTTGTTCACTTTGCGTTATGCATCCAGGTACTTTGTTGAGAACTTTGTCGCATTTACCAACAACTTGAATTAAGAGACTTTAATCATCTTTTAAGTAATCTTAAGTGTGGTATTGTGGATTTTTGTCATTTGTGGTCTTGTGTTTAAGTCTATATAAAGAATACTTATTTTTATAAAACCTGTGTTGTGTCCATCTGTAGTGTTTTCACTGTATTACTGTGTATATTCACAAATGCTTAACACACTGCCTCTGAGATAAGCCTGTCTGCTCGTGCCAAGCTACCAAGGGGGTGAGCAGGGGTTATTAAGGAGTGTAATCCCCTTATCCTGACTTAGAAGTAAGGGTCCCTATTTGGACAAAGGTGATAACCATTGCCAACTAGAGACCCCCAGATCTAACACTCCCCTGCCACTCCATCTTGAGAGCAACTGAATGTATCTGGGCTCTCATCACCCCATATGTCACAATATCAGAACGCCCTCATTACAGGGGCAATCGCTGGAGGTAAATCAAAGTGACATTACCTCGTTGCCAAGCGTGTGTTGCATGCAGGTGCCAAAAAAGAAAAAACAGTAAGGCTACACCACACGATAGTAGTACCAATGCCAGTCTGCTCAATACCTTAAAGTAGTCGAACACTGAGTGAATATTCATTCAAACCAATTGTAGAGCAAAGCAGATTCTCATAAGCACCTTGCGTCAAGGGCTGTAAAAATAGATTAGAATGTGTAAATATTAAGACCATTCAAACCCGTTTGAAAAATAAATCGGCTAATCTATTATTGTGCCCAGTAAAACCCGATTCTATTCACTAAACTATTTGTAAATAACCAAAAGGAGTCCCTCCAGGGAGAGTAAAACTTAGGAAAAAACGCTGTCATAGAAAGAAAAAGGTTTGCCTTTTAAATAACCCTCACCCACCAGGGTTACCCCTTGGTGGCATGCTTCATCATATGGTTCATCCCTAACCTGCTACGGAAAGGGGTGTGTTACAAGCAAAGAGTACGAAGAGCATTAATAGTATGATGTTCCAAGGCCTGGACTGGCCGTTGCGGGCACCGGGCAATCCCCCGGTGCGCCGCAAGGGTGGGGGCCGGTTTTGGCTCCAGGGGGCCGTTTTTGTTACAGGGCCGTTTTTGCAGCATAGCTGCAAAAGCCGCCCTGTAACAAAATCGGCCGAAATCCGGCCTGACAAAGAGCTCGGTCGCACCCCTAGGGGGCCGGCCAAGCACTTTGCCAGGGTCGGTTTTGATTCTCAGTCCGGCCCTGGATGTTCCCCTACACCTATGCTTGTAGTAATGGCATTGGAGTGGGTTTTATTGTGCACAAAAAGAGGTTTAAAAATATCTGACTAGTGGGAAAAAGTTTAGTTTATGCACTCCCCTAGCCAATATATTTAAAATATGGGGATGTTGAGAAACTCCTAGGTTATATGACCCACCGTTTCACTGGTCAACTAGTTTCAAGCCCTACCCAAGGCTTTTCTTCAGGACTTAAGGGGGTTGCTCCCTGTTACGGCTCCTATAGTCAACTGATCTCTAAGTAATATCAAATAATGAATACGGTGAAAATAGAAAATATAGTGAAAATAAAGGTAAAAGTATACAGCATCTAATTGGTCTGTTCTCATTTTTTCAAAATATCTCTACAGAGGTTGGAGAAGAAAAAAGAATCATTAAAAAAATACACGCCCATAGGGCTTATGAAAGAATTGTTCGTCATGCATTTCAAAAGTCAGTAGTAATATATTTCATGTGAGTACTCTGTGAAATGTAATTATAATGTAGAAAAACGTGAACACACAATACACAAAACTAAAAACTCTCAATGAAAAATGTACTGGACATGAAAAACATTCAAGACATTGCATACATAAACACGCATTTACAATGCAATGGTCTCAGCATTATTAAAGGTAGAGCTATTGGCATTGCTCATGACATTTTTTTATTCTGTTTTTTTAATTTTTTAAATCATAAATAAATAGCATTGTGATTTACATTGCCAGTAGCCTAATCGTTAAATAAATGGCATTGTCATTTACAATGTCAATAGCTTAATCGCTCGCATATGCATGACCTATTGAATTTACACCCACACAGAGCCACACACACACACATACAGAGCCACCCACACAGAGTCATTCACATAGAGCCACCCACACACACAGAGCCACCTACACAGAGCCACCCTCACACTGACAGAGCCACCCACACATAGAGCCACCTACAAAAAAAGCTATCCAGACAGAGCCACACACACACAGAGCCACACAGAGCCAAACACACAGATCCATACACACACACACAGAGCCACACACACACACGGAGACCCCCCCCACACACACACAGAGATCCACACATGTTTAAGCAAAATATCTTAATTTCAGCTAGTACACTGCCTCCGACCACCAACAGCGGTGTAGTGCGTGGGCGCGCGCCTGTTAAACAGGAGCTGGTAGCTTAGCAGCATCCTGCATGCAGCCCACAGCTAAGGACGTGTCTCCGTAAGTTATAACCTAATACACTGACCGGCCCAACATAGCAAGCATCTAAGCCAGGTACAAGCCCCCTTTCTCGCACTCTGCTCTGCCTGGCATTACAGAACTAAGATAGGGTGTGGCTTATCAGCCAGATTTGACGGCTCCAGACCTTGGGCGTAGGCTGAACATCCTGTGATTCAGGGCAAATCACTTTCTCCCCCTTTCTTGCTTCAAATGAATGCCATGAAAAAAGTTTTGCTGAAAAATGTCGCGGCAGCAGAAAGTTTATGCAAAATAACACACTTTCAGTTCTTTTGAAGTGTAAGACACAGCAGAAGCAAAATTACATAAGTGCTAGTGCTCATAGGTAAACACTTTGATCACATTAAAGTATTTCTGATAATTGACGCGGCCGTGCTCTCTGCTCTGCCTGGCATTACGGAACCATGATAGGTTGTGGCTTAACTTACAGATTTTCCGGCTCCGGACCTTGGGCGTAGGCTGAATATCCTGTGATTCTGGGCAAATCACTTACTCCCCTCTTGCTTGCTACAAATGAATGTGTCATGAAAAAAGTTGTGCTGATAAATGCTGCGGCCGCAGGATGTTTTCGCAAAATAACACACTTTCAGATCTTTTGAAGTATAAGACACGGCGGAATCAAAATTACATAAATTCCCGTGCTCATAGGTAAACTTTTTGAAACATAAAAGTCTTTCTGATACTTGACGAAGCCGTAGGATGTTTAAGCAAAATATCTTAATTTCAGCTAGTACACTGCCTCCGACCACCAACAGCGGTCTAGTGCGTGGGCGCGCGCCTGTTAAACAGGAGCTGGTAGCTTAGCAGCCTTCTGCATGCAGCCCACGGCTAAGGACGTGTCTTCGTAAGTTATACCCTAAAACACTGACCGGCCCAACATAGCAAGCATCTAAGCCAGGTACAAGCCCCCTCTCTCGCTCTCTGCTCTGCCTGGCATTACAGAACTAGGATAGGATGTGGCTTAACGGGCAGATTTCCCGGCTCCGGACCTTGGGCGTAGGCTGAACATCCTGTGATTCAGGGCAAATCACTTTCTCCCCCTTGCTTGCTACAAATGAATGCCATGAAAAAAGTTTTGCTGAAAAATGTCACGGCAGCAGGAAGTTTATGCAAAATAACACACTTTCAGTTCTTTTGAACTGTAAGACACAGCGGAAGCAAAATTACATAAGTGCCCGTGCTCATAGGTAAACACTTTGATCACATTAAAGTATTTCTGATAATTGACCCGGCCGTGTTCTCTGCTCTGCCTGGCATTACAGAACCAAGATAGGATGTGGCTTAACGGACAGATTTTCCGGCTCCAGACCTTGGGCGTCAGCTGAACATCCTGTGATTCAGGGCAAATCCCTTACTCCCCCCCTTGCTTGCTACAAATGAATGTGTCCCTGTATAACAAAACTGCTGCTCGTGTAAAGCGCTCAAATACCTTCGGGTCGATGTCTTCAGCAGGAAGAAAGTTAATAATAAACTTTATTACAGGGATCTTTTAAAAATGGCATTTTTACCTCACAAAACCTTCGATGCTGCATTGCTCTTACTGCTTACATCACCCCCCCACACCATACTTTATCTCAAAGACATGTCGCCATATCCTGCAGAGCGATTCCTTCAATTGAAACGGCCTACAGACACATTTGCACTCCAAACATCTACATTTCGCTTACATCCACCTAGACATCCTTACCTTCCATGAGGAGAGGAGAGTAGGGGATCGCCATGAACATGACCACGTTTCTCCGAGGCGAGGCAGAAATGGAGAAACACACGGCCATTTTGGAACTCGGGTGTGTTTTTAGGTTTGAGTGACGGATGACGTCACAGATAGAAGAAACCTAAAAAACACGCCCCCGAATCCGAAAAAGACGGGGCTTAAAGGGAGTGACGCCCCTCTCCTCTAATGGCTGGCCAGCATTTACGAGGCCAGCCAATGGAGAAGAGGGGCGGGTTCAAGCCCCCTACACTAGAAAACATAAAATCTTCAGGCTCCGCCCACACTGCTTACAGCAGTGCGACAGGGTCCTCGACCTAAAAAAGACTCTAGTCAGGCCTCATGAGTCCAAATTGGGGCAGGAGGGATGCCTGTAGCCAGACCTTGTGGGTTAAAAGACAGTTCCCCTCAAGAAATTAGATGCAGCAAAGGAAATAATCTATTGTCATGGGAGGTTCAAAAAGACCGGATTTGATTAATTGCACTTACTTCTTCCAAGCTTCTCCCCCGCTGGGGAAGACCCGTTTGTCCATGGCTCCGGAGATGCCGGAGAGGCGTGACGGGTTGCCTCATATACGCAGTTGGCGTGCTGCGGTCAGTGTCCTCGTGATGTTTGTGTTCACTGCTAGCCTGCTAGGGGAGAGCAATACTCACTTCATGTTTACCCGTTATGTGTCCAAAGTGCATGGGTTCGTGCCTCAGCTACTTGATTTTCCCAGTGCATTCAAAAGAAAACTTATACCAGAAAAAATAACAGTAGAAGAGGTGCAGCAGGCTGCACACAGGGCAAGAGTACAAAACTGCAGAAAGAAAAAGATTATTATGGTCACTCTGAGTAGGATATATATGGATTGGGGGATCAAAATCAGGAGCGTATGGGAAAGGAACCCTGCTTTTTTATATTATTAAAAAGGAGGCTGCTAATATTAAAATAGATCAGTTGATGTGCAATGGACCTGGAACCAGGCGGTGGGTGTAGACACCATACATAATATTAACATACCGTAATGTGGGTGTGCCAAAAAAAGGCCTGCAGACTGAAGGGGAGGTGCTAATCTACTGTAAGGGAGACTGTCAGTGGTGTTTGTACTGGCAGGCGACCCAAGCCTTTAGTAGCTCTCCAGCTCACAGGACGAGTCATTCTGTCGCAATTGTCAAGAGTGGGCTGAGGACGGCAGGGTTTTGCGCCAATGTCTAAAGTTATGCTGCAGTTAGCACCAGGCAGTGACTCTTCTTCATTCTTCTTCTGTTGATCTGTCAAATCTGACTTCTTGGGTTCAGGAGTGCCACCTAAATGCTCAAGTTAGAGGGCGTTTACTGGGAGTGACAGGTAGTAACCAATGGGCTACATATCTATAGGGTGTCTACACCCTCTATATGACCACTTCCTGTGGGAAGTGGGCATAATCCTGAGCCCAGAAGGCTAATTCCATCCAAAACAACAAGAAGGAATCTGAAAAGTGGGGTCCACATCAGCTGGCCCATCCTAGGGGGGTGCTGGCTGAAAGTGGGCACAACTCCTAATCTTGCTCCTTTTCCCGCCTGTCTTGTCACCAAAAAGTGAGGTCAGGACAGGAAGGTGGGCACCTCCACTAGCTATAGGCGCATGCGATTGCATAGTAAAGATGGCAGGGCCTTTGAAGCTTCCCACTCTGGAATGCCCATCCTGCTTGGAGGTCTCGCGTTCTAATCTAGGACCCCGATCAATACTGTGACTTTATGCCCCAATACGGCTATAATACACTTGTACCCCTATAATGGCATAAACGATCAAGAGTGTTATTTCAGAAACTCGTCTCTGGCGTAACACGTTCAGAGCCACATTTCAGAATCACTTCCTCTGCAGCTCATTAGAGCAAATGACACAGCAGAAGCCACTATCTAAGATTCCTAGATTACACTCCGAGTTCTTCAACAAGATAAAAACTCAGCAACCTGGGAAAGCCCCTCTTGCTATGTTTTGATTAGTAATAGAACTCTAATGAGCACTAAGAGACGATCACTTCCTAGTGACATCTTTATTGACGTCTTATGTCCAAAACCTTACGTCAAACAAGGCACCTTTCAGGTATAAATATTACCAACGTTGCCTTAAGCAAACGCTGCCTCAACGACATCGATGATAGCGATGGTGTGGTGAATATAGGAGCAGAACAGCTGTCCCTTGCAGAGCCCAGCAGATACAAGCTGCCCACGGACGCTGCCCCTCCTCCTCGACGCACTGAGAGAGACGCTGTCTTTTCTCCTGCCGAGAAAATCCAGCTCCGGCGTTTCCAGCCTACTCTTGCGAGTGACCGGGATATCGAGTCCTGAAGGAGATACAAGACCTCCAACATTCTATTCCAGAGGTATGGTGTTGACTAAACCCTTAGAGAGAATTCTTGAAGCAAACCTTGGCAAAACCAACTTAACTAAAACTGCTACTTACTTACTCCCTCCCAAGTATTAGGCTTAGGTCAGGTACACTGGGGTAGGCGTAGTTAGAAGCACCAGTTGAGTACTTTAGTCAAATGTATATATGAATGTATATATTTTATTCATTTTAACCATTGTATGGCTAAGAAACCATATCAATGCTTTTACAGTATTATTTCGCAATACTCCTTTTACTGTACACACTTTTTATAATAACAAGTCTTGCAATTGTGGCAATTCATTTCTCTTGCATGAGAAGAAAGACTGTTCAATAAATAATACCTTTTATTGAAAACGCCCGTCTCTCTATTTCTCTGCATCTTGGTGAAAGTAATCTGCACAACTGACTGAGTAAAATAACTGTCTATTGTTTCACACAACTCTAGAGATTGACTCTTATTCTAAGGAGCAAAGTTGTCATGTTTATGCGGTTGTTGGAAAACTGAATCCCTTCTTGTCTGTACCAGGGAAGCTGATCACTTCCTATTCAGTCAAGAAAGTTTCCAGTGACCTCTGAGCTAGTTGGTAACAAACCCAATTAAGTTTAGCATTGTCAGTAGAGACCTGGAAGACCGCACTTCTACGTCAAAACTGCTGTTTATGTTATTCCAATGCGCAGGGCCTATTGGGAAAATAGGAACTACACTACATGGCGCCCAACGTTTGGTAAGGCAATAAAACTAACGCAAGACGTTAGAGTAACTCAGTCGTGCATTTTTCGCAGAGACCCCTTTCTACCGTAAATACTCCAATAGACGTCTGGAGTGGGTGAAAGGTTAAAATCCACCTGAACTTAGTAGGCAGAGATTCCTATGTAAAGCTCTGGTTTATTCAACGTTGAAGGATACAGTGTTCCAAAATATTGTGCACCTAATCTTTGTCTCCTTAAAAACCTGCTCTGCAAAAACCTTTCTGACAAGATAATGTCAGACACTGAAGTCGGAACCGCTGGAACCGCAGTAAATGCGACTCAGCAGGGTCCCGATGAAATTAATGAACCGGGTGCAATAATCATTCCGGCACATTTAAGAAAATCTATAACGTTAAAACTTATAGAGAATGGACTGACCACACAAGGTGGCACAGTCGTCTTCCTGATAGAGGCACACGAATATCGGCAGACAGAGGTGTTCTATTCTTGGATAAAATTTCCAGCGGCAAACACCGCAACACACGAGTTCCACTATTACAAAATAGGGGATCCACTGGAAGAGTACGCTCCTTTCGAGGAAATTGAAATCCCATTAAAATTCCAAGAGCATCTGCTCTGGTTTAAAGGTGCCCTAAAACACAATGATCATATTACCAGGCTCGGTCCACTAGGTAGACCAGGAGCGACGTGGCCGGTTCTAGCCAGCTACACACCACATCCGGACATTGCAAAAATGTCTAGAGAAGAACTTTTAGCACAGCTAAAAACATTAATCAAAATACATAGGCAATTAGTCCAATATGTAATGCGGACTGCTACAGTCTAAACAACTGTTAATGTACCACAGATGACCTCTCATCAGGGGAACACAAATAAAATTACACCACAGAACATACAGTCATGTCTTGGTAAAACACCCATAAAACGGGAACAAATTCCTTTCTGGTTAGCGCAGAAAATTACTCAAATAGAGGCAGTATTTCCGAATTGGGAAACACAGGATCCTGACAATCTGCCTTCCAATGGGGGTCGCACCGCACGTGGAGGACTGTGACACTTGGGGTACAGTCTTTGCTTCCATTTACACAAAAACACATGGTGTTCCGTCCATGGCGGTAATACCAGAAGTGCTAAAACAGATTCAGAATGAATACGGTCCAGAACCTGCTTTAACTCTTGGTATAAAATTACGGAAAGACTTCAAGCAGGTCTCGGCTATATTACTGGCCAATATAAAAGGAGAAGCAGCATCTGTGGCGATCCGCCAGAAGTTGAAGGAAACAGATATAACAGATCAACCAATTGAGCTTGCCAGAATTATAGAAAAATGTTATGAAGAACTAGGTAGAGACAGCTTGGGTGGAAAACCAGTAAAGCCCCAACTGCTCGAAAATCCTGAAAAATTATTTATTAAAAATAATTCAAACACTCTTAAAAAGAGCTGGGATGGAAATAAACAATCCACTCCCAAAGAAAAAGTTTTTTTTTTTTTTTTTTTTTTCTCCTCGACGGAGGGAAAGAACTCCGACTCGAGAACACCAGTCTCCCCAGAGGGAGCCCTCTGAGAAAAGATATAACCTTAGAAATAGGGATAATTTGAAGAAGCCTGATAGATATCAAAGTATTGATACACGTCCCTCTCGATCTTTTTTGCAGAAATCGGAAAGAAGAGGACGGTCAGACCCAGGACAGCACACCAAGTCCGAAGACAAGGAACCTGCTCAAAGTAAAAAATCTCAATTTCCAAGAAAGAAGGTAGCCAGTATTAGAGTAATCGAACATGCCGAGAATACTGAGGACACAGTTGAAAAACGGGGAGTGGGCACAGCCAATGCTAGACAGTGCAGCAGATATCACCATAGCTCGCAAGATCCTGATGAGTCATCTGGAGACAGTGGACACGAATGAATACATTCAAGTAGAAACTGCCGACACCAGAGTTAGCGAGCCCCATAAGATATACGAAATAACACTGCATATAGAGGGTGATAAGACTAGGAAAATAAGGGGTCTATTTTGGGATAAACTCTCAAAAGGCTATGACATTCTGTTAGCTGAAAAAGACTGGCCCCCAGAGTTTGTCAGGGAGTGCCCTCGTGGCGAAGAAATGATTATGCCTGCCTTCTCGAATCACATTCCGATTCACACCAAATATATATATGCAAGGAAATGGGCAGTGGCCCAGGCACCAGCATTATATAAAAATCATGTAGGATGGCATGAGGACTCTCCTCCTCACAAAATCCAGTTAAAAAGTCAACCGACTGCACAAAGGCAGTATCCCATTAAGCAAGAAGCTAAAAAACAAGTCAGGGAGATTTTAGATCAACTTGAATACCAGGGGGTGATTGAAACATGCACCTCTCAAATGAATAATCCTTTGTTTCCTGTCTCCAAACCAGACAATTCATATTGTCTAGTTTTGGACTACAGACACCTTAATGCATGTTGCAAAACATTTGCAGTACAAAATTCGCATAGTGCTGCACTAATAAGTAACATAGTTAGGAAAAAATATAAAACGACATTAGACATATCAAATGGTTTCTTTTGTCAAAATATTGCACCAGAAAGCAGATACTTGACCGCTTTCTCAGTAATGGGGCCTCAGAAAAATTTCTGTAGGCTCCCACAGGGATTCAAGAACAGCCCAGGACAATTTTCAGCCAGAGTAACAGAGTTACTACAAATATATGATGATGAGGCATTATCTTATGTAGATGATATCTATCTCACAGACGACGACTTGGAGACTCAGTTAAAAAGAGTGAACACCATAATACTTGGGTTCGCAGCAGAGGGTTACAAATTCAACTTAAAAAAGTTGCGAATTGCCCATCTGACAGTATTGTTTTAAGAATACGAATTATCAAGTGAAGGAAAAAGCCTAGCGGACAACTTCTTAGAGAAGTGCGCTGTACTCCAAGCACCAAAAACGCTGAAGAATTTACAATCGATTCTAGGTTTCCTGAATTTCGGAAGAATTTACATTCTAAACTATGCGGAGAGGGTTAAACCTCTCTATGAACTAATTAAACCTGATTTTAAACCAATCACTTGGACTCAAAAACACACAGAAATTTTGAGATCACTGCAAACAGACATGTTAGCAAAAACAAAATTAGATACAAGTGACACCACAACGCGATCTTGTAATCCGAGTCATCCCAGGAAGATGCGGATTCACATATCTGACCTCTAATGAGGGAGAGAAGGTACCAATAGCTTACAAATCACATTTGTACACAAAGGCTGAAATAATATTCAGTTCAACTGAGAAAATTCTAACTGCAGTTCAGACGGCTGTAGCAAAAGAAAGGGCCCTAGCACAAGGTAAACGAATAATAATCGTTACACCTATACCGGCTTTAGAAGCGGTAGCTAAAGCAAGCATTCCTAATGCTAAATCTTTGCATCCGAGATGGATCCAGTGGGTTAATTCTCTTGCTGCAACAGACGTAGTTTACGAATTTGATCCTAACTTAAAGACACAGGAATTTTTACAATATGAATATGAATGTCCTCTGCCAATTGAAATCCTGCCTCTAGAAGAATACGGAAGTATTATATATACTGACGGATCAGCACAACCCGCAGTTGGGGGCAAACAATCTTACAGTGCTGCATGCGCGATTGTTAAAGGTCGTTGGCACAAAGGAAAATTTAGACCAATGGTCACTAAAACACAATCTCTAGGAGATTGTTCAGCTCAACGAGCTGAATTGGTAGCATTTAAGATGGCGCTAGAAAATACCGATCGCGAATTCCCCACACTTATAGTGTGCGATTCATATTATTGCGTACAATCTTATAATGAATACCTGCAGAATTGGGTGGAAAATGGTTTCAAAGATGCAAAAGGTGGCACAATTAAGCATAAAATGTTTTGGGAACAAGTAGTTCTTTTACAGAAAGAACTACAAAAGACTCACGTGATACACACTCTGAGTCATCAACGTGATGGCGTTCACGTTGCAGGGAATTCGTTGGCTGATGAAGCCGCGAAGGCAGCTGTGCAAACGGCTTCCGTAGCTGCGATTACTCGGTCACAAACAAAAATAGACAGCGTCATTCTACAAGCTGTCAGTGCGTCAGTAAAAGATGATAAGAAAACACTCCCAAAAGGCTTTCCATAAAAGTACTTATATTTAACAGATACGAATAATGTTCCTTTTGCTCAAATCCCTGGAGTGGGGGATAGAGTAATTCCAAACATGGAACACAGGTTAGGACTAATAAACTAATAAAAGCGGCACACGAAGGGCTTGCTTGTGCACACGCTGGCGTTTCCGCAACAATATCACTATTAAAACAGAGATATTGGTGGCCTCGCATGAGAATACAAACTAAGAAGTATGTATTAGAATGCGAAATATGCCAAAGAATGAAAGTATCAACAGTAAAACGACCAGCGCAGACACCCCTTCTCATCTCAGAAAAACCATTTGCATGTGTTTACCTGGACCACTGTGGTCCCCTACAAAGGGACGGCAACTATAGATATATCATGGTCGCAGTGGATTCCTGTATGAGATTCATATGGATGTGGCCCCAGTGCTCGGCTGACGCCAGAACGGTTATAAAAGATCTGCGAGTCTTTATCGGAACATATGCAATTGCCATATTCCATTCTGACCAGGGTCCTGCTTTCAGCTCTCGAGCTTATAAGGAGGTCATGGCCAGCAGGGCATTGGCTTGCGGTACTCTTGTCCATCACACCCCGAAGGGAACAGTGTGGTAGAAAGAAAAAAACGGGACATAAAGCAATCTATAACAGCGAAGGTATTAGGTTCGGGTGATAGGTGGGTCAAACATTTAATAAGTGTCCAGTTAAGTCTTAACAATTTGCCAAGAAATTCTCTAAAAGGTTTCAGCCCGTACGAACTATTGTTCGGAAATAGAATGCACATTCAGGACTTAGATAGTCAGGTATCAGTGGTAGAAGATAAGAATACAGACTTTGACATCATAGACCGTTTGGCTGTTTTACAGGACTTGAATGAAACAAGAAAATCCATCAGCAACATAAAGTTAAAGCAACAGCCAGCTACCACTGACGAGGCACCACCAGCCCCAGCAAGGCCTGTCTGGATTCCAAAGATTGGGGATCTAGTCAGAGAAAAAGTAGCGGTGAAGAAGGAATTTGGGCCTTCTTACAGAAAAGCAGTACCTGTCCTAGCTATCAAAGGAACAAGATCAGTAGTACTACCGCCCGTGCTGGTAAAAAGGAGAACAGAGTTGTATCAATTGACCTGGTAAAACCACAAGCATGTGGCCTATAATCAACAGTAGGCCCAGTGGACTCCCGAGAAACAACAGAATACCCAAACTTGCAACAATTCAAGAGGTTCAAACTGAAAGACTAATCACATTTGATAAGCCTGCAGTGCACAGAGAGGGACAACGCAATAATGCCATGGAACTCGTGCCTTTTGAAACACAGATTGAATCAGTTCGTCAAGAAACACCAGTCTACAATGATGTGGCATCAGATTGTGCTACCGAAAGACAAATTGAGAGAGCAATCCCAACAATTGACAGAACTGCCTCTGGCTACTTCATCAACTTCGACAACTTTTCTGAGGATCAAAGCGACCCCGAAGTGATGCCAGAAACAAAGACTTTTAAAGAAAAAGCAACAGAACTCTTTCATCAAATCAAAGAAGTATATCTGGATGCACCATTGATTGAGCATTGGATTATTTCAGGGATTTGAATTTGAATTTGAATTTAAAAGTATTTGTATAGCGCACGTTTACCGGACGGTTTCATGGCGCTGTGGGGTAACTCAATTCAAATCAAATCAGAGACTCCAGACTGGCTCAGGTTGAGAATGCTTGTGAAAATAAGAAAGTTTTCAGTTTCCCTCGGAATTCCATGTAGGATACTGAGGTGCGGATAGAAAGGGGTAGGGAGTTCCAAAAGGATGGGGCAAGGACAGCAAACTAGCATCCTCCCGACCTCTTCCTCCTAAAGCGAGGAACCACCAGAAGAAAGAGGGCAGAGGATCGCAATTGTCTGCTTGGAATGTAGGGGTGAATATGAGAAATCATAAACGCCGGGGCTGTCCCAGCCAAAGCCTGAAAGGCGAGGCAGCCAAGTTTAAACAAAGCTCTCTCTTTGATTGGGATCCAGTTGAGAGAGCGAAGAACAGGGGTAATGTGGTGAGATCTAGGTAAACTGAAGACCAGGCGGGCCGCTTGGTTTTGCACCAGTTGGAGTCGGCGCAAAGCGTAGTTGGGAATGCCGTTATATAATGCATTGCCATAATCTAATCGTGAAAGGACCATCGCCATTAGAATAAGTTTGAGGGCAGATACTGAAAAGAAACGTGAGATTTAACGAATGGTGCGCAAGACAAAAAAACAGGCCAAAACCACCGTGCTCACGTGTGAATGAAGAGTAAGATGTTGATTCAAAGTAATCCCCAAAGTTTTGACAGAGAAAGAAGGGAGAGGGGGGGAACCAAGCAGAGAGGGCCAGAAAGCAGCAGACCAAGGATTAAGTTTACCACCAGTCAGGACAAGCTCGGTCTTATCAGGGTTAAGTTTTAGATGATTGGTGTTCATCCAATCCCTATTGGATGAACATTCATACTACTACTATGTCTAATTTTAGTTTTAATTTTAGGAAGGTTTATTACAATACAATGGACACAGCAAGTCAGAACATCAACTTAGTCCTAAAACCACACAGATCATCTCACGTGAAGAAAAGAGAACTGTCAACAGTAAATGTCACAGCCATTCCAATACCCGGCGGGGTAGTATGGGACAAAACTGACTATGAAATATATGGTCCGGTCGATATCCTGAAATATCCTCATCAGTTCAAGGTTTCCTTAAGTGACTTTGTAAAACCAAGTACATTTTCTGATGATTGGGATTTTGAAAGTATTAATAATATGATGTCTGATTTAGTGTTGTCAGCAAGATTTACAGAACATGATTATTTACAAGGTTTGTCTAGTTATGAACAGATGTACTGCTTCTCACATTACGGTGATCATTACTTGCATAAATCTGCACAACCTAGAAATGTTTTTAAATATAACCAATAGGAACATTGTGCAACTCCACCTAAAAGCAGTTCTAAAACATTCTATGAGAAATGTCAGTACTTCTCAGGGTTTAACACAAGTGATGCAGAAACGTTTTATTATAAACTGTTAGTTAAAACAGGGTTGAAAACAATGCTGACTAATACTAAATTGATATATTCAGAAGCATTTTATGAAAAAATGATGACATTTGGTTTTGATTATTGGAAAAATAACATTGAAACAAAAACAATCTGGGGTACAAAAGATTGGCAGGTACAAGGCCTAGAAGCATTATTTCGAGCCTGCAGGATCCCAGAACAAATAATGTTTTTAAATGACGCAGTTCGACAAACATCCTGTCTTGGCTTAGCTAAGATCAAAGACCTTAACAAACCGTCTAATCCAAAGCCAATACCTGATAATGCAACAACAGATATTGAAATAGACGTATCTAGAATTTTACATCTAAACAGAACACATCCTGATTGGAAAAAGTGGTTAATCTGGCCTACTGACACAAACAACTGTCAAGATAGATTCCTGAATAAAACACAGGGGTTAACAATGTCCAGACCAGACCCTAGATACTCCCAGAGACAACATCGAGGGATAGTAACAACATACAGTGTAGGGAAGCTGTGCCTTGAATGGCTAGAATCATCCACACTGGCAGAAATTAAGCAACACTTATCTTTACTTAAAGATGGTGCTGATTTGCGCAATTTTATTATGGGACCACGCAAACAGCGTCAGAAACGCTTCATAGCAGCCAGCATCTATGCGGCATACAACGAGGCTTGGAAAGTCACACAAATTGAAACAGCAGAAAAAATACAAGAAATTGATCGTATTAATTTGGAAAAATCAATTTCTGTTGTGGACAATGGGTTAATGACTCTGTCCTCCAGAATGTATTCACTGGACAGTATTGTATCATCTGCCAAAGATATAATAGACAAAGACTTCCTAATGTTACAGCATGGCCAGTCACAATTGCGTTCTATTGTACAGTTAGGCTGGACGCTGCAAAATCTTCGTTCAGGCTATGTGCCTTGGCGTTTAATCAACACAACGTCATTGTTTTCCATCTTTAACCTTATTGATAAACAAATCAGCTTGGCACAGAAAGGAGCAGACTATACAATCCTGAGCATCGAAAAACTTGAGAGATTACCTTTGACAATGTCAGAAAGTCCTGTCATTGAATGGATAATACACGGGATTATCACAATTCCGTTAACAACTTTCCAATTTAAAAATTGCCTTGAATACATACCTACTGGCCAGTATGAACGATTGGGTAAAGGATACATTAAGTCAACATGGAAATTACCATACACACACACATGCTATAGTAACAGCAACAAAAATGTGTTTCTTAGTGGTGAAAACTGTAAACATTCACTAAGCGGTATACTTTTGTGCCAGGGTATTAATTTACACGGAGCCTGTGAAGGAAATTCTAACAACCTTTCATGCCACCAGCATGTCACACCTCCAATGCAGATAGAGCCTTTCTTTAAGCAGCTCTCGAATGGAGTTACATTCTAATAACGGATCGCAGCTGTTGTGGCCTTTTGCCAGGGTAAGCATATCTCGTAAGCGTAACTTCCATGGTCAAATGCTGTATGCAAGCATTGTTTCCAAACGGCCCTGGAGACACTGAGACTCCCATATGGCCTCGTTTGAATTTCTCTTCTATATAAATTGATACTTTAAGCAGAATGAAGTCTGTGCTTTTGCAGACAACAGTGCCCATCACGTCATCAAAAGAGACGTATGATCTCCTAGTTGCAAGGACAACATCAGAGATTCATGACCTTTTATCAACAAATTGTCCCGTGCATTTCACAGAAATGCTTAGCCAAATTCTTAACATGTCTAGTGCCATAGGCATCCCAGGCATATTTAAGACGATTTTTACGGGACTGCTAACACAATTCAAAGCAATTCTAGGAATCATTCCTAATTTTGTCCATTCAGTCTTTGGCGGCATACCCCTGATTTTGGGACTTGTAGCAGGCATTTTATTTTTGACCCTCCTGCTCCGATATGGCAAGCCAAAACTCAGACATGACTCCGACAAGGATGGAAGAAACGATCCTAGCAATACGCTACCGGGACCGAATAACTAGAGTCCTTGGATTGGCCAGGCTGAGAGATCTGAACATGACCTGGTTTCTTTCATTCAGACCGATATGGCAGACCTGCATCTTACCTGTGCTTCGATGTATGCTATGCGGAGATGAGTGCGTGTTGGACATCTGTCTTACACTTCCATCAGCACTACCAATGGATATCGGTACTTTGCTAAGTCCTATAACGGCTCACACATTGTGTTGTCCCCAGCGGCAACCAGTCCTGATGACGGCATTCGTTGAGACTCCTGTGCTACGACTAGGTGGTGACAGTGGAGCGAGAAATAAAAGCAACATCACCCAGGTACGACCTTCTGTGAGCATTGCTGATCCAGACTTTGATGATAGCAATCATTCTCACACCTGCCAAGTTACAGCACTATCGAACTTGGTCGAACTGTCACCTGATTTTGTAGACCAATTCTTTGAGAGCCTGTCTGATATGATGTTCTCCCCCGAACAGAAACAATAATTTGAAAAGCATTCCGACACACAGCGTTCCCATGAACTATGAATTCGGCCTTCAGTTTTGATCAACAAAAACTACTGAAAAGCGTTGGAACTCTATTCCCCCGTTCACCATGAAAGAGAAAAAAAACTTTTGATCATTTTTCAAAATATTTACCTTTTTTTAGCACAAAAATTCTTTGCTTAAAGTAGACCTATTCATAAAGAACAGAAGCTTCTTTTTTTAGGTACTTCTAGAGACATAATAACTTTACATCAGCCTCTAGCACATGTTACAGCAATTGCATTTATATGTGATGAAATTATCTCGCCCTTCTTTTCTGTATTAAGAGATATTTCATGTGTAATTTTTTCGAAAACTGATTACATATGCTATAATTTTGAATGATTTCTATGCTTATAGACGTACAGTAACAAATAATTCCATGTATTCCGAAATACGCCATTTCAAATGCGAATATGTATTTTGGGGTGGGTAATGTTACACGTGCATCTTATTGCTATAGTTTTTAGTAATTTGATGGACATAAATTCGTGGAGTGGGTGTCGCGTTCTAATCTAGGACTCCGATCAATACTGTGACCATATGCCCCTATACGGCTATAATCCACTTGTACCCCTATAATGGCATTAACGATCAAGAGTGATATTTCAGAAACTCGTCTCTGGCCTAACACGTTCAGAGCCACATTTCAGAATCACTTCCTCTGCAGCTCATTAGAGCAAATGACACAGCAGAAGCCACTATCTAAGATTCCTAGATTACACTCCGAGTTCTTCAACAAGATAAAAACTCAGCTACCTGGGAAAGCCCCGCTTGCTATGTTTTGATTAGTAATAGAACTCTAATGAGCACTAAGAGACGATCACTTCCTAGTGACATCTTTATTGACGTCTTATGTCCAAAAACTTACGTCAAACAAGGCACCTTTCAGGTATAAATATTACCAACATTGCCTTAAGCAAACGCTGCCTCAACGACATCGATGATAGCGATGGTGTGGTGAATATAGGAGCAGAACAGCTGTCCCTTGCAGAGCCTAGCAGATACAAGCTGCCCAAGGATGCTGCCCCTCCTCCTCCTCGACGCGCTGAGAGAGACGCTGTCTTTTCTCCTGCCGAGAAAATCCAGCTCCGGCGTTTCCAGCCTACTCTTGCGAGTGACTGGGATATCGAGTCCTGGAAGGAGATACAAGACCTCCAACATTCTATTCCAGAAGTATGGTGTTGACTAAACCCTTGGAGAGAATTCTTGAAGAAAACCTTGGCAAAACCAACTTAACTAAAACTGCTACTTACTTACTCCCTCCCAAGTATTAGGCTTAGGTCAGGTACACTGGGGTAGGCGTAGTTAGAAGCACCATTTGAGTACGTTAGTCAAATGTATATATGAATATATATATTTTATTCATTTTAACCATTGTATGGCTAAGAAACCATATCAATGCTTTTACAGTATTATTTCGCAATACTCCTTTTACTGTACGCACTTTTTATAATAACAAGTCTTGCAATTGTGGCAATTCATTTCTCTTGCATGAGAAGAAAGACTGTTCAATAAATAATACCTTTTATTGAAAACGCCCGTCTCTCTATTTCTCTGCATCTTGGTGAAAGTAATCTGCACAACTGACTGAGTAAAATAACTGTCTATTGTTTCACACGACTCTAGAGATTGACTCTTATTCTAAGGAGCAAAGTTGTCATGTTTATGCGATTGTTGGAAAACTGAATCCCTTCTTGTCTGTACCAGGGAAGCTGATCCCTTCCTATTCAGACAAGAAAGTTTCCAGTGACCTCTGAGCTAGTTGGTAACAAACCCAATTAAGTTTAGCATAGTCAGTAGAGACCTGAAAGACTGCACTTCTACGTCAAAACTGCTGTTTATGTTATTCCAATGTGCAGGGCCTATTGGGAAAATAGGAACTACACTACAGAGGAGATGTGAACACCTTTGCCCAGAAACAATTGGTTCCTGTCCTCTCAAAGGCTCTAACATCAGAAGGTCAGAAACCTGTCAATGGAGGCTGGCTGGTCAAGACCAGTCAGTCAACACACTGGTAGTTGGTAGGTTTTTACGGGGCACCTCTAAGATGCACTCTGGGTGCATTTATTAATCAATCCAGGCTGGCATCAGTGTGGGTTTATTAAGATGAGTTGTTTGGTACCTTGGGGTACATTGAAGCCATCATGCAGCAGGGGAACTCGTAGTCACAAGTGTCCAGCCCTTGTAATGGCTTCCCTATGCACTGGTAATATCTAAGGGTGAACTTATATATCACCGATATATACACTCCCACAGATATGCCCTCAAATGGATATAGTGCACTGTGCCTTAGGGCTGTAAGGCCTGCCGTAGGCGTTGTAGGAAAATAGGATCTTTCTGGCATAGATAGCATAGATAGCCACCCTTTTTGCCTGGTGTTAGTATGTTTTGTCTGTAGTTCACTGGGATTGTGTTAACCAGGACCCTAGTGGCAGTGCTCTCGCCTCTAAATTTTCGTTAAGTACTATGTGCATCCCAAAATTGGCATACTGGGGTACCACTGTAAGTCCCTAGTATAAAGTGCTGAGGTGTTAAGGGCATTGGTATATCGGGTGTCCCTCATGGGCTGCAGCATGTTAAGTGCCATCCATGGGAGTCCATGCAAACTGTGTCTGCAGAGCTGCTATCGCAGCCTCCATGAAATGGTGCATGCACCTTTCACTTTAGCTATAAGGTTTTACTTATATCCCGGTCACTGCACTTTAAACCCTATAAGTCAACCCTAAGGCATACTATGCTGTCCAAAGAATATATCCTGGACGACAGAGTCGTTAACCCATTGTCAACTACAGAGAGAGATTTCTCTAAATTAATACGATCAATTTCTCGTATTCGTTCTGCAGTCTCAGCTTGCTTAATCTTCCATGCTTCATTATAAAGAGCATAGACACCGGCGTATATAAAACGTTTATGACGCAGTTTAGTAGGTCCTTGTAAGAAGTCACTTAGGTCTGCGCCATCTTTAAGTAAAGATAAGTGTTGTTTTATTCCTTTAGTGTAGACTTGTGTAGCCATTCAAGGCACAGTTTCCCTACACTGTATGTTGTTACTGTTCCTGGATGCTGTCTCTGAACAAATCTTGGATCTGGCTTAGTGAATGTGAACTCTTGTGTCTTATTCAGGAATCTCTCTTGACAGTTGTTTGTGTTTGTGGGCCAGATAAACCATTTTTTCCAAACTGTCCTGTTGTGAAGCAAAATAGTATGTACGTCGACCTCCCCCTCTGAAGTGTTTTTGATATCAGGTATAGGTGTAGGTATGGACGGTTTGTTTAACTCCTCGATCTTTGCTAAACCAAGACAAGGTGACTGTTAGACAGTGTCATTCAAAAACATTATTTGCTCTGGGATGATGCAAGCTCTAAATAAAGATTTTAAACCCTGCACCAGCCAGTCTTTTGTGACCCAGACAGTTTTTGTCTCAATGTTGTCTTTCCAAAAGTCGAAACCTAACAAAGACAGCTGAGCATAAAAGGCTGCAGAATACATTTGCTTGGTATTTGTCAATATACTTTTCCTTCCTGTCCTATTAACATTTTTAAAGCCAAATGATTCTGGATTGAAACATTAAAACCTGAAAAGTATGGAAATTTGTCATAAAACATTTTTAAGCTACCCTTCGGTGGCGTTGGACAATGTTCCGATTGGTTATATTTCAATACATTTCTAGAATTTGCAGATTTGTGCAAGAAATGATGACCATAGTGATTATAACAATACATGTGTTCATCATTTGATGAACCTTCTAAGTATTCATGATTTGTAAATACAGCAGACATTTCTAAGTCTGACATCATATTATTAACAGTCTTGAAGTCCCAATCATCAGAGAAGGTACTAGATGAAACAAAGTCATTCAAGGAAATCTTGAACTGGTGTGGAATCTTCAACAGCTACGCTGGACCGAAAATGTAATAATCAGTTCTGTACTAAGCTATACCACCAGGTATAGGAACGGAAATGATGTTCACTGATGACAAGTCTCTTTGTTCACGATGTGATGATTTGTGTGGCTTGAGGAGTGAGTTGATGTTTTCACTTGCTGTGTCCTTTTTAACATATCTTCCATTTATCAGCATTCCCAAAGTTATTACAAGAGTCAACCAAAGTAGAAGAAAAAGTACACCCAACACAATCCAAAGTTCAATCCTTGGTGAAACCAGATAAGTCTTTTTCATGTGATGAAAAAGGTCTATTGCTTGTTCTTTTAAAGTTCTTTTTACTGGCGTTGTTCAGGTTTGCTGGGATCATCGGAAAACGTATCAAAGTTAATGAAATAGCCAGAGGCAGTTCTGTCAATTGTAGGGATTGCATCAGGATTCGTTGAAATCGCTGGACCCACTTGATCACTTGTTACATTTGTATAGTCACATGCAATTTCATTGTAGACAGGCGTTTCTTGACGAACTGTTATTTGGGTCTCAAGAGGTACAAGTTCCATGGCTTTGGTGCATAGTCCTTCTTTTCGCACTGCACATTCTTCAAAGGTGGTGAGTCTTTCAGTTTGAACCTCTTGGATAGTAGCCAGATTAGGGCATCTGCTACATTTTTGGAGTCCACTTGGCCTACTGCTTATGATCGGCCGCATGATGTGGTGTTACCAGGTTGATGGACACAAACCTGTTCTCCTTTTACCATCAAGGGGTGGCAGTAATACTGTTCTTGATCCGTGGATTGCTAGGATAGGTACTGGTTGTCTGTAAGAAGGCCCAAATTCCTTCTTGTCCACGATGTTTTCTCTGACTAGATCCCTAATCTTTGGAATCCAGACAGGTCTGGCTGGGATGGTCGGTTTCTCTTCAGTTGTTGTTGGCTTCAGGAACACTTTACTTTGGCTTTTCCTTATTTCATTTAAGTCCTGTAAAACATCCAAACGGTCTTTGATATCAAAGAGTTTTTGTTCTACCACTGAAGTCTGACAATCCAGATCCGAAATAATCATTCTTGTTCCAAAAAGGATTTCATATGGAGTGATTTGCCCTAGAGAACCTCTTGGCAGATTATTAAGACTACGTTGGACAATTATTAGATGTTTGACCCACCCATCACCCGAGCCTAATACCCTAACTGTTATAGATTGCTTTATGTCCCGTTTTTTTCTTTCCACTACCGAATTTACCTCAGGATAGAATGGACTAGAGTACCGCAATGCAACGCCCAATTTAGCCATGGCCTCCTTGTAAGCTCGAGAGCTAAATGCAGGACCCTGGTCAGAATGTAGCGTGCCGACTGCGTATGTGCCGATAAAGACTCGCAAATCTTTTATAACAGTTCGAGCGTCAGCCGAGCGCTGAGGCCCCATCCAAATAAATCTTGTCTTAATATTTATGGGATTGCATTTGACCATAGGGATGTCTGCGTGTAGAAATTCTAATGCTGCCTAACAATGGTGTCTGTACTGGGCTGACTACACTGTAGTCAGGTATCTGGCGGCGTTCTCTGCTGCGATCTCTGTTGCAGTTATGGCAGTTAATTGCAAATGTGTGAATGTGACCATTCATCCCTGGCCACCAGTATGTCTCTTTTCATTCTAGTATAGATTTAGAGATCCCCTGATGTATCAGACCCTCTCCCAAATGTGCTTTGTGTATCAAAGCTACTCTACGTTTCCTTTTTGGAATCACTCTATCCCCCAGTCCAAGAATTCAAGCAAAAGGAATGGAGTTTGCGTCAATTATGTATGAGTATTTGAGTGGATAGTTTTGAGGTAACGCTGCGCCGCTGCCTTTGCATGTCGCATTGACAGCTAGCATTATTTCGCTGTCTATTTTTGCAGCTACGCCATCAGCCAATGAATTCCCTGCAACGTGAACGCCATCACGCTGATGACTCAGTGTATGTATCACGTGAGCCTTTTGTAGTTCTTGTCGTAACTGAAGTACTTTTTTTCAAAGCAATTTATGCTTAATTTTGCCACGTTTTGCATCTTTGTAACCGTTTTGAATCCAGTTTTGCAAGTATTCATTGTAAGATTGAACACAATAATACGAATCACATACTATGAGTGTGGGGAATTCACCATCTGTATTTTCAATCGCCAGCTTGAATGCTTGTAGTTCAGCTCGCTGAGCTGTACAATCTCCTATAGATTGCGTTTTAGTGACCATTGGTCGGAATTTGCCATCGGGCCAACAATCTTTAACAATCATGCATGCCGTACTATAGGCTTGTTTATCCCCCATAGCGGGTTTAGCTTATCCATCAGTATAAATTATACATTCATACTGCTCTAGAGGCAGAATCTCAGTAGGCAGAGGACTTTCTTGTTCGTATTGTAGAAATGCTTTTGTTTTCAAATAAGGGTCAAAAACGTATTCAATGTCTGTTGCAGCAAGAGAATTAACCCATTGTATCCATCTTGGATGTAAAGCTTTAGCATTCGGAATGCTCGCTTTTGTCACTGCTTCTAAGTCAGGTACAGGTGTAATGACCATAATGAGCTTACCCTGTGCGAGGGCTTTCTCTTTTGCTACTGCAGTTTGAACCACTGTCAGAATTGTTTCTGTTGAAGTGAATTTCATTTCTGCTAGTGTGTACAAATGTGATTTGTAAGCTATTGGTACTTTTTCTCCTTCATTAAAGGTTAAGTATGTGAATCTGCATTGTCCTGGAATGATTCGGATCACTAAGTTGCGTACGTTTACGCGTGTTTGTAAATGTTTTGTTGCTAACATGTCTGTTTACTATGAACGCAACATTTTTGAGTCCCATTAACTGTTTTGAAATCAGGTTTGATTAATTCGTAGAGAGGTTTAACCCTTTCTGCGTAGTTTAGAATGTAAGTTCTTCCGAAATTCAGGAAACCTAGAATCAACTGTAAGTTTTTCAGGATCTTGGGAGGATTGAGAAGCGCACATTTCTCTAGAAAGTTTGCTGCCACGCTTTTGCCTTCACTTGATAACTCGTATCCTAGAAAAAGGACGTTGAGGTGGGCAATTCTTGATTTCTTGAAATTTAATTTGTACCCTTCAGAGGCAAATCCCAATAATATGGTGTTCACCCTGTTCAAGTGCCTATCCAAGTCATCATCTGTTAGATAGATGTCATCGACATATGATAATGCCACATCATCATAGGTTTGTAGTAACTCTGTTACTCTGGCTGAAAATAACCCTGGACTATTCTTGAATCCCTGAGGGAGACGACAGAAGTGGCTCTGTGTCCCCATAATTGAGAAAGCGGTCAAGTACCTACTTTCTGGTGCAATGTTTTGACAGAAGAAACCGTTAGAAATATCTAATGTGGTTTTATACTTTTTACGCACAATGTTATTCATTAGTGCTGCACTGTGTGCATTTTGTACTGCAAAGGTTTTGCAGTAAGAGTTTAGATGTCTGTAATCCAAAACTAGACGATATGTATTGTCAGGTTTGGAGACTGGAAACAAAGGATTGTTCATTGACGAGGTGCATGTTTCAATCACCCCTTTGTATTCAAGTTGATCTAAGATCTCCCTGACTTGTTTTTTAGCTTCTTGCTTAACTGGATACTGCCTTTGTGCAGTGGGTTGATTTTTTAACTGGATTTTATGGTGAATCCTCATCCCATCCTACATGATTTTTAAATAATGCAGGAGTCTGGGCTACTGCCCATTTCCTGGCATAGGTATATTTTAAATTAATTAATTAATTAATTAATTGGATTGGTTGGAGAAAGCTGGCATAATGATTTTCTTCGCCATGGGGGCACTCCCTGACAAATTCAGATGGCCAGTCTTGTTCAGCTAGAAGAATCAAAACACGAAGGCACCACTCTTTGGAACCAATCCGGTTGCACTGCACAAAGGTGTCGCATCTTACAAATCATGTACTTTGTCAGCTAGAAGAATGTCATAACCCTGAGAGAGTCGCTCGCAAAAGAGTTCTCTTATTTTTCTAGTTATATGTCCCCCTCCATCTGGAGTGTTACTTCTTATGACTTATGTGGGACACTAACCCTGGTATCTGCAGTTTCAACTTGGATGTACTCATTCAAGTCCACTGTCTCCAGATGATCCTTCAAGTTCTTGCGAGCTATGGTGACTTCTGCTGCGCTGTCCAACATCGTTTGAGCCCATTCCCCGTTCTAGAGTTGTGTCCTCAAGATCCTCGGCATGTCTGATTTTTAGACCTGCTACCTTCTTTTTGTTGAATTGAGTTTCCTTATCTTTCTGAACGTGTTGATCGTCTTTGGACTTCACACGTTCTTCTTTGTTTTCTGACCGTCCTCTTCTTTCGGATTTCTGTGATGAAGTCGGAAAGGTACGAGAGGAACGTGTATTAGTATCTTGATATCTATCAGGTTTCCTCAAACTATCTCTATTCCTGAGGTTATACCTCCTTTCAGAGGGCTCCTTTTGAGGATGCCTACCTCGGGATTGAGAACGCTTATCTTTAGAAGTTTGTTCAGTGTTCTCCCACTTCTTTTTAGGAGGAGTAGGAGTGTTTTTAATAAAGACCTGTAACTATATAATTCAATTAAATATTGAATATTACTAAGTAATTCATCGTCTGACATTGCTTCAATGTCAGTGTTGGGTCTGTAGTTGGCTAAAGCTAGCTATGTTGCGCCTGGTCTACCTAGTGGACTGAGCCTGGTAATGTGATGTATATGTTTTATTGCGCCTTTAAACCAGAGCGCATTCTCTTGGTATGTTAGTGGAATTTCAATGTCCTCGAAAGGAATGTATTCCTCTGGTGGTTCATCTTCTTTGTAGAAGTGAAACACTTTTGTTCCTGGATTTGCTTCAGGGAAGACTATCCATGAATAGAATACCTCTGTTTCAAGCGAACAAAGATAAGGTGCACAATATTTTGGAACACTTTATCCTTCAACGTTGAAAAACCAAAAACTAATACTTAGGATTTTCGTCCTACTCAGTTATGGCGGATATTATCCCTTTACCCACTCCAGATGTCTATTGGAGTATTACGGAAAAAGGGGTCTCTGAGAAAAGCACAACAGTTACTTTAGTATCTAGCGTTAAATTAGTGCCTTACCAAACGTTGGGCGCCTTGTAATGTAGTTCCTATATTCCAAATAGGCTCTGCGCATTGGAATATTATATCCTATAGATTTGACGTAGGACTGAGGTCAACTAGGTCTCTATCGAATATACTAAACTTAATTGTGTGTGTGCTAGCTAACTCAGAGGTCACTAGAAACTTTCTCGAATACACAAGAAGGGATTAGTTTCTGACAACCGCATAATCATGACAACTTTGTTTACCAAGAATAGGAATATATCTCTCAGAGTCGCGGAAACAATAGATAAGTATTTCACTTAGTCAATCGTGCATGCTTAGTTTCTATAGAGTTGCAGAGAAATAGTGAGACAGGCGTTTTCAATAAAAAGGGGTTTATTGAACAGTCTTCTTTCTCATGCAAGAAAGGTGAACTGCTACAATCGTTATGCAGACTGCAAAGTATAATGCATACAGCGTAAACAGTAATATGAAATAATACTGTAAGAGGATTATATGGTTTCTAAGCCATATAAAAATACATACATAAATAACATTGACTAAAATACTCAACTGGTGCTTCTAAAATACGCCTACCCCAATGTACCTAACCTAAGTCTGGTATGCGGGAAGAAATAAGTATTGTGTAGCATAGGTTTAGTTTTTGACAAGAATCTACCTAAGGTTTCTCTAGGTTCTAATCAGCTCCATACCTTGTTAGAATGAAGGAGGTCTGGTATCTCTGTCTCGGGACTCGATTTCCCAACACCCCGCAGGGAGAGCCGGAAACACCGGAGCTGGATTTTCGACAGGAGAAGGGCAGCTTCCTGATCAGTGCGTCAGCTGGAGAGTCTGCTTCCTTCTGCACTTGCTGTAGCGAGCTGCGTCAGGCAAGTAGGTCTTCGAACTGCTCCGAACCACCGTAACTTGCTAGAGCAAGTGAAGGTATATTTATACTTTGAAGGTGTTTAGGAATGCCCTAGTTTGATGTAAAGTCGGGCATATGAACATCAGGAAAGAATCCCTAGGGAATAGTTGTTCTTTGTAAAGTAACTGAGTTCCTGGACAAATCAATATTCAAGCAAGGTGAAGTCCCTGACTGCTTAAGCTGGTTTTCCAAGAAGTCGTTGTGACACTTGGTACAGGTGGAAGTATCCATGCCTGTATTTGGGTAGCATGGGCTATACCTAAATAAGGGCTTGATTTGTATGCCTATATAAGGGCAATGTGAATTGTACCTATATCAGCGCATGAATCGGGAAAATTCATTTGGAGCTTAAAATGCCACACAAAAACAGGGGCACCACTCACTAGGGACTTGCAAGGATCTTAAAGGGGTGACAATTGTGGAACAATCATAGAGCTTAGGGAAAGAACAATCATGCTGGGGACCTGGTTAGCAGGAAATCAGCACACTTTTATTCAAAGTTGCACCAGACATCAGGCAAAAAGTGGGGCAGCACTGCAACAAAAACCCTTTTTCCTACAAGAGTCGTTTGGCAAAACAGGAACAGTCCATTTAATTAAACAGTGAGGCTGAGAGAACTGTTAGAGGAATAGGGTCTGAGGGCTGTCTCAGTACAATTTCAATTGATCTGACATGTTTTTTTTATACAATTCATTGAATGCCATAACGTTGTTCCGGCAATCCTTTTTTAGTAAGGAATGTGGGACTCTGACTTTGGAGCCATAAATTAATGTATTCCTTGAGGAATCGAGGTAGACCTCGACCTTGCACGGACATAATGCGGACAGTGGGTAACGTGTCCAGATGTTCAGCATGAGATGCTTGATCACTGCGTCTACTGTGTGTGATGTGTCCTGATAGGCTATGTGTTCCTAACTTCAAGTTGGATGTTACTTTATGGGGTTTTGGGAACGCGCTTATCCCTGCGGCCATGTGTGTTTCATTGGGGCCAATCTCCCTGGACCATTGTGGTGTCATTGCGCCTATCTGTGGGATTGATCTGGGGTTTCCAGGACGCACATTTGTCTGCTGACTACATGCCACACCACCTGTGACATTTCAATCAGAAACCTTAGGCCTGGGTCTCAGTGCTTGCATGATTACGTATTTCTGAGTCGTGGGATGGCGTGGAGTTCATAAAGGGCAAATTCGTCAATAAAGATGCAACTTTGTTTCTATACACAAATGTATTGTTATTCATATTGACATTGACTTTCTCAATATTAACATTTCCCCCCTAGTTGAATCTTCAACTACACTATCTAACCCATTCTTCACAACAGTTGCTTAGTGGACTAATGAGTCCTCGTAGGGGCCTGTGTTTGACCTGTTGGTCACAGGTTCAAATCCTGGTTCAAATCCCTCAGCCTTTCATCCTTATGAGGTCGATAAACTGAGTAGCATTGATATCCTTGGGTGAAAATGCACTTTACAACGACACATGTTATGCAATGTTATGCTAAGTTACTTCATTGGGGGCCTGTTGTTCTTCAGTTTTGACAATTACTACATTCCTAGTACATGCATTCTACCTAATCCCAATTTGAGGACTGGGTTTTTACAGCAGGAAATACCCGATTGCACAGAACAACACAAAAGCAAGAACACAACAAAAACTGGCAATAACAATAAGCACAGATGGGAAAGCCACTAGGGGAGCCAGGAGAACCCATTCGAGAACCACTCCTGCTCAGGGGTGCCTCCCTCCTCATGCATGTCTCTTTGTGAACAGTGCAATGCATGGATGGCAAGAGTCAATGTTTCATTATTATTTTCATTCCCTGGAATAAACGTTCAGCAGTCGCACCAATCTTGGCACACATCCTTCCCCACATCCTTGTCATTAAGTCTAACAATACCAATGCAACATCACCATGAGGTGGATTGCTCTCAGTTCTTCCTTGAATGAATTAAGGCCGAGCTCAGTGCTATTCATCATTTTAAGAAATTCTCACCGGGTTATTTGGAGCCAGCGTGCATTAGCTTTTGTCTGCATGGTGAAGAAGGGTATAGATCCTCCAGCCAAAAATTGTAAGTCAAAGAACATTATTTTTTTATTCTTTTTATTGAAACATACAACATCTGTACAACAAAGAGCATTACTGGTATAATCACAGTTTTTCTAGTCATTTCAATAATAAGATGATCTTCTAAACCAATTATAATGATTAATACTATTGGATTGAGTGGTCCCTTCTATACTATTATTTGTTTCCTCCTTTACAGACCCAGATATGTCTGCCATGCCCCCCATATTGTCTCCCCTTTCTTGGGGCAGCCTCTACCCTTATAGACTGTTAACTCAGCTTGCCAGCATCAAAACATATAATGTTCCCAATCTTTCACTGTAGTGGGTGTAATCGCTCCCCATGTTCTAGCTATATTACATTTTGCCACAACCACAGCAAGAGATAGCCATTGCTGTGTATGTCTTGGCTAGTCTTCATTCGTCCCTGTTATCAAAAGAAGCCATTTTGGATCTGCCGGCACCTCCATACCCACTACCTCCGTCATTCTCTGGGGTATCTTTGTCCAGTACAGCTTAAGAACTGGGCACTCCAAAAGCAAATGGAAGAATTAAACATCTTCCCCACATCCCCTGTGGCATCTAGTGTATTCACAGCGTCCCATTTTGAACAGGGCAGACATCGCCTAGTAATCTCTGTGGAGTATTTTAAGTTGTATCAGGCGGAACAATGCCCGAATCGCCACCTCTCGTGGACCCAGCAATACTTCTACCCACTGATCCTCTTCAAATGCGCCTACGACCTGCTCCCATGCCGCTCTGAGCGTGGAGGTTGGGTCTGGGGCATTATTGATTATCTTTTTATAGAATAGGGATGGTTTTGTCCACGATCTATGCAGTCAAAACCTTATCTTCTTGTGGCGATGCTTCTGGCAGTGCATCACCTTCCCTCATATATTTCAGAATTGCATATCCTAGCTGGATATATCTCAACCATTCTCCCTTTCCCATCTCATAGTCTCTCTGTGGGTTTTTAAACTCTATATATGCTTCTCCTCTCCAGATATTGCCCAATTTTTCCAATCCTATAAGCTCCCATTTAGCAAAGCCCTCTAACTTACTGACTTCTCCCAAACAGTCGCCCGCCCATAGTGGGGTCATCCCCGATAACTTTTTTTCCCATCCCAGGTACTTTGTGGCTGTCTTCCATACTTTCACAACTGTTTCGGTATGCGTGGGGATGTGTTTGTCTATCCGTTTTGCATTTAGCAGTCCTAGCTGGCCCTGTGTCCCCATGGTCAGTCTATCCACCCTGTACGCTGTCAAATGCCATGCTCACGTCTAACAATAGGAGTACCGCCTGCTCCTGTATCTGTGCCTGAGTTATATGTCTGGGTGCATAAGGGTCTCTCTGACGTTTGCTAGCCTCATAACTAGGAGTTTAGCTAGCACCTTTATTTCAAAGTTTAAAAGGGAAATTGGCCAGCTTTGGGATTACCGATATCACTGCGGTTCTTTGATCCGCCAGTAGTATTCCATCTTTCAACGCCTGGTTAAACATTTCTTGCATATGCTTAGCTGTCACATCAACCATTGCTTTTTATAGTTCAACAGGCAGACCGTTGGGGCCTGCTGCTTTCCCGGACTGCAGCGGTCGTAATGCAGCGCCTACCTCTTCTCTCGTTAAATCTTTCTCCAGATGTTCTCTATCTTCCTCGGAAAGACGAGCTATTGAGATATCTTTCAGGAAGTCTCTGCACACATTTGCAGTATGCTCGACGTGGGAGGAATAAATATCCTCATAATATTTTACGAATTCTTCCGCAATTTCAGCCCATGTTTCATGCCTGTTCCCCTTCTTTGTCTATTAAGCCCGGGATTGATCTCCCCTTGTCTGTCTTCTCTCTAGCCATGCCAATAACTTGTTGGCCTTATCACCAACTTCATATACTCTGATTTGTGTTGCATGCACGTGCGTCCTGGCGCTTTCCTCCGACAGTTCCCTAAGTTCTTTTTGTCGGATTCCCAACCAGTGCCTGTTGTTGGCAGCATCAGGCTCCCCTCCAGGTACCTGTGTCATAAGACAAACTATTTCTTTCTCCAAGGCTATCCATTTAAGGTGTTTTTCCTTTTTAATTACACCTATTCTGGCTTGGGCCTAGTCCCTAATAAAGGCTTTAAAGGCCTTCCAAAGGGTGACTGCCGAGTCCACTGATCCTTGATTTCCTTCGAAGTAGTATACATCCCTCAGTCCTCCTCAACATTCTTCATCCGTTAAGTACCAAGAGTCAATTCTTGGCGGGAGTGTAAAATCCTTTGTTGGGCCACCTAGCCTCACCTCCACGGGGAATGATCCGATATGGCTCTCACAATATGTGTTGCCTGCCTAAATTCTCCCACGTAGGATGTTTGTGTTATAATATAGTCAAGTCTAGAGAGGCTGCCTGTTGCCACCGACAAGTGAGTGCATTGCTTCACACCGGGGTGTTGATATCTCCAGATATCCCCTAGTCCCAAGGCCACAAGGAATCCCTGTAGCTGGCCCCTTTGCCACGCAGCACCTGTGCCTAGAGCACCCCTCCCCATGCATCTAGCTCAGCTGAGATAATATCATTCATGTCTCCTCCCAATACCAGCCTACCCTCCACTAGTTGTAGCAACACCTCTCCAAGCGCCTCAAGAGTGACCGACTGCAGCCCAGGGGGCGAGTAGACCGAGCATAGGATGATTTGTTTTCCTTCCCACTGTCCACTGATAGCTGTATACCTGCCTAAATCATCCACCCACAGAACATGATCTATAAATGGACATGCCCATTTAATCAGTATACCCACTCCTCTGTAGCCTGAAGTATAACCAACGTGCGCCCTGAGGATATAGCCACATCTATCCAGGGCTTATAGTGATTACCCCTAAGGTGCGTTTCTCATAGTAGAATGACATCTGGGGCATTACATTTAATGAATTGTAGCACCGTCGCTCTTTTGATCTTGCCATTTTAGTCATTTACATTCCAGGACCATATCTTGAGCGAGGACGGCAAGTGTCTATGGAGGGCCATCAGAGCACGTAATCCTTTGGAGGTTTTCCCACTCTAAATACGGTTTCCACTGTGTTATACTACTCCTCTCTCTTCTGATGTAGAGTTCTAAACTAACAATAACATTTACATAATCACTTTCCCTCATGCCCACCCCCCTCCCTGATACCCTGCTTCTAAGGTTAAGGAGTCCCCAACTTTCCAACCTGCAGAGTCCCTGTCACCGATTTACATACATAACAGTTCTAACTATTAATCGGTGCTCGATCAAGCAGGACCGGAAAACAATTTGATTCATACCCTCTCCCCCCACCAGTGCCCAGTTGCATCAAGGTCCCTTAAAAGTCCTGGCATAAAGTTTATGCCCAATGCTCCATTGCATGTGTCCGTTCTTGTATAAGTTCTTACTTTGTTTTGCGCTCTTTGTCCCCGGGGCTCACTGTTCGCACCCCACTGCCTGGCATGGTACGGTCTTAACTCCTCTTGGTCTTCAAAGTCACTTTCTAAACTTGATTCACACCTTCGTTGATTCAGCAGACTCAGAGGAGACTGTCTGTAGTCCTTGTTTGGTCGCTGGTGCCCCACTCTCTTTGCGAGTTCCACTCCCACGCCCAGTGTGTCGTTCTTGCCTTTGTCTGGTGGTGCGTCACCCACCTAACAACTCCCCTGCTTCCTCCTGGGTTGTGAAATTCCATGTTTTCCCTTCCGCTATGACCCTCAGTCGGGCGGGGAAAGCATCATGTACTTCAGTTCTCTGGAACACAACTCTTTTTTGATATGATCAAAACTTTTTCTTTGTTTCTGCACTTGTAACCTGAAGTCTGGAAAGAACTTAGTCAATGAGTTCTCGTATGGGAGGTCTCCCTTTCCTCTGGCCGTGTGCAGTGTCGTATTGCGGTCTCTGAAATAGAACACTCTTGCAATTATTGTGTGTGGCTTCAGGCGAGGCCCTGGCATTCAGAGGGCCCTCTCTATGGAGAAGAATTTCAACCGGCGTGTGGGCTGCAGTTTATTAACACGTTGGGTGCTAAGGGGTTTCCCCCCCCCCCGGTGCTGGACTATGAGTTTTCCCATTGTTCATGACAAGGTTAACTCGTCATAAGCACAGGGCAGGTAAAACCCATGACGAGTTGACCTTGTCATGAGCACTGAAGAGGTTATAATAAGATCTTCGAGGAACAGATCTACACTCTGTCCCACTGCTCCCTCGGAAACTCCCACCACGCGTATGTTGTTGCGTCTTGCTCTTCCCTCTTGGTATTCTAAGCGTGTCGCTATTTGCGCCACTTGCTACGTAAAGGTGGAGACTTGGCCCTCTAGCCATTTTGCCTGGGACTGAAGTTGTGTAATGTTGGTTTCGGCAGTGGCTACTTTCTCATTTAATTTTGAGAAGTCGGCTCTAATCCGTGTGACTTTCACAGAGACTGTATCTATCTTGGGCTCCAAGAGCCTTTAACGTCCCGTATCGCTGCCATTATCCCAGCCAGAGACGGTTCCTCTTCCTCCACATCTTCCGTAGAATGTTCCGGTGGTTTGGTGATCGCATAGTTGTCCATTTTGTTGGATTTGATCGGACCTGCTCTCTCGGTCTTCCCCATAGGCCTTCGTATTAGTACTTCTATTTGCAAGTGATGTTCTGCTTCACGTTCCACTGATAATAGATTCCCCATTGACTTAGTGGAAGTGCCGTAGGCCCAGCGCTAATATATCCATCTCGTGATTACGCACTTGGCTGTTGTCGATTAGTAAAGGTACACTTCCTACTCCCTACCTGCTTCAGCTCCGTGGTCCGCCCCACGGGGTGTGTCGTGGATATAATGGTAGGTCCCCACCAGAGTCACTGTGACTATATCTTCACTCGTTCCTTCCCTTAGTAAGGGTGATACAATCCCTCGATTCAAACTGTGCACTGCAGGAAGGGAGGCCAGATAAGTCCAGCACCACTGTGACACTGCTTGCAGTTTGTGCGCGCTCCCTCCTCTACCACTCCCCCAGCCTCTGCCGCTAAAAGATCTTTTCCAGCCCACTGTGGTACTTTCACCTTCACCATGCGGTATGCCCATCAATCTTGACTTATTGTGGGGGTGGGATTTACAGCACTATGTGGATGGTGCCAGCGTTACTCGCCTTATAATTGCCCGGGTCATCACTCCCAAAAGTCACAGTATACTGTGTGGCCTCCTTCTCCGGCCTGTCTCGTTGATTTGCATGCCGCTGGCCGCCTAAATTTTCATCTTGGTTAGGCTGCGGGGCTTGTTGCTATTACTTTGTGCCTCTGTGAGCTGGGGGGTTTCCTGGAATGCACCTGCTCTGCGATTTCGCGAGGACGGGTCTCCTGTGCCTCTTATCTGAGTGCTTTGTAGGTGGTACCAGTGCTACTTGTCTCGTCAGTGTCTGGGTTGTAACTCCCCCATGTCGCAGTCTTCTGTGCAGCCTATTTGTCCAGCCCGTCCCAACGACTTGCCCGCTATTGGCCTCCTAATTCCCACTGTGGTTAGGCTGTAGGCTGCTACTGCTCCTTCACACTTCTGTGCGCTGGGGGTTGCGGTAGGTACTCGCCCTTTAGTTTCCCAAGGAGGTACCCTCCGCGCCTCATGTCACAGCTCTAGCTCTGCGTCACTGCACTCTCGCTTCGGCTGCTTCTCCTAATCGAGTCCCCAGCTCAGCCAATCGTGCACTCGAGTGCAGTCCCAGCAAAACGCTTCCAGTGCTCCGCCCCGTCGTCTCGAGCGCTACCTTTGATGTTGGGGTGTCCGAGGACTGCTGTTGCCGACAGTTGGGTGCCGCAGCGTCTCTGCGTCATGTTCCTCTTCCTGTGCCAGGAGATAGGAACCACTAATACTCTGTATTTTGAACGGATTTGTTGGGCTTGGGCGGGAGCTCCGCTACAGTCTGACCATATTGGGCCGAAACTAAGCCACGCCCCCTCGAAGAACATTCTTAATTCTTTTGGCATGTCGTTGTACTGAGCCCAGCCAAAATAATACGCTGTTCTTTTTTTTTACGAGCCTGGTGCAGCAAGGTTGTCTTTTTCCTTAGTGGGTGCAGGTACAAATCCAACAGTTTTTCTCCGGGAATGACTAGTTTTGGGGTGTGTATGGTAATAAGAGAACATCCTGAGATAAGCTGAGTGTAGGCAAAGTTGCTGCACTGCCAGTACATATCCATCAGCATGGAGGTGCCACATTGCATACCTGGAATGTGCTAGATTGTGCAGCAGTTTTCATTCATGCCCAGTGGAAGCATTCCTTTACCTCTGAAACATAAGGACTACAGTGTAAGTTTCTGTTCAATTAGGGGTTGCTCCTTCCCTTCTAGCCAAGTTTATCTACCCACCTCAGTATCCCAGATCTTCCGACATGGGGTGTCTATGCTTTTGTTCAACCTTCCCCTATGAGACCCATTTCCCTTCGTTTCATCGAGCTGGATGGCCCTAACCAGGAACTCCATGTCTGGGGTCCACTTGTTGTTAAAGAAGACTGCCCCAAATACAGTAAGGGCCACCCTTGGACGACAACTGGAGGCAGGAGTGTATGTGTTTGTGCATTGAGTTGGGGGTTTCGTTACCTCCAAAATTCTCTTTTGTGGGAGGCCTCAGGGCCAAACCGTATCCTCTACTATGGTGCCCTTCCTGTGCATCCTCCCTAGCTCAGTTTGAATATTTTTAGGCTCAGTGAAAAGGTGTAGAGTCATTAGGTGGCTCTCGTACCTGTTCTGATTCACTACCTCTCTGTGAGGCTCTACCTTGAGGAATTGGATTTTGGCCCCAATTCTGCATAGGTATAAGTGGAGAAAGCATGTTGCTTTTTCAGGGGCCACCTCTTGGGACAAGTAAAGTCGGTCTGCTCCTACTGCATGCGGTATCATTGAACTGATGTAACACGACCTGGTTCATGTCTTAGGGCCCACTTCGGTCCTAGGCTGATGCCACATGTTGTGTAAAAGGGCGTTGTGTAGTGCATGTGAAATGGTAGTGTTGGGGTTGGTGTAATTATAAATAACATAGGAGTGTTATATTCCATATAGGTACCTTACATAGGCACAGGTAACACTGCACCCTTTCACCTATATCCTTCCCTACACTACATACATTTACCTAGATACGACACTGCATTCAGAACGGGAGTTTTCCCTAGTTCAAAACTCATACATTATGCATGAGGCTTCTTGAAAGCACAGCAGGACAAACATCTCCTGTATAATATCTCTGTATAAAGTTCAGGCCGGATGTCATCCTTTAGGTCGACACAGTAACACAGCAAGGTAGGACCCCATGGGAGACCTGTGGGTATATATACATCATGTCTTGCTTAGAAAGACAGAGGAGACCGTGATTACCCGGCTGACACACTCACCAGAGACGCTGAGGTTTCTGCATGCAGACACTCCAGCTCGCAGTGGTATAACATCCCTCGCGGGGTGTCCAACTCAAGACCAGGACGGGGTCCCATATTCTCTCATTCTCAGGTAATGGTGTTGACTAGATCCTAGAGGGATTCTTGGCATAACACCTGCATGTCTAATGGTTGTTACAGCTCATTTATTCTACACTAGAATAACAACTGGTCAATAAATTCTTATTGAAATGCCCAGACTGTTTTTTCTGTGTATCTCTTAGACCAACTAATTGAGCACGAGTGACTGAGCGAAAGGTAGTATATTGTTTCCACGATTCTGAGGGATCAGGGTTGTCATGTTCTGAGGTTGCCAGAAACTATTCTCTCTCCCATAAGTGGGGATTATAGTGGCACTGTGAGCTAGCTAATTCAAATAGGCTAACATATCCGGTGGGGGGATGAAACCAGTCTGCCACCAATCCCACAGTTTATGTTATCCAAATGCGCTGATCCTGTATGGGTAATATAGAAACTACACGACGTGACACCGCCAGTTCTGGTTGGGTATCTATTTAACAGTAGAATCTGAGTAGTTCAGTCATGCTATTCTCAGAGACCCCTACTCACAAAACACCAGAGACATCTGGAGTGGGTGGGCACAAACTCAGCCACAGCTGAGTAGGCAAAAAAACCTATTTAATAGCTGTTGGTTAATCAAGCTTGAAGGACACAGTGTTCCTAAAAATTGTGCATAACACCTTATCTTGGTCACCTTGAATTTTTTTTTCGGTATTCTAAGAACAATGACTAACCCAGTTTTAGACCCACTACAACAAGCACTCCCCCTCACAAATGAGGAGGAAGGTGCGAGCGCAATACAAATTGCACCAAACTTTAGAAATACAGTCACCCTGAGGCTGCTAGAACATGGCTTATTTTCTAGGGGTAGCGTAGTGGTCTTCGTGATTGAGCCACAAGAATCAAACAAAACAGAGGTATTCTATTTGTGGGTTACATTCCCATCAGCAAATGCATGAACAAAAACATTTCACTCCTACACAGAAAGAGATGCACAAGAGGAATATTGTCCGTTCGAGGTCATAGAAGTTCTGCTCACGTACCAGGAACACATATACTTGTTTAAAGGTGTCCTACCCCATATAAGAAGAAGAGTAAGACTTGGAGTAGAAGGGGCAACATGGCTAATATTAGCGGCCTACACACCACATCCTGACATTGATACAATGCCAGTAAGAGACTTACTCATGCAACATAAAGGTTTAATTAAAATATATAGAAACATGACACATTTGGTCATGAGGACATTTACGGGACAACTAGCAATAGTTGCAACAAATGTAACTTATTCACAGGGTACAGCAACTAAAATCACACCACAAACACTACATGCAGTGATGGGCAAAATGTCCACAAAACGAGAACCAATGCCATTCTGGGTCGCTCAGAAAATAACACATTTAGAGGCAGTATTCCTGAATACTACCCCATATGAAAAACACAGAATGCTAACAATCTGCTTGCCCATGGGGATAACATCACAAGTAGAGGATTGTACCACTTGGGGTACAGTCTTTGCTGCCATTTATACTAGGACTCATGGTATTCCTTTATTAGCTGTGATATCAGCTGTATTAAGAAAAATACAAAATCAGTATGGAGCAGAGCCTGCTCTGAACTTAGGGATGATGTTACTAGGGAACTATGCCCTGGTATCATCCATAATCTTAGCTAATATTGAAGGGTAGGCAGCTTCAGTGGCTATCCGCCTACGCCTAAGCGAGTCCAGTCCTTTGGAACAGGAACACAAACTACCCAAAATAATTGAAACTGTATATGCAGAATTAGGCAGAGACAGTTTAGGTGGGAAAGCTTTAAAACCACAACTAATGGGCAGTTCTGAAAAAGGACACTCCCAAGCAGACACCTGCTTCAACTAAAAAGAAGAGGGATAATAAAAAACAGCAAACATTCAAAGGGAATAGATCTCAATCCCGAGGTGGATCTCCTCGACAGGAGCCCCCCGACAATGGAACACTTGAACAGAGTAAATACATAATTTGGGGAGTTGCATCTGAGGGCTACAAATGTAACTTTAAAAAATAAAAAATTGCCCACCCCAGTGCCCTGTTTTTAGGATATGAGCTTTTCAGCTCCATCCTCGAAAATCATTAAAAAATGTCAACCGATCCTGGGATTCATGAATTTTGGTAGAACATACATTTTAGATTAAGCAGAAAGAGTAAAACCTTTCTACAAATGAATAAAACTGTATTTTTCAGCAAAACATTGGACACAGGAATACACAGATACACTTCATTCCTTACAAGCGGATATGATAGCTTCCAAACACTTGCAGACACAGGTAAAAGTACGCAACCTGGTGATCCGTATAATTGCGGGTGAATCTGGGTACACCTATCTGACATAGAATGAAGGTGAAACAGTTCCAATTGCATACAAATCACATTTGTACACAAATGCTTAGATGCGCTTCACATCCACAGAAAAGATTCTGAAAGCGGTACTGACTGTTGTAGTAAGAGAAAGAGCACTGGCTCAGGGGAAATGAATAATAGCAGCAACTGCGGTTCCAGCCTTAGAGGCTTCAACAAAAGCGAGCTTTCAAATGCTAAAGCTTTACATTCATGATGGATACAATGGGCTAATTCTCTCACTGCAACAGATGTTGAATACAGGTACGACCCAAATTTAAAGAAACAAGCATTCCTGAAATATGAACAAGAATATCCTCTACCAAATGAAATAATGCCTTTAGATCAGTATGAATACATAATTTACACTGACAGATCTGCCCAACTGGCCATAGGAAGTAAGCAACAATATAGCGCTGCATGTGCAATCGTTAAAGGTTGCATCCAGGGTGGATAGTTCAATCCAAGTTGCACTCAAACGCAATCTCTAGGAGACTGCACGGCATAGTTGGTAGAATTGAAAGCACTAATACTGGCACTTGTGAATACCGATCAAGAATTTCCCACACTAATTGTGTGCGATTTCTTTTACTGTGTGCAGCCATATAATGAATACCTGCAATACTGGATTCAAAACGGGTTCAAAGACGCAAAAGGTCGCACAACTAAGCATAAAATGCTATAGGAACAAGTAGTGGAGTTGAAAACCGAACTACCAAGGGCTCATGTGATACATACACTGAGTCATCAGTGTGATGGCGTTCACGTTGAAAGGAATTCATTGGCTGATGAAGGCAGGAAGGGGGCTGTACGCATGGCTTCTGTAGATGCAATCACTAGTTCTAAAACAACAATAGACGGTGAGATTATGGTGGCTGTTATTGCTTCATGCAAAAACAGCTGTGCAGTGCCAAAAAGATTTCCACTCAAGTACTCCTACAAGTTAGATGCCAAAAACATTCCATTTGCTCAGATTCCTGGAGTGTGGGATAAAATAATTCCAAATATGGATCGTAGGTTAGGTTTAATTCTAGCAGCACACGAGGGTATAGGTTCTGCACATGTAGGAGTTACGGTGACAGTTTCTTTATTGAAACAATGCTATTGGTGGCATGGATTAACAAAGCAGACTAAAGACTATGGTGCACATGCATCAAGAAATGATTTTGCGTGTCCTTAATTACGATTATTAAGGAATCACAATTAAGAACTCTCAAAGTATAGGAATCGCTATTAAAATAGCGATTCCTAAACATTCCTTAATTGCGACTCACAAATTGTGAGTCGCAATTGAGAAATGGATTCCCATTGATTCCTATGGAATGAATGGGAAATTGCATGCGCAATTCGCTAGTACCAATAGGTACTCGTAAATTGTACATACAATTACAAGGGTGCCAAGGTGTCAAAATGGCACCCTGTTGCACCCCTGAAATTTTGATGTCCACCCATGTTGTGCACACACATGCCCCAAGTGCATGTGTGTGTTTGTAACCTGAAACTTTGAAAAATACACTTTAGTGCATTTTTCCAAGTTTTTGCAAAATACCGACCAGTGTAATTTTGCCGTATTTTGCGGCCCCAAATAGCGAATTTGCTATTTCTAAGTGCTTCTAGCATTGCATTTAAGGAATCAAAAATTGTGATTCCTAAAATACAATTGCAATTTAGGAAATCGCAATAAATTGCAATTTCCTAAATTGCGAGTCCCAAACACTTTCATGCATCGCAAAAGGCCATTTTGTGATCGCAAATGGCCGATTTTTGCAAATCGCACTGTTTGTGATTGCAAAAGCCTTTGATGCATGTGCCCCATAGTGTTGAAATGCAACATCTGCCAGCAGATGAAAGGTTCCACCGTAACTCGTCCAGTGCACACACCATTGTTAATATCTGACAAACCACTAGGGTGTGTTTACTTACACCACTGAGGCCCCTTAAAAAGAGGTGGGGCTCACAGATATATCATGGTAGCAGTGGATTTCTGCTCAAGAGTCCTATGGGTGTGGTTCCAGCACTCGGCTGACGCTTGAACTGTTATAAAAGATTTGCAAGTCTTCATAGGGACATATGCAATTGGCACATTACAATCTAACCAGGGCCCTGCGTTTAGCTCTAAGGCTTACTAGGAGGCCAATGCGAGAATTGGGTGTAGCATTGCAATATTCCTATCTGTACCATCCCGAGGGAAATTCGGCCATATAGAGGAAAAACTGAGACTTAAAGCAGTCTTCATCAGCTAGAGTATTAGGCACGGGTGAGAGTAGTACAGCGGGCTCTTAACAATATGCCAAGAAGTTCTCTAGGGGGGTCACTCCATATGAGGTTCTATTTGGGACAAGAATGTGGGTACCTGATCTTGATTGTGAAGGTGCAGTGGCGGATGAAAAACTGTTTGACATCCATGATCGTTTTGCTGTTTTACAGGATCTAAATGAATCCAGGAGACAACAAAGTAACATCCACCTGAAGCACACCACCACTGGGAAAGTCAAATCAGTCATGTCAAGACCCGTCTGGATCCCGAAAGTCAGGGATCTGGTGAGAGAGAAAATAGCGGACAAGAAAGAATTTGGCCCATCCTACAAAAAACCTGTAATGAAATGATATGTAATTTTATAGAGCGCGAACTGCCACTCCTAGCGGAGTCTCCTGACGCTATAAACAACAACAGATCAGAAGTGTAACATAAACCTAAATTATCTTTAGGCAGCAAGCATCTGATAATCCAAATATCCACGTCTTTAACAGGTTTCTAAACTGCCCCTCCTGTTCAATAGCTCTGAGCTGCTTAGGCATACTGTTCCAGGCTTTTGCTCCCAAGACAGTGGCTGATCTTCCGCCTATAGTGGCTAATTTAAATGCTGGAACCCTGAGCAAATTTGCAGTGGTAGACCTTAGTGTTCTTACAGTGGTATGAGGCCTAAATCTTGCTGAAAGATATCCTGGACCCAGATGACCATAGCCTCTAAAAGTTGTCAATAAGAGTTTGAACAAAACTCTTTTGTGAACCGGGAACCAGTGAAGGACCATCAATGCAGCAGAGGCCGATGCCCTACGTGGTAGTCCTAAAACCAGTCTGGCTGCTGCGTGCTGGACCACCTGAAGTCTCTTCAGGATAGTTTTGTTAATTTCCGGCAAGGAGACTATTGCAGTAGTCCAACCTCGATAATATAAGGGCCACTGCTACTGTCTTCTTGGCTGCCAAGGGGATCAAATTAAAAAACGTTTTCAATGTTTTTATAGCCCAAAACAGGCCCCGGTCAATTTCAGAACATGAGGCTTGAATGACAGGGCAGAGTCAAACCACACGCCTAAATTCTTAGCCACTTCCACCATTGATGGCGGTGCTGTGGTGTTGTCTGGCCACCAATCATTTAGATGAAAAGGGTTATCTTTACCAATTGGTAAGATTTCTGTCTTGTTGGTATTGCAAAAAAGGTGATTTTCCCTCATCCATTGCAATACCGCTGTAAGACAGATTTTAAAGTTTCCCTCTGCATTGGTAGTAGTCTTATCCAAGGAGAGAATCAATTGGGTATCGTCGGCTGTACCGGTCCTATCAGTGAAAGAAACAAGAGCTGTACATATACAGCCTCTTGCCAGAAAAAAAGGAGAAAAGATTTGTCTCAATCGACATAATAATACCACTTTATGTTGCCAATGCTAAGCAGTAGGCCACGTGGACTCCAAAGAAGCAGATGCCCTCCACTCACTACAATATAAGAATTTCAAACTGAAAGACTCATCACATTCGAAGAGTCCCTGGTACGGAATGAAGGACTATGCAATAGCGCTATGTAACTAGTTCCCCTTGAACTTGAAATTCGAGTTCAGAATCAAAATGAAACACAAATTGCTATTTGACCAAATACAGATGTCTACATCAATATGCTTCAACAAGAGCGATCTACGATTTCTACAAATCCTGATGCAATACCAACAATTGATCGAACTGCTTCAGGCTACTTCATAAACTTTTATATGTTTTCTTTGGATCCAAGTGAACCTGAAACGATGCGAGCCAGAAAATCCCGCTAGCAGCAAGTTAAATACGTTCTGAACTTTCTTAAAAAGACTTACCTGATACCACCATGGGTAGAACTATGGGTAATTTCCAGGATCCTTTTCTTTCTTTTCTGGGTAAGTTTGGTAATAGTTTTTAGTATGATTGTAAATGGAAAATATCTTTGACAAAGCTCTGAAACCACATTAATCATCTCATCGAGAACAAAGAGACTTGTCATCAATAAACATTACAGCAGTTACTACACCGGATGTTATAGGTTGGTACAAGGTTGTTTTCAATATATTTGGCCTGACAGAAATTTTAAAAAAATCCTCATTTATTTAAAAATATCAGTACCTCAAATACATTTGCCGATGATTGGGACTTTGGAACTGTGAAGAACATGTTGTTTAATTTGGAAAAATCTGCTGCATTTTCTAATAGTGAAACGTTGGAAAGCGCATCAGATTAAAAATCTATGTATTGTTTTCAACATTGTGGTCATCAGTTTTTGCATAAATCTGCTATTCCTTGAAATGTGTTCACATACCATCAGTGGGAACATTGTCCGACACCGGCAAAAGGCAGTTCAAGAACATTTACACAACAATTTCCACATTTTTCAGGGTTTAACACATCTGACCCACCCTCATATTATAAAGTTGCACCTACATCAGCACAGAAAAATATGTTAACAAACACCAAACAAATTCACTCTGCATCCTTTATTGCCCAGTTGTCTGAACAGGGTTACGACTTTTGGAAATACACCATGTAATGAGGATACACCAAGTAGTGAGGATACAGGATCAACTGCAGACATTGCTATAAGCGCGCTCTGTGCCCTCAGTCTGCACAACGCGTCCAAGGTCGAATAATAATGTATGCTGTTAATTCATGTTGATCAGTCCCATGCACATTAAACATAACAGAAAACGCAGCTGCTCAAACTCAGACTCGGGTGCTTTTGAATTGTATGCATGAGGAGGCACTTGGAGACAACCTTTCTAACATCGAGAAGCTGTTCTAGTTCTGGGATGTGATTCATTCCATCTGATCTTGGAGATATGGGGTCCACCGTCAAAGCCTGGAGGCCTTCTTCAATTATTAATTAAAAGTAGCTTCGAGCACGGGGAGGGTGGTAACGGCACTATAATCCTGTTTCCACTGTCATTTATAATATGATTTCCCCTTTTGAGTTTCATGGAATTGTAGCAATGTTGATTATATTATTCTTATGCATCTTTTTGTTAGTATTGGCGAAAGTACTGCATCTCAGAACACATTAGTTAAAATAAACATTTTAAACTATACCGTGTCTCTGATTATTCACGTTTTGGACTGGTATGAGAGTTAGAAAGAAATAGTGTCCTTGATTCCCACTATTCCTGAGAAGTTTCCTAAGTCGCATGTTCTTGGTTGTCTAATGGTAGCTTCACTGTAGTACAGAGAACGAATGAGACACTAATGTTAGTCGGATCGGAGTTCTAGGCACTGAGGTGGGTTTTTTGGTACACCACAAAACACCAAGGTCCTAGTTTCCTGTGCATAGTTCTGTGCATGAGCAGAATCCCTGCAACATGGCGCACCTAACATTTGGTCTGGTACTTATTTTTGAGACACTTTAGTAGTGCTTATACTTGTCCACAATACCCTCTCTCCTGTTTCCAGAATACAGTTGTGACGGCATAACCTACCTGTATAGATGACTTATAGGTTCATTCAAGCTTGAGATTTTAAAAAGGTTCACATTATTATATTGAATTGCTATCCCTTTTTGTGCCACCACACATATAAGTAGTTTTCCTTTCTTAGTAGTTATGGCAGTCGAGATTGCACCGCATAGTCGCGCGGCACCCTGTCGTCATTTGACACAATATGGAGTGCCTGACGCAGGTATGGTGCTTATTTTTGTTGTTGGTGCCAAAGCAGAATTCCAATTTGAGATTTTCTACTCCTGGGTTACCTTTGAGGCTGTGGATGGAGATGATAACTTATTCCATTAGTATACTCCCACAGCGATACCCGTAGCATATCGGCCATATACGACACTCGAAGTTCTGATTTCGGCATGGCAGCATCGTATTTGGTTTCATGGCACCCTCCCCCACACCGTGACTCTGCTCCGTTTAGACCCTTTATCAATTGCAGCAGCCACTTGCCCAGTTTTGGCCGGGTACACACTGCATCCGCTCTAGTCCAATACGTTTCCCGCAATCTCCAGGTGAGGGCACCTGCGGTTGCAGCGCAACCAGCTGGACCGGTCGGGATTAGTCCTGTGATCGTTAATTCAGTTATGGGCAAGCAACCCACAAATAAAGATGATTTACCTTATTGGCTTGCTGGGAAATTCGACCAGCTGGAAGCAGTATTTCCTAATACTACGCCTGTGGAAAAACACAGGATACTCACTATTAGTTGGCAGAAAGACTTAATACCAGAGGTATCCGATTGTGAAAATTGGGGTAAAGTTTTTGCAGCAGTGTATGCGAAGTGCTTTGGCACACCTTCTATGACTGTCCTGCCCTCCATGATCAATCGCATTCAGGATGAGCACGGTCCGGAGGCAGCAGTTGAGTTCGGAATGAGGCTTGTCAGAGTGTTTGACGTAGTTGCTGATCTCATCCTTGCGAATGTAAAGGGAGATGCAGTTAACTTTCAGGTGTCTAATGCTTTGCGCCTAATCCCGGATTTCACAAACTCCGGGAGTTACCGAAAAATATTGCAGAGGCTTATAAAAAAAATTGGAAAAATTAAAAGCAGGGTAAGCAACAACAGAAACAAGGAACAAGGGTTGCGTGCTGCGTCACCAATACCCGAAACTACTTAGCGCACTTATGATTTGTGGGACCACGCAAGAATTAGGTCTCCTGATAGATTTCAGGTCCCTGATCAGCGTTCTACTCGTTCTTCACAGAAAACATCAGGCACCCAAGCCGGTGGAGGAGATCGTCAGGATTGCGGCAGAAGTCGAAGTGCCCTGCAAGGGCGCGAGCAACCTCCTCAGACTGATGGTAAAGGCAAGCCGGACGATTTCCCTCATCAACGCCCTTTGTTTAAGAAAAAGAAAGTTGCTGCATTAACAGCAATATATGCCACAGACGGTAAGAACCCCAGTTCGGAACCTAAAATGGACAATAACGCTGCTAGACAGCGCAGTGGAGGTTACAATAGTGTGGTAAGCACTGCATCCATTTCTGAAGGCGAAAGCAACTGACATTTTCATCATAGTTGAAACTGCTGACACCCGAGTGACTCCCCTTGGCAGACTAAATGACATAGTATTTTAAATTGAAGGTGATATACAATGTGTTGTTAAAGGGATTTTTGGGGAAAATCTGACTTCTTCATATGACATCTTGTTAGCTGAGGCAGATTGGCTCCCATCTTTAGTTTTGGCCACTCCGAGGGGGAGGAGGTAATCCTCCCTAGTTTTTCACAAACTGTTCCCAAAGAGCAAGCAAAGAATTTTGCGGAAGAGTGGGCTCTGGTGCTTGCACCGGCTTTGTACCGTACTTAGGTTGGGTGGGATAAACTTTTTCCCCCACAAGAGATACCATTGTGGTCTATGCCACAGCCACAACCCCAATATCCCCTCTGGCAGGAGGTAAAAGCTCCCATTTCTGAAATTCTAGATCAATTAGAGAATCAAGGAGTGATTGAGACATGTGTGTCACGAACGAATAACCCTCTTTTTACTGTAACCAAACATGATGGGTCGTACCGCCTAGTTTTGGATTATTGACATTTGAACTCTCATTGTCAAACCTGTGTGGCTCAGAATACCCATAGTTCTGCCCTTGTGGATAGTCTTGTAAGAAAAAGATTTAAAACAACTCTTGATATTTCAAATGGCTTTTTTAGTCATAACCTGTCTTCTATAAGTAGTCAATGGACAGCTTTCACTTCCACCGGCAAACAAAAACAAGTTAAAAGATTAACCATGGGCTACAAGAACAGCCCAGGCACTTTTGCTGCACGTGTTGTCTCTTTGTTAGACGGCATTGACCCTGATGCGTACTCATACGTTGATGATATTTATCTCATGAATGACGAATTATGGCCGCATCACTGTTGCGTGGACCGCATCATAGTTTTGTTTGCGGACTACGGATACAAATTTAACTTTGCAAAGTCGCACATTGTAAACAGAGTTGTTTCTGGGCTATGAGCTCAACAATAAAGGCACAGACTTGGTGCCTCACTTCCTAGAGATATGCACACGTTTGCGTTCTCCAACAACCCTGAAAAAATGACAAGCTTTGCTGGGATTTTTGAACTTCGGTCGAACTTACATTACCTAATTCTCCTATACTGCAATCTTTGCAGTCTGATCTTCTTGAATCTAAATACTCGTTAACACGTGACAACAACACAAACCTGGTCATAAGAATTGTGCCAGACGCAGTTGGTTTTACATACTTGACATTTAATGAAGGAGACACAGTACCTATAACTTACAAGTCACATTTGTACACTTTGGCTGAAATGCGATTTTCAACAGTTGAAAAAGTCTTAACAGCGGTCCAGATGGCGATCCTGAAGGAGCGCGCACTGGCGCAAGGAAAACGCTGTTAGGACTCGTGCTACCTGTTCCCTGTTCCAGACTACATGAACCATAATGCTTAGCAGCGGAAGGGTTGTGTGCTGTCCCATGCTGCCTTTGGTCAGGTCAGATGAGAGGGGAGGTTCTTAAGCCCTCCTTCACTGAAACCCAGTGCTTGGCTTTCCTATCGTGAAATCTAGACCGGGCTGCTGTTTCGTGTTTCTCCCTTGTGAACCACCCTTCTTTTGCCTCTTATCAAGAATTCCCTTGCTAGCGCGAAGAAGCGCTACCCTCGGATCAGGGGTTTCCTGTGAACTTGTCTGTGACCTTGCTTTCGTGGTAAAAACCTGCAGTTTGTTTTTCAGCTTCGTTTGGAGGCGGACACTGTTTGCCGCGAGGCTGTCTTTTTTTTTTTTAAGTAACTTTACTCAGCGCGAGGTCGCGCTGCAACGTGATTATTTCATTTCTCCTTCTGCCACCGGAATCCAGCCTTTACAGCGCGAGGACGCGCTGCAACGATTTAATTGTTTATCCTTTTTCAGCGCGTGGAAGCACTACAACAGGATTAACTCTTTCATATCTCCAGCGCGAGGAAGCGCTACAGCGATACCCCAGACTTGCCTCATTTTGAAGCGCGGGACGCGTTTCATCTCCTAAGTTGTTTTTGGTTTGATTTTTAGCACTTGATTGCGCAACTGACTGTTATTAAGCTTGCCTTTGGAACTTCCCTTAACCCCCTGCACTTGAAGGCAAGCCAGAGTGCTGGTTCTTTCTTCTGGCTTCTTTTGTTGGATTTCATTACAGCAAACAGGAGTTTGCCCTCAGTTCTGTTTGGGCAAATGTTACTAGAAGCAAAGATTTTCTAGACCTTAATTATTTCTTTTCTTTGGAGACCAAGAAACATTATTTTTCTCCAAACCTGCCATTGTTCAGGTAAGTGTGGGATAGCACACAACTAGGGGGTGGGAGATTTATACAAGGTGGGGTTGTGATACATTGAACAGTTCTTCCCTTAGTAATTGTATGTGCTTATGTTCCTGTTCTCTTTTTGACAGTCTTCTGGTCCTTCGCTGACGTGGCTCTCCTCCTTTTGGCTGTCTGGGAATTGGATGGAAAGTCCTTCTTGGTCTCTTCATTTGTTGGAGCTGCTTGCTTATCTCTGTTGTGTTACTGGATGACACGGAGAGGGCTGTATCTATGAAGGAAGTAGAGTCCCTAGCTTCGCTCCTGTGGAATTGGTCTTTCTGCCTGGTTACAACCTTGGTGATCCGACAAACGCATGTTGGTTGTTACACCGTATCCTGAGCTTGAGGCAGTGACGAAAGCCAGTGTAAGAAATTCAAAAGCTTTACATCCTTGTTGGATACAATGGGCTACTTTGCTGATATCGCCTGATGTCACATTTATCTTTGACTCCTCATTGGAAACACAGGAGTTCTTACAGTATGAATTTGTTCATCCTGCTCCTCTGTTTATGCGCCCACTTGAGGATTACCATTGTATCATTTACACCGATGGTTTGGCGCGATGGGATCTAAACATTCTTATTCAGAAGCCTGCGCTGTAGTGGCCGGTACCATGGTGAATGGAGAATTCAAGTCCAATGTCGTGCACACACAGGCATTAAGGGGTATGTACCACCTAGCTGGCAGAGCTGCGTGCTCTGGTACTTGCACCAGAGTTTGCTGATCCACATGTGACAACTTTAATTGTAAGTGACTCTTACTACTGTGTTCAGTCCTTCAACGACAACTTATTCTTTTGGACTCAGAATGACTTTTGTGATTCCAAAGGTAGCACAATCAAGCATAAAATGCTTTGGGTTCGAGTCGCAGAACTTAAAGAAAGTTTGCCTCTCACTCAAGTAATTCATACTCTTGGTCACCAGCGCCTAGGAATACACGCTGTTGGCAACAGTTTAGCTGACAAAGCAGCTAAAACAGCAGTAGCCACATAGACAGTTGCAGCAGTTACAAGATCCAGGAGTGGGATTGATGATGACATTTTAGCAGCAATAGCAGCTACAGAGAAGGGAGGTGATTACCCAAAAGGTTTCCCTTCTAAATACTCTTATCGGTTAAGTCCCGATAAAGTTCCTTATGTGAGAATTAATGACGTTAGTGACCGGTTGATTCCCAACGCGGACCGCAGACTTTTATTGATAACAGCCGCACAGGAAGGCATGGCCGCGGCTCATGCAGGCGTTTCAGCGACTGTCTCTATCTTACAGCAACGTTACTGGTGGCGTGGGTTTTATAAACAAACTCAAAGATGATGTGCTTTCTTGTGACATCTGCCAGCAGATCAAACCTTCTACTGCTGTGCGCCCGTCACCTTTTCAGCTGTACATTTCTAATAAACCATTCGGTTGTGTTTATTTAGAACCCTGTGGTCCATTTTCTTCAGATACTGAGTATAAGTTTATCTTAGTTGCAGTTTATTCATGCACACGCTTTCTATGGGTCTGGCCACAACGTAGTGCTGACGCACAAACTGTCATCAGGGATTTACGTGTCTTTGTGGGAATTTTTGCATGTGACAGTTTCCATTCTGACCAGGGTCCAGCGTTAGCCTCTAAGGCGTACAAGGAAGCCATGGGGTCATTGGGGGTGCAGGTCAAGTTTTTATCTCCATACAGGCCTGAGTACAATTCAGTTGTGGAGCAAATGAACTGTGATTTAAAGCAATCCTTGACAGCTAGATTTTTAGGTACTGGCAGGAACTGGTTCGTCCATTTGTATAGCGTACAATGTGCACATAATAATCTCCCAAGAAGATCTCTGGGTGGGCGGACCCATACGAAATGCTCTTTGGCATAAAAATGTTTGTCCCAGTCCTTGAGGGTCTAGACATGGCGGCGACAGCCAGCCTTTGATGTAGATAATCATTCTGCTGTGTTACAGAACCTTCAAGAGAATCGTGACAGTCTTGCAAAGTTACACGTGCCCTCCGCCACAGGGGCTGCACTACAGATTACGGTAGTTGGCTGGCTACCTAGAGTTGGAGACCTGGTCCGTGAGATGGGGAGAACAAGAAGGAGTTTGGCCCCTCTTATCATGCACCAGTTCCAGTGCTTGGTGTGAAGGGAACTCGTACAGTCATTTTACCACCACTTCCTGGTCGCAAAGATAACAGGTACGTCTTGGTGGACAAACTCAAACTACAGTGAATGGCAAATTCTTCTTAGTATGACTCCAGCTGTTTCCTGCCCAGCAATGTTAAGGAATTCTGTCTTGGACTCAATGAACAACATCAGGCCTGACATTTTCATAGAGATGACCACTGTTACTAATCCATTGTTGAATCCTCCTACTTGCAGTCCACATGAAGATACTGAGTATTCGTATCCCACTGATGTGTCATTCCCTGGTTTGCAAACATATGCAGTAAACCAGTCACGTTTTTCTTTTGACACTGACTCCACAATATCGAGTTCCCCCTCAAATGTTTCTATTTTTGTCACCTGGTTTAAACAAAATTTTGCAATTTCACCTTGGACTTACATCTGGTTGGTCCTCATCGCCATTTCTTTGTTCATGGCAATTGGATTTGTGACATTCTTTTTCCTTCTAATCAATGGTCACTAACTTACTGAATGCTTTGCTGTAAAGGTGATTGATGGAACTTTGGCACCACACTCTTCTTCACACATCATGAAACAAGACTAGACTTTTGTCAACATCTCTGCCTGGCCAGTGTTGGATGGAATTGTTTAGGATGCTGTAAAGTTCCAAATACATGGCCCCACCGAGGTGGTTAATGTCCCAAATGTACTTCGTGTTTCATGAGGGATGTAGTGAAACAAAGCATATGCTCTGATGAGTAGGACGTTCAAGCGTACAGTCTTTATTTTCTGATTTAAAGTATTATGCTGCTTTTGATGCTGAAGATTTGTATTTGAATTCTGCTAATTATTCTGATTTATTTTGCTACCAGTATTATTGGTCATCATTTCCTGCATAAAGCTAATACATTTAGAAATGTGGTTAATTATACACAATGGGAACATTGCCCAGCTCCCATTGAAGGCAGTTCAAAAACCCTTTTGAAAAAATGTACATGCTTCACCGATTTTAATAAATCCAATCCTGATTCATTTTATTTCAAACTGAATTCTACATCCAATTCTAAAGTGAGGCTCACCCACACAAAATTACTATTTTCCAAATCTTTTATTGATCAATTGGCTATAGGTAGGTATGAGCTATGGAAAGAAACTGTTGATCTTAAATCTGTTTGGAGTTCTCGATCCTGGCAGGTACAGGGCACAGGAAGCTTTACAATTGTGCGTGCCTTATCCCTAACCAAATGCTGTTTTTAAGCAGTTCCATTTATCAAAGACCTGTTTTGGATTGGCCACTTCAAAACAAACGAATTCCCCTAAAAAACCTGGAAAAATCATACAGATATGACCCTTGAAGAGTGGCAGTTGTTAAATGCAAATCCTTCTTTTAAAGTTCCCACCTTAGACATTGGGTCTAAGGTGGGAACATTAAAAGAAGGATTTGGTTGATTTGACGAACAAGTTCTGATTCCTGCCAATAGCGTTTCCTAAGCAAGGCTCCTGATTACATACAGGATAGACTTGATCCACGTTTTCTAATCACCCATTCGGTAACAACCTATTCAGTGGGTAAATTATGTCAACATTTTCTTGAGCACTCTACCTTAACATCAGTTAAACACCATTTGTCTTTATTAACTGAAGATGTTGACTTAACAGATTCTGTTAAAGGGCCAGCAGGGGCTAGAACAAAAAGATTTCTTTATGCTATTTACAATGAAGTTTGAAAGCTGTCCCAAATTGAAGCAGCTTCATGTCTAAGGGCAATAGACCAAGCAAATATTGAAAAGGTGCTTGCTGCCATTGATAATAGCATTAACACGCTTTCCTCCCGCATTTACACACTAGACAATATTGTTTCATCTGTTGTGGATATTGTTCATGATGAAGTATCTGTATTGTACCATGGTCTGAATCAATTGCATTCCATCATGCAGTTTGCTTGGATTATACAAACACTTAAGATGGGTAAGGTTCCTTGGAACTATATGAACATGACATCTCTGTGTTTACCTTTTAACCTAACCGCTAAACAACAATATATGTCCATGAAGGATGCAACATATAGTATGTTACACATTGAAAAGTTAGAACCTTTACCCATTTCGGTAGCTGAAACCGATTCTGCTGTCTGGCTGATCCATGGGGTGATAACTTTACCATTTTCCCTGTTTAATTTTAGGTCATATTTGAAACATTTTGCACTAGGATGATATGAACCCCTGGGTGGTGCATATCTCCACGAAGTGTGGTCTTTGCCTTTCACATACAGATACCTCCTGGATGGCAAAGAAGTGTACTTGACTGGGGAATCATGTGATTCCTCACCAGATCACTCACTTGTGTGTAAGAATATACAATTGCACAGCACTTGTAATCTACAGGCACCAAATTTAGCTTGTATTTTAAAGGGTAATCCAGTGCCAGCTATCACACCTACATTCACACTGCTTGCTAATGGTAGCTATTTGCTTTTAAATAATGAAGCTTGCTGCTGCATGCTGGTTGGCATCCCTTACATTGTAACTGTCTCACAAAGTGTAGTTTGCTGTAAAAATGTGCTTTTTCCGTCCCCAAAGGGAGGCTTGACATCTCAATGTTGCCTTCCATTCTGACCTTGAAAGCAGAGTTCAATAAATTGAGCAGAATAATAGCGTTACTGTCCCAAATAAGAAGTCGCAGTCACATCTTCCCATGAAACATTCGTCCTTCACGTGGCCAACACCCGCACAGAGGTGCAAGCACTTTTAAATGCTGATCTCTCACTTCATTTCGGTGCCTTGATCCATAATATTTTCAATGCCTCTAGTACCAGTGGCTTGGCCCATTTTTTTTAAACTTGTGGGCTCCGGCCTTATGACTTCATTCCAAACTATATTTGTTGTGATATCGGCATTTTTTCATTTAATTTTTTCCAGCATCTTCGGGGGCTTCCAACTAATACTTGTCTTGGCTGCTGGGGTGCTGCTGTTAATCTGCCTACTTCAAAATGGCTGCTCTGTCTGTGGTGTAAAACAGCTGAGACTGGCTGATACAACTCCGTAGTCATATGCTTCAATGCTACGGTATTCTGCCCCTGGCCACTCTCATCGTGGCTTATGGATTGTCTTTTCGATTCGCATATTTTAAACTTAAACTTGGGTATGGGACCTTCTATTTCCCCTGCCTCTTCTGAGGCCGGGAGTCTGTTTGGTGAGCAGCTCCTGAGTCTTTTGTCCTTTCCCCTTTTAACATCAGAGGTGATGACCCAGCTTCTGGACTATACTAAATCAGGCTCTCCCTTAGACTCCTGTCCGCTTAAAGTTTTGAAAGCCTGCCGGGAAGTGGTTATTCTACCTCTCATGAATGTTATGAACCGTGCCATTTTGGAGGGAGTTTTTCCCTCCTCATGGAAGATGGCGGTTGTAAAACCTCTCTTGAAGAAACCTGCTCTGGACCCAGGAGTATTGAAAAATGTTCGTCCCATTTCTCTTCTTCCTGCCCCCGCAAAGATGTTGGAGTCCCACTTTAATTTCCATCTTAGTTTTTATCTTAGGGACTCTGCCCTCTTGGATGTCTATCAGCACGGCTTTAGGAAACATCACAGCACTGAAACGGCTCTTACTGTGTTGTTAACAACATCCGCTCTAGGTCGACAAGGGCCATACCACTCTTTTGGTCCTGTTAGACTTACTGCAGCCTTCAACACTCTGTCCCCATCTATACTGGTGTCTCGCCTCAGGGAGTTAGGGGTCGGAGGCTCTGCCTTGAGCCTTCTTGCTTCCTTTCTTAACGAAAGGGAACAGAGAGTGAAACTGGGCCAGTTTCTGTCTGCCCCTAAACTTGTGCATTGTGTGGTCCTTCAGGGCTCTTCATTGAGCCCCACATTGTTTAACATCTAAGTGGCCCCACTTGCCAGGGTGGTAAGATCATTTGGGCTGGAGGTGCTTTCCTATGCTGACGACACCCAAATAATGGTTTCTCTTATTCACTCCGTGAAGGATTCTGCCAAGAATTTCAGGTATTGTATGGAGGCTGTCTCTCAGTGGATGGTGCAGAACTTCCTGAAACTGAACGGGGAGAAAACGGAGGTTCTGATCTTTGGGGGCAATCAGGATATCTGGTCAAGGGATTGGTGGCCGCCCTCACTTGGGGAATGCCCCCCCCCCCCTCGCCAGTATGCTAAGAACTTAGGGGTGCTAATGGACACTGCCCTCTCCTTTGACCGTCAGGTCAATAGGACGGTTTCCACTTGCTGTGGCATCATTAGGGTTCTCAGAAAGATCACCCATTATCTTTCCCCGGATGCTCGGAAACAGGCTACGGTAGCATTAGTCTCCTCTAGACTGGACTATTGCAACGCCCTTTATTTGGGTGTTAATAAGAGCCTTATAGATCGCCTCCAAATGGTCCAGAATGCTACGGCAAAGATGGTTCTGAACCTCCCTAGATTTGCTTCTGCTTCTGCAGCCCGGGAGAACCTTCATTGGCTCCCTATACATTCCAGGATCACTTTTAAAACTCTCTGTTTATCGCATGGAGCTTTCCACGGCACTGGCCCAGAGGGGATTAAGTCACTTGTTCATCTCTATTCCCCTAGTAGTTCCCTTCGTTCCTCCTATAAAAACTTTCTTGAGGTCCCCAGGTTTGTAAAAGCGAAATGAGGAGGCAGAGCATTCTCCTCTGTAGCACCCAGAATGTGGAACTCTCTCCCCCCTGAGCTCTTAGGGCAACCCTCACTCACTTTGTTCCGTAAGGCCTTAAAACTTGGCTCTTTTCTGAAGCGTACTTGTAATGCCGAATTTGTCTGATCATGTGTTGGATGACCAGATTTGGCGCCATGATGCCCTTGGGCTAAGTTGTGCGATATAAGACTCTATTCATTCATTCATATTTTACTCGCGTTCAACCTGTCTTCCACTGCCTGGAATGTTCCTTCAAATGGGCACTGGATTTATGTCTCTCCAACACGGTGTCTCCTGACCCGGATTACGGAATGCTAATGAGTCCTCGTTTGACGCATGAGCTGGAGTGTTCAGGTGTTGGGATTATGGCCTGTGCTGCGGCGCTTGGAGTGTTAGCTGAACATATGTGCTGCTGCACATGATTTCCTGAAACTAAGTTTCCTTGAAGAACACGCAAGCAGTCCTCTGATGATGCTAGAGATTCCCTTCCTTGAAGAACATGTATGTTCATTCTCTTTGCTTGATTGGATGGTATCTCTCTTTTCTGAGAGCAACAATGACTTTATTTTGGAGGCCGTTGCAACTTATTGCTCATATACACTGATGGATTAACTTGTCATCCTTTCACCATCAGCCGAGAACTCTAACTAAGATTTGTTTTGCTGGCTTACGCCTCCATTCTCTTTTCTTTTCTTTTTTTCCTTTTTTTCATTTCCCTTCTAATTTACTCATTTGACATGGATGAACTTATTTCTTGCTCACTCAAACTTGAACTCTGCATTCTATTGAGTCCTTTGTCCATTGAACCGATCTAGGGTAGGGTGTAGTGAGGATACGGGATCAACTGCAGACATTCCTATGTTAGCATAAGTGAGGTATATGCTTAAATGCCATATTGTTGCTTTTGCCGCTTTTGCACACAACACTATATGGCTCTCGTAAATAACCTGCTTGTGCTCTTTCACATGAGAACTGTCTGTTTTTCACAAATCTAGGCACGCTCTGTGCCCTCAGTCTGCACAGCACATTCAAGGTCGAATAACATTGTATGCTGTTAATTCATGTTGATCAGTCCCACGCACATTAGACATAACAGAAAACGCAGCAGCTCAAATTCAAATTCGGGTGCTTTTATTATTGCATTGCATGCATGAGGAGGCACTTGGAAGCAACCTTTCCAACATTGAGGAGCTGTTCTAGCCCTGGGAGGTGATTCATTCCATCTTAACTTGGAGGTATGGGTCCACCGGCAAAGCCTAGAGGTCTTCTTCAATTATTAATTACAACTAGCTCCGAGCACGGGGAGGGTGGTAATGGCACTTTTATCCTGTTTCCACTGTCATTTATAATATGATTTCCCCTTTTGTGTTTTATGGAATTGTAACAATTCTGATTGTATTATTCTTATGCATCTTTTTGTTAGTATTGGCGAAAGTACTGCATCTTAGAGCACGTTAGTTAAAATAAACATTTTAAACTATACTGTGTCTCTGATTACTCACGTTGTGGACGGGTATAAGAGTTAGAACGAAAAACTGTTCTTGATTCCCACTATTCCTGAGAAGTTTCCTAATTCGTATGTTCTAGGTTGTCTAATCATTGGTAGCTTCGCTGTAGTACGGAAAACGAATGAGACACTAATGCTAGTCAGATCGGGGTTCTAGGCACTGAGGTGTGTTTTTTGGTACACCACAATACACTGAGGTCCTGGTTTCCTGCTCATAGTTCTGTGCATGAGCAGAATCCCTGCAACAACCATTGACTTAAAATCAGTCTGGGGTACTAGGGAATGGCAAAATCAGGGAACGGAAGCTTTGTTTAGAGCATGCCTTATCCCTCAATGGATCATGTTTTTGAGCAAGACAGTGCAACAGATGTCTTGCCTTGAACTAGCCAAGAACAAAGACTTGAACACACCTCGGCTGCCAACACCATCACTGACCGAGGGTAATGAAACATCACAAGAAGAGATTACATTGGATGACATCATATGATACAATAGAACAGACCCCGATTGGAAGAAATGGTTGATTTGGCCCACAGACACCAATAGTTCTCAGGCGAGATTCATAGGTAAAACTGAAGGGTTCGCTAGCCATAGGCCAGATCCACGCTATGTACAGAGAGAACATCCAGGAGTAGTGATATCCTACAGTGTTGGGACGTTGTGCCTTGATTGGCTAAAAATCTCAACACTCACAGAGGTGAAACAACACTTATCCTTACTATCACTGGATGTGGATCTTAGGCAATTTTTACTAGGTCTCAGGAAGCCACGTCAAAAACGTTTCATATATGTCAGCATTCATACTGCCTACAACGAAATCTGGAAAATATCCCAACAAGAAGCCGCAGAGAGATTACGGGAAATAGACCGTATAAATCTAGAAAACTCTCTAGCAGTGGTAGACAATGGGTTAACACCGTAAGTGGCTAATTGTAAGATGGCGGACTGAGGATGCCGCTGAGTAGTAGTGGCTAGTGGGAGCTCCCCGATCCTACCCGAAATGGCGTGATTCAGCTTTCAAGATACGCTATGGTGCTGCAGCCAGTCTGGGATTCTGAGAGCATTTGAGACCATTAAGACATTTTTTTTACATGTAGCTGGTGGAGTTATCAGCTACTTTTGTATCTTTGTAAAGCGATTGGAGCCGGCGAGCTAGCAAAGGAAGACGACAAACGAAAGGCGGAGGAAGTCGAGGAGGGCTTCTAAAAACGACCGCAGTGAGCAGAGACCGCGGCTGTGAGGGGGACATGTGAGATGTAGTGAGGCCGTATTCGGGCCGGTGAACCTCCCGGTGAACCCGCTGGTGGACCCAGAGACTTGCAGATTTTTTTTTCTAAAATAGCAGGGAGCATAAACCACATTTCTAAACGGTAGACGGATGCAGAGGCGGCTACGCTCATACTTACTGCTCGCCCGACACCTTATCCTGCGGCTTATCGGCGGGCCGGTTTTCGGCTGGTCGGGTCTTGGGATACAACCTGGATTACAGCTGAGTGCAGACCCTGCACGGGACGGTGGATTTAAGATGGCTCCAAAGAACTTGCCCAGAGCTACAAGGGCAAACAAACCCAACACTGAGGTTGCACTGGCGGTTACAGCCACAACTGCAACAAATGCAGTACAAGGTCCCGTGAGCCTCGGAAAATCCAAAGAGGGGGCTCTCGCATTGAGAACTACTATGGCAGGTGAACCCGTTTCACCTGCTTGAACCCTGCCAACACTAAATTAAACTGCAGATACGTCAAGTTCTTGGCAATAATAGAGCAAAGACTGCCAAACCTACAATCATTGGCGACCATTGACTCAGGCACCTAGCAGACGGCCATTGGGCCCCAAGTGCCTATGCCGCCCTGGCTCCGGGAAAGACGGCCAGACAACTACTTTTGGTCTTTTACTGCAACAATGACGATCATAACGACTATACATATTTCTATTACATTTTAAGAAACCTTTTTAAATGTAATTGTTTTGTACTGGTTTTAATTAACTATACATAATAAAATTTACCTTACCTTACCGTTTCATCTTCTGGGGGGGAACTATCACAACTGCCCCTTCTACAGCTTCCACTGTATCTGGCAAGCAAGTTCTGAGACCTCCGGTTTTGCTCGTACCTTTGCCTTCATCAGTTCCCGTTTCCGTGAACAACAGTATTACTAAAACTGACACAAACAATGCCTAATCCACAAAAGGGGGAAAGAGCGAGGCGGAGCTGGAGGCGAATTCAACCAACATAGCTGCCCTCACTGACGTTACGCCTGAGCTCTCACTGTGTGGGGATTCTATAGTAAAAGCAGAAGCAGAAGCTACCTCGTTAGTTCGCTCTGTTGACTGTTCTAGTGAGGATCTCTCCCCGGTGGGAGAGTTAGCTGTAGTAGGCACAGAGGTAACTGGCTCTCCGAATGGAAGATTATACACAGAGGAGGAGGCGGCGGTAGAGGGCACAGCAGAGGATGAAATCTCTAACGACGAATTTGAGGATTTAACAGAGTCGGATTCCCCTTCAAATACGGCTAAATATCTGTCGAATAGGAGGAATAAGGCTAAGACCAAATCTAAAGCTATGTGCAAGAAGGGGAAAGCACTGGGACTAGTAGTAAGCTCAAACCCTCCGGTAAGGAAAAACCTTCTGATCGAGAAAAGCCCCCTCAGGAAATGGATCCAGGCCAAGGGGTTGGTGAAGAGTATGACACTCAGGCTCTCCGGTACAAGCCCATCTGATCATGATGGCACCGATCTCTCTGCAATGTACCCAGAGGATCCTGCAAGCACGGTAGGCATAGCACACCCACCCTTAGCTGGATCAACTGCTGTATCTAATATGGTGGGACTCCAGGAGTTGGTTCCAGGAGATAAAGGCTCCACATGGGTCAACCTAACTGACAAGTTTCTCCTAACGGCACCTCCATGGTTAATATCACTGCTGTTAATAGCTCTCCTGTCAGGGTAAAATCACCAGCGATTCTCCCTCCACCAGCTTCTGTGGCTCCTCAACGTATAAATAACCCCACCGGATCTATAGAGTTTGGATCTTTTGATTCGTCACTGGATATTATCTTGCAGACTCTAACTGGCCACAGGAAAGAAGCGCAAGAACATTTCCTGCAGTTACGAGATGACAATATTAAGCTTCAGAGTGCTCTACAAGAGATTACATCTAAGATGGGGGGGATGACCCAGGAAATGGAGGACTTGCAGCAGCGAGTGGTTCAGGTAGAGGAGGGTTCAGTTAGAACTGATGCTCTGGTTAGCCAACACGATTCCCAACTTCTAGCTCTACAACTGAAAGTTGAAGATTTGGAGAATCGCCAACAGTGATCCAATCTCAGGCTCTTTGGTATTCCAGAGAGAGCTGATGGGGATGATCCGAGGGCATTCATGGTAGGCCTACTTCAGAAAGCTTTTACGGATCTCTCTGATTGGGACTGGGATTCCCAACTTCAGAGAGTCCACAGGCTACCACTTGTTCAGAGGAACAAACAAAATAAATTCCCACGTCCATTTCTTATCCATTTTGGAAACTATCTGTTAAGGCAGACAGTATCATTAAAAGCCAGGCCTAATTTACCAGTTACAGTAGGAAATCTGTCTTTTTTTGTTAAATCGGAGACAGTAAGGCTACCATGGACAGACGGTGGCAATTACGTAAACTCATAGATCTGTTTAAATCTCTTGGTGGACAAGTTTTCCTACAGGAACCTGCTCGCCTAAAGGTTACTAAGGGAGGGCATACTCACTTTGTTTCAGATGTAAGGGAAGCCGAGAGCCTTCTAGCTTCATTATCTTAAACTTATAGAGAACTGAAATTGATTCCTAATATCATACTCTATATTTAATTATTCACTCACTTAACGCCCCCTTCTCTCTTTTCTTTGCTCTCTTTTTTTTTCTTCTCCTCATAGTATCTTGTATTTCTTAATTAGATACACTTAGATTTTCTTAGTTCGGGTGGGGACCAGGGGGGAACCACTGTCTGCTCCTCAGGATAGCTGCCATCCCAGCAGCAGTAAATGTTTGGGGGGGTGCTCCTTCCCGAGAGGGGGGAGGGGTCGGAGGGGAGGGGGGTTTTGGGGGGGTGGCTGTGGGGGGTAGGTACCTTTTGGGAAAAGCAACTCAGGAAGTGGAGCTCCGGTATTATTTCAAGAGTATTTTACTTTTCGTTTCAGCCTTACAGAATGATAAGACTTATCTGATTTCTCTTTCTAAATGGTGCGTTTAAAATATTTAGCATGGAATGTTGCAGAGTTAAATAGTAAAAGTAAGAGAAGGCTGGTCCGGGAAGAATTAGCCCTTTATGATCCAAATTTTGTTTTTTTGTCTGAGACGCATATAGCGTATAAAGACAGGAAGATACTTGGTCAATTGGGCTATGATGTGATTGTTTGCTCTACTTTTAACGCCTCAATAAGAGGGGTCGCCATTCTTAAGGACAAACGCTTCAAGATAGAGATTTGCAGAACTGTTTGTGACAAGAATGGTAGATGGGCCATAGTGCAATTATTAATTGAAAAATGCAAATTTGTTTTTGTGTGGTCTATGGGTCAAACTTTGACGAAGCATTTATTTTTGATCAATTAAATATGGAACTGTTACAGTGGGAAGGGGAATTAGTTATTATGGGTGACTTCAACTGTATAATGAATTACCAGATTGACACCACCAGGCGCAACGCCTTTCAACGCATGCGTAGAACCCGTGCTGCCATACTAGTGTTAGGCCGTATCCATAATATTAAGGATGTTTGGCGTAGTGCCTTCCCCAATGTGCCTGGCTATACATACTACTCTGCTCCTCATAAGCTCTGTTCACGGATTGATATGGTCTGGGCACCTGACAATCTGGTGAGCGAAAGTACCTTAGAACTTCGCCCAAGAATTAACTCCGACCACAATCCCATTTTATTTTATTTTGACACCAAACAGAACTGCACTACACCCCGAGCCTTTTCTTTTCCTAGGCACCTGCTTACAAACACCCTATTTATCTCTCAGCTTAAACTGCATATTGTGGATTTTATTGAACTTAATCTTAACTCCGCTACCTGCCTTATGGTTTGGGACGCGTGCAAGGCAAGCATTTTGGGGTTCATGCAGCAATTTCTTTACCAACAAAACACTGAGCGCCGCAGGAGAGACAAAATACTGGTTAATGATATCTTGGCTGTTGAACTGCAATTGGCTGATGCTCTTTACTTGCGCCCCGAAAATGTGATGGCACTGGGGTTACAACTAGGGTGCCTGAAGGCTAGATTAAAAACTATTTTCTGGGAAAAGAGTTGTATAAATCTACACAAATCACGCCTCTCTCAGTATGAGAGTGGGGACAAGGTCGGGAAACTGTTAGCCTACAAAATAGCGGATGAAAAAGCTAATACTTTGATTAAATATATTAGTGGTCCTAACAACATGATTTATGATCAACCATCTCAAATCTTGGAGCAATTCACAATATTTTATGAAAAACTGTACACTCCCGAAACATACCCCACTTTGGCTGCCATTCAAAAGTATTTGGACCATCTTATAGGAACACCCGATTTTCCTGAGTTGGAACAACTGTCTAATTATATCAGTCAGCAGGAGATCAGACAGGCGATTTCTTCCTCATCATCTGGAAAAGCTTCCGGGGAAGATGTAATACCTATTGAGATCTATAAAATATGCCTGGACGAATTGATTTTGCTTTTCCAACAAGTTATTAATTATATCTGTGACCATGGGAAAGCCCCTTGCTCATGGAATAGGGTAACTTGTGTTTTTTCAGAAAAAAGAGAAACCATCGGACAATTGTGGCTCTTACCTCCCTATTTCGTTGGTTAACGCCAATGCCAAAATATTCGCCAAAGTGTTAGCCACCCGTCTGGCCCCATATATACCAAAAATAGTCAGCCCGCATCACCATGGTTTTGTAATGGGCAGGGATACTACGGCACATATCAATATGGCAATAACTGCCTTCGATATCGCAGACAAGGAATCCACCCCACTCGGTATGATCCTGCTTGATGCAGAAAAGGCCTTTGACCGAGTGGGGTGGGAGTACCTTTGGCAGGTGATGACTAATTTTGGCTTTAGCTGTAAATTTTTTAAATGGCCCAATCGCTATATGACAATCCTACAGCTAAAATCAGTTACGCAGGCATGGCATCAATACCGTTTTCCATAGCTCGGGGCACCCATCAAGGATGCCCCCTCTCACCTTTATTGTTTGCCTTATCAATGGAACCATTTCTTCATGCTTTGCTGTCCCAACCCTGTATTTTTCCTTTTAAGTTTGGCCCCCATTTATTAAAAATCACGGCTTATGCCGACGACATAGCTATCTATCCGACCGACATTACAAAAGCCCTGAAGGGTATTACAGAGGAGGCTAATCGATTTGGAGATATCTCCGGGTATAAATTGAATCTAAATAAAACTCAAATCATCACGAATTATAAACCCTTATTGCCAACCAAAGGGTTATGCCAGACTGCCACCTACTTAGGGATTCAAATTTCTGCCAAAATGAAGAACATAATTAAAATAAACTATGATGCCCTAGTCAAAACTACGGGTTTACGATTAAAAAAGTGGCACAAAATTCCCTTAAATATCATTTTCAGAATTAATTTGATCCGAATGATTATACTGCCTAAATTTTTATATTTATTTCGTTCTATCCCTCTGGCTCTTAACAATTGCTTTTTTTTAAAACTGGATGGCATATTTAGCAGCTTCATATGGGGGTATCATAAAGCCCGTCGCTCAATGGCCTTGTTAAAAGGGTCTCCAGATGTGGGGGGGCTAAACTTTCCGGACTTCAAGCTATATTTCTGGGCAACTTTTTTAGGACATCTACGACGCCTAATTAATACGGTCACTGCAGACAACCAATTTTATTTCTTTACCTTTATGTTAGATACAGATTCTAACATGTTTCTGTGGAGGGTTAACAACCCCAATTATTTCAAAAGGGTTAGGTTTAAGACCGCCAGGAATTTAGTTAAAATAGGGCAAAATATCTTGGATTTTTGTCATACCTCTTTTTTTCACCCTAAATTACCATTGTGGGGCAATCCGGGACTCCTGGAAATTTTCAGTAATGGCGCAACAAACACTTGGTTGGTACACGGCATAAGGACACTCCGGGACCTTTATGGAGCACAAGGATTTTTGAGTTTTGATACATTAAAAACACTATATAAAGTAACCGACTCCATGAGATATAAATATATACAGATACACGATTTCCTCATCCGAAAGATTAAACTTTCTAGTATTTCGGATTCAGATATCTGGGACTGTGTGTATTTACATAAAAACAAGGGGTTAATTAGTGCTGGCTATAAGTGCTTCAGTACCTATAAAATTAGCGATTGCAATAAACTTGCGGAAAAATGGAGCAAAATGTTGGATGGTAATATTACTCCTGCGATGATTCACACATCACTGCGTAACATCAATAATGCTGTCTTTTCGTCTAGTTTAAGACTTCAACAATTCAGAACGACATGTATGCTTTATCATACTCCCGAAAGAGCCTCTAAGTGGGCTGTGAACCCCTCATATAATGACCGAACTAAATGCCCCAAGTGTCCGCTAGTAGCGGCAGATTTGGTACACATGCTGTTCTCGTGCCCTATGTTAGCAGAATTCTGGAGAGCCGTGGACAAGATAATTAAACAAAAACTGCCTTGCATTCTCCTGCTCACAGTTTCTTCAGTTCTACTTGATATCAACTGCATTAACACCTCACAAAAGGCTATAATTACTATTATGCTATCCTGCGCTAAACTTACAATGCCCGCGCCTGGATTTCTCAAAATCCCCCGCTAATCATGGAATGGTGGTCTTTGCTTAACGAAATACACGGTATGGAATCCTCGCTACCTAGATTTAGGGGCACTAAATCATTAATGAGGTTTGATAAGATCTGGGGATCTTTAAGCATTTGAAGGTTGTCTGTTTTCTGGAATTAGCTTTTTTTTTTTGCTTTTGTTTACCTGCAATGTCACATGTCATATATATTTATTGTGTATATTGTTTTGGAATTCCTTCAATATTGTTATCTATGTAACCTTCATTCTGGTATCGCTATTCTATTTTTGCTTATTTTATGTTTCTTTCTGAGTTGCAATAAAAAATATTTTTTTAAAAAGACAATGGGTTAACACCATTGACCTCCAGGATACATTCCTTAGGCATTGTATCTTCTGCAATAGACATATTAGTATAAGATTTGGCCATATTACAGCACGGGCAATCTCAATTATGTTCTATTAGGTTGTTAAACTGGACACTACAATCTTTGTGTGCAGGCTATGTGCCCTGGCGTTTTATCAACAGTACGTCTCTGTTTTCTAAATACAATCTATCTGATAAACAGATAGAAATGGCACGAAGGGGAGCAAAATATAAAATGCTGCGTATCAAAAAACTGGATAGATGACCATTTACAGTGACAGAATCACAGTCCACGGAATGGCTAATCCATGGCCACATAACTCTACCGGTCACTACTTTTCAGTTTCAGTATTGCCTTCAACAAACGCACGCAGGCAGATATGAAAAAATGGGTAAGGAATACATTAAGGAATAATGGGTATTAGCATACAGTTTTTGATGCCGGAGTGGGGATCGAGAAGTGTTTCTAAACAGTACGAACTGTGAGAACGCTTTAAGTGGATCACTCATATGTCTGGATATAATGCTGCACAAGGCTTGGAATGGTTCTATAGCGAACTTTTACTGTCATATGAGGGGTGCCTCAAATGCAGTGATTACTCCAGCCTTCGGGCTACTCTCAAATGGGAGTTACTTGATGCTAAACAGTCAAGGTTGCTGCGGAATGCTGCTGGGCATCGCATATCTGATAACAGTGAACTCCAGGGTTACTTATTGTATGCAAGTATTATTTCCACTGACACATACAGTCAAGGAGGCGTAGTTATGGCCTTCACTGAATGTTTCTTTAATACGTGAGACTTTTGATCTCCAGATCGCAAAGTCTTCAGCAGAGATACAGGCGCTTATTCATAGTTACTGCCCTTACCATTTCGCAGAAATGGAAAATCGTATCTTTAATATGTCTTATACGAGTGGCATTGTTCACCTATTTAAGACCATAGGTTCTGGACTTCTAGGCACCTTTCAGACGGTACTTGGAGTTATACCAAACGTCATACACTCCGTATTCTGAAGCATCTTTGGAGGACCTCCGCTAATCCTTTTTTTTTTTAAATAGCAGGTATCCTGATTGTCTTCTATTTCCTACACAATGGACATTCTAGTCACCAAGGAGATGAAAAAAGCACTCCCAGAGCACCAATACCCTGACCGAATGGTACAACATCTAGGCACGTCTCGCCTGAAAGAACTAAGTGTATCTTGGTTTTAGTAATTTCGAACAGTCTGGATGGACTGCATCTTACCTGTCTTCTGATACCTGTTTTGCAGAGAATAATGCGCGTTAGAGCGTTGTTTGACACTCCCATCATGTGACACCAGGACGTGAATGCTGTACTGACCTGATAACGGCCCATGTTCTGCAGTGTCCTCAGTGCCTTCCGATGCTGTTGGCGACATTCCTTGAGCAACCGCAGGTAGTAACTACACCTGTTGGTATGAACACCAGCTCCTCCACTGACACCCAGGCTTTGGACTGCGCACGGGCTGCACCGGCACCGGTTGCAGGCAGCAGGGAAGATCATCTGTGCTCAATTGACGTACTCTGCGAGGTGCTAAAGGGGACGTCTACCGCGGACGCAAGCAACAAAAATGTTGTGTCTACCAGCCAGGACACATAAACAAATGACTCAATTTTGGCACGTTGTGTGCTACAGAAATTTGCCAGTTTTTAAACAAGCTCATGATTTGAAACTCGAGAACAAAATTGACATTCCTTTCATTTATTGGGCATACATGGCTTTCAATTGCTTATAGTGGTTCAGACTATAGTTACGGACACTTTCTAGAGCTATGGTTTGCAATTCTTTTTTTACATTTTTAAGTCTTTTAGAAATGTTTAGACGTTTTTAAACATTTTAGCAACAGAAATGTTTTTAACACTTTGTGCGTACCAATGTCTAGTTAGAATTGTAGAACAATAGTAAGTAACATATGTTGTCCAGTTGGAAGAGGAGTGGGTGTTTTATTCCATATAGGTACCCTACACAGGCGCAGGAAACACAGCAACCTTTCACCTATATCCTTCCCTACATTACATACATAATGGTTCATAGGGAATTACCTTTTACCTAGATACAACACTGCATTCAGAACGCAGGTTTTTCCCTAGTTTGAAACTCATACATTGTGCATCAGGCTTAAGCATGGGCGAATTTTGCAAATCTGGCGTTCGCAAATTTGCGTATTTGCGAACTCGCAATCCGCAAAATCCGCGAATTCTCGCGAATTTGCAGATTTTTTTGTTTTTATAGTGTTCGCAAGGATTTTTGTCAGTTCGCGAGGATTTTGTACCAGTTCGCGATCGCGAACTTACTTGTCGGCACGCAGCGGTCGCGACTATGTTGTTTCTACGTCTGGTTCATCATCACAGGTTCACAGCACCCTCTGTTTCAACACTGCCACCCTCTGTTTCACCCATGCCACCCTCTGGTACATCAATGCCACCCTCTGGCTCATCATCATCACGAATCAACAGCGGATCGCGAATTTACCGAAAATCCGCGAGCGGAACGGATTTTCCGCCCATGCTAAATCAGGCTTCTTGGAAGCACAGCAGGACTTATACCAGGACAAACATCTGTATAATATCTCTGTATAAAGTTCAGGCCTAACATCATCCTTTAGGCCGACACAGTAACACTGCAAGGTAGGCCCCCTGGGGAGACGTGTGGATATATATACATCAAGTCTTGCTTGAAAAGACAGTGGAGACCGTGACTTCCCGGCTGACACACTGACCAAAGACGCTGACGTTCCTGCATGCAGACACTCCAGCTCGCAGTGGTCTTGCGGGGTGTCCAACTCGAGACCAGGACGGGCTCCCATATTCTCTCATTCTCAGGTAATAGGGTTGACTAGATCCTAGAGGGATTATTGGCATAACTCCTACAAAGATGCTAGGAACACTTAGTTACATGTAGTTAGGGAGGCATCGTTGGAGTACGCACTCTTTATCATGTGTTTTATATACTTGTCTGTATTCATGATGATAGCAAAATGGTAGAACTGTACCATCCCTTTACTTTCGTAGTACTGCTAATCATATATCTCTGCTACTGTCTAATGGTTGTTACAGCTCATTTATTCTACACTAGAATAACAACTGTTCAATAAATTCTTATTGAAACGCCCAGACTGTTTATTCTGTGTATCTCTGAGACCAACTAAGTGAGCACGAGTGACTGAGCTAAAGGTAGTATATTGTTTCCACTACTCTGAGGGATCAGGATTATCATGTTCTGAGGTTGCCAGAAACTATTCTTTTCCTGATAAAAGGAGATTATGGTGGCACTGTGAGCTAGCTAATGCAAATAGGCTAACATATCCGGTGGGGGTGCACGGAACCAGTCTGCCACTAATGCCACAGCTTATGTTACCCAAACGTGCAGATTCTGTACGGGTAATATATGAACTATTCAATTCTGTATGGGTAATATATGAACTATATGACAGGAGAGATCCCAATGCAAACTCCATTTGACTATGTGGTTCGTTAACAGTGAATAGGTGCGGCAGCACCCAATAGAAGTGCAATAATACATAACGTCTTATTAAACAATGCAGGTCTTTGTATGGAACGAGGAGAGGTGTCTGTGGTTGGGGTTTCTCGTTTAACACTTCAGAGTAAAGTTTGTAATTTTGACTCGCACACTTTAGATCTGTATTGGGGTGTTAATGTGGCAGCTAAAAAGGTGATGAACCTGGAGGTTCAATTGTAGACCTGATGGATAGGAGATTGGTTCATTTTGTTAATTTCAAAAAACATAGCATGTGCCGTCATCAATTATTTTTCTTCAGGGTTCTGGTACTTCCCTTTAGGGGTTTGTTCGCCACACTACATTTATGCAATTTTCTGTGAGGCACCGGATACCCGGTTGTGGTATCTTTTTGATAATTAATACTTAAAGGAGGCTTATTGGTAATCAGGCAAATTAATATATTTTCATGAGCAATTGAGCCCCCCCTTTTTTCTTCATACCTAACTGGGTGCTTGGATTAGTGTGAAATGTCCATGGAGTGGTCTTATGATCATAGGGAAGAACTGTATAACCTTTTATCTAGGAGTTTAGGGGCACTGCCAGTTTTCTGAGACCCTGTCTCTCCTGGTGTGTGCATGGGGGGAAATCGGTATAGGCTGCTTTTAACCTACACGTGCGCCTGGCTGTGTGAGGAGGAGGCGTGTCACTACTGAGTGTTGTTGGTGGTTACAACAAGCCCTGAGAGCACTTGTGTGTATTTCTCTCCATTCTCAGCATGTGAAATGCAACGTGTCCCTCCCCTGGGGTGCCAGATATCTCACCTCCAACTTTTCTCTAGAGACATCTTACTAGAATAACTTTGGGGTCCTTTTGTTGGTTTTTGGGTGCTTCCCTAGATTTCGCATTAACTGCTATCTCACTTATCATGAGGCAGAAGGGATCAGAAGGTTATTCTGTGGCCCCCACGTACCTCTAATCATGTCATCATGTGGTGTTTGTGGTCAGGGCTTACTGCTTTCTTCAGATAGTGTATGTAAGGCCTGGTGTGTTGTTTTATTGCTAGGTGTCATTTGGAGGGAAGCACATTCTGTGTTCTACTATCGCTTGGAGTTGTGATGGACTTTGTGGATTTCACTCTCCCAGGTACCCTTTCTCACTCAAACCACATCTTTTCAGTGTATTTGGATCTTCGGTTCCTGGCTTGTGGCTAGGAACTTTTTAACTAGCGGGCATGCTCCTGTCATTGTTTTGAAGGGGTATAAATCAATCATGGGCTTGTAAAGTGCAAACTACTCACCTGGAGATGGGTTTCACGCTGCTGAGTTAAAGGGGGAAGGGGAGGGGAGTCCGCTGAAAATCTGGAGGGTTAGCGAGGGAATGCTGGGCCAAGCGGAGGGAGCGCTGGGGAGCGGGAAACGTGAGGTGGTGGTTCAGGTTGGCAGGTCCGGTGTTGTGGAGGGCCTTGTGTGCATGGGTGAGAACTTGAAGGTGATTCTCTTCTCAACGGGGGTCAGTGTAGCGTCCATATGTGTTGACTAATGTGGCAGTGGCGCGGTAGGTTGAGCACTAGTTTAGTGGCAACGTTCTGGAGTTTGCGGGTGAGGTTCTTGATGATCCTGGCGTAAAGTTTGTTGCCGTTGTCCAGCCTGCTACTGATGAGAGCGTGTGTGACGGTTTTCCTGTGTTAAGGGGGGATCCAGTTGAAGGTCTTTCAGAGTAGGCAGAGGGTGTGGTAGCAAGAGGAGGTGATGCCGTTGACCTGGCGGTCCATTTTGAGTTAGGAGTCCAGAATGATTCCAAGGTTGCATGCATGGTCCATAGGGGCGGGAGTGTCTCTGAGGGCGGGGGCCACCAGGTGTCGTTCCAGCCATCAGGGTGTGGGCCTATGATGAGCACTTCGGTTTTGTCCGTGTTGAGTTCTTGGCAGCTGTTTTTCATCCATCTGGCAATGGTTTGAAGGTTGCGTCTGGTTGGGTTCGTTGGAGAGGGAGAGGATGAGTTTGGTGTCGTCTGCTTACGTGATGACATTGAGTCTGTGTACTCTGATGATGGATGCAAGCGAGGCCATGTAGATGTTGAACAGGGTCAGGCTGATGGTGTCATGGTTTGCCGGCCGAAGCCCTTACCATGACATGACTAAGAGGCAGGGAAAAACTACACTACCCATGATCCAAAGGAAGAGGCTCATGGGTACTTTAGTTAGTGCACACACGTCGACCGGCATGCGTAATTCTCTATTCTGTCTTCATTTCCTGAATCTGTGGCTGCAGCTCGTGTTCCAGACTGTTTTGGAACCTGCGCTGCAGGAATCATTGTTTCCACAACTCCTGTGGATTCAGAGAGTGTTCGCAGGGATCTGTGCACCCTTGCGGCAGGACGGGGTGTTTTTGCCATTTTGTTTCACCGGCGTCCTCGTAGGATCGGCTTCAGGTATAGCTGGTCCTGGATGTAGCTGTGGAATTTAACAGGGTTGCATCCCGCTATCGTGGAGAGGAGCTGCTTCTCCAATGTACTTTCTGCCTTTGCTTCAAAGAGTGTACTTGAGGCTGAACAGCTGTTTATTTAGGATAGGAGCCGGATTGGTTCCTTTTTAGGTCTCGCCTACGCAGAACGCATGTGCTGCATAGGAAAAAGACCTTTTGCAATCAAGTCGGTTTTGAGGCCAGAAACCTGCACACGTTGCATTGCTTTCAATGGCAACGCGTGCACGTTTGGCGATTCCCTTGCGTGAGTGAGTTTTAAAACATCTGTGCTCGCTCCCACAAGGGAATCTGGCGCCGGCCCCCTCCTCTCTCCCCTACCCCTGCTGCCGTGTGTGCTTGTTATGCTAAGCAAATAGCCCTGAAAGCAAGAGCCGCTCCCGCCATCTATCTAAGTTCGGTATTCATGGGCTCTGTTATAGACTTTTTGTGGCAAATTCCTCCTAATTTTGTGACTCAGTATTTTGTGTCGGAAGAGGATCACGAAATTTCCATAATTACCCCAATTTGCACTTAGCGTGATTAGTAGTTAGGCAATTCGTGCAGACTTACTTGAGGTGCATTACTGTTACTGCCTTAGCTTGTGCATTGCACAAAGAGTTAACATGGTTTGTATTTTAAATCTCTCTGTGGATGTTGACAGTACGAATCCCTACTTGAATGTGCCTGGGAAATGCATAGGGCAGACCGCGCTGCTTCCCAGCTGCACCTTCTTCCTGTCCGCTCATCGATGGAAGGGGACTTCAGTTATTTGCATTCTGGAACACGACTCAAGTGTGACTTTCGCGAACAGACTCCTGAATGTGGCAGGTTAGTGTGAAAGCCGGCAACCTCCCCAATTCTACAGGATGAGGTCACCAACACCCGCATTTAGACTAGTCCTTATTCCTGTATTTCAAACTTTGAAAATCCCGCTTCTCCCGGTTGCCAATAAAACGTGCATGCACGCTTTATATAAGGGTCGCCACACATACTGCAGTGCTGTAACCTTGAGCTAGAAATTGTCATCTTGCAGCCAGTCATTATCGTTTTGTGAGCTGACTGCAGACTTGGAATTGTATCCTGGCTATCCGACGTTCAGCCGAGGGCCCTTTTAAATTAAAGTGGACCATAACCTGCGTTTGTCTTGGAACTGTACAAGTGCAAACTCGGCAAGATTCGTCATTGCTAGCTTGTCTGTATTTTTTTTCTGTGACTTCTTGCTTGTGTCTGCATTGTGTACCGTCATGTGGTTTTATTTCCACTCGTGCTGCTACATCCCAACAATGTGGTGACTGTTTCATGCCAGGAGGCCACAGCAGCTTGCACCAACCCTTGCTCCTACTAGCGCTGCCAATGGCAGTATCTCACTACTAGCCATCACACTCTTACAAGTGTGACAATTCAGGTAAATATTACACAACAACAAGAGAGTGTTAATACTAAACATCCAACTCAGTAGGCAAACAAAGAAATTATGAAATTATTGAAGCACTACTGAACTTTACAGAAAAGAAGGTCGTTTACCAGTAGGAAAGAAGGGGGGTGCACGTGCTCATAGAACTAGCTAAAAAAGAACCCTCAGGCCCCAGTGAAACACTGGTAACCAGTTGTCTTCATTGGGTTCCCATTATTAGCCAGAGAAGGTGAAAGTGAATTAAAAAGAGTATGGACTACTCCTCAAAATTAGTTTAATAAGAGGGTAGCTCTAACTCTATTAAAAACTGTGTTTGAAAACGTGACAGTTTGCTGGACTAATACAAGGTTGTGCTATTTAGAACCAATTAGTCCCTTAGAATTGTGACAAAGGAAAAAGCTAACGAATATGGTCAACATGTTTCTGCTTTACGAGCATTACTCCGCTCAGCATTCGTCAGGACCAGGTATAAAAATAGTACCGCTCACTGATCCAAGCACGCTAAAGTGCTCGGACCCAGTGGTGGTAATGAGGACCAATACGACCTGTAATTGTCAAACTCCTTTAGGAAATTCTTCCTCAGTTTGAACGAACTCCTTATTGTAGGAGAGATGATAGTGATCTGTGTGGGACGGATAAGAAACATCCTAGTTAAGACCCCTTCAAAGGAGTATATACACAGATAAACTATGAACATGTGCATACGTCTATATCAAACATAATATATATATATATATAGACTCCTTTACTGTGGTTATTATCTATACACCTTTCCTTAAAAATTGTTTGAAAAGGGCTTGCTAGTCACATGTGTATTCATCAAATTAGCAAAAGAAACCACATTCTTCCTTAACTGTGGAAATAGAGTTTAAATCAGGAGTGAGTAGTTGCATGAAAACAGTGCTCGATTCACATTTCAAAACGATAAAAACTAGGAGTCTTAACCCCTAAAGACACTTCAATAAGAGGCATATGGGGCGCTGCACACCACAAAGGAGAGGGGGTCCAAACAGCACTTACTAATTGGCATCAAGGGAAGTGCCCCATGGGCGTGGCGGACAATTCAGGTATACATTAAAATGAAGAATAGATGCCGTCCAAGCTATTATTACCCGGCGGCTGCAACAATCCTTTTAAATACTGCGTGGGCGGCTGCACCCCCAACACCCATTGTGCAGTTGGAGTGTAACAAATGGTCACAAATATATTGGCAGAGGATAAAACCGTGCGGGCAAGTGAGGAGACACTGGTTATAAAAGCCAGCCCTCCAAAATACACAACAGGCAGTGTACTCGCTGGACTCTTATCTCTTTCACAAACTGTGTACTACCAACCGATGACAAATCAGCCTTGTGAGGTCGCCAGACTGGGCCACTAATTTTACTGCTATTTTGCCACCAAATAAACACCGCCCCAGCTATCTCCAATTGAAACGTTTGCAATTTATATGTTTAAAATGCAGATATTTGGCTCGTTAAGAGCTGCACAGGAAGCCATTGTAATGCAGCGAAGGGGGGGGGGGGGGGGGGGGGGGCGGGAGAGAGGAGTCCCATGAAGCCTGGTCTCCACTGGGGGCATTCAAAGATGGACCTGCCGCGTTCATAGAGCTCTGTATAAGCCCCTGCTGGGACACTGGCGGCCCCTTGCTTTTATTCACCCAGGTGTTCCATTTTATCAGCTTTAAAGGGGTTAACAGCCCCTTCCGCATGCGAAAATAACTGGTGCCGAGCTCTCACAATTCAGAGCTATTTCCAATGAACTGCTCATTCAGTCTGACTATTTTTATTGACATTTTGGCCATGTTTAGCTCATTATTAAACAAAGACTACGAGGCCCAGAATGCAGAGGAGAACAACGGACTAGTTTAGCTACTCACAGATTTACCATTGAGAGCGGCGTTAGATCATCTTTAATTTTGGCATGAAAAGAACATTCTTAGAGGTTAAAAAGATAAAGCCAAGAAGAAGACAGCGCAGACCAGGTGATATCAAGATGGAGTAAATGAACCGCCTGCAAGGTGACTTTAATGCAGTCTTGCCTTTTTTAAACTACTGAATAACACAATTAGTGTGTGCTATTTTGCTTTGATTGTGTGTTTAGACAGTTTTTAGAACATTTGTTGATATCCTAAAGGAGAAAGGGATACCAAGATTTTGAAGTTATTTAGCTTTGATAAGTGTGTTGTGGCAGAACCACTGTTTGTTTCACGTGCCCTTCTATAGTAGCAGCTTCATTCTTACTTTGGGTAAGCACACTGGTTTCTTCCTAACATGGCGTTCCCATCTTTTTAGGCATACATGCACGCAGGGGAAGTTCCACTTGGGATCTCCTCCTCCATGCCCAATGCGGTGTTCTGCAATGGCCATGTCCTCTGTTTCGAAGGATCCCTCTTCCAGACAAGGTTTTGGTTGTTTCCCTCGGTCCATTGGGTTAGCAGGTGGCAAAATGGCCATGCAAAGATGTTCCCTTTCTCTCTGGCCACTATCGCCCTTGGGGTCAGTTCATCCTGTGCTTTTGGGTGGGGCAGCATACGTCTTTGTTGCTGCTCCCCTTGTGCACATGCAAAGGTACCATCTTGTTTTTCCTATGTCTTGGTTGGGTCAGCACCAGGCTCCTTTGATGCCTTATTTCCCTGTCAGCCCTTCTCCTATGTTGAAATTTTGGTGAGGCTTACATCCCAGACAGAAGCCTTTCATCAAATTCTACCTCTAATTCTTCCCTGCTCAGAGCTCTGTACCCACCCCCATTCTCCCCATGCGGGGGCGCACTGCTCTGTTTTTTCGCTGTGCTCCCTGGGTGCAAGCTCTTTCTCTCTTCCTCTTAGCTTGCACCTTTCTTCCACATCGAGTCTGGGTTGCCTCCTTTGCTCTGAGCTATGTGCAGTTCTTTTCAGTAGGGCTTTGCCCTCAAATTTGCTCTCTGTTGTTTCCACAATTACCTGAGAAACACCTGTAGCTCCACCCTCATCATCAGATCCTGGGGGACTGGGCCCCCTTCCTCACTCCTACTAGCTGTATCATTGTCTAGGACTGCTACAAATGTCCCTGTCACTCGTGTGTTTCCACCTAAACCAGTGGGAGTATGTGTTCTCCATGCTGCTGGGGTTCTACATGTTGCGCACATTGGAGGGTCGAACTTCTGGGAGGCATCACACTGGACTGGGGTTGTGGTAGAACTGCCTATACTTGCTGGCCTGTTAGTCTCTCATGCCTGGGCCTAACCGCTTGTTGTTCGGTAGGGTGCCCGCCGACTTCCTAATGTGGGGAGAGCAGGAAAGAGCATCTCTATACCTGCATATGGTGGGGGAGTGCTGAATCCTTGCTTGCTATCTGGAATGCAGGATTGTCATTCTGGGCTTCCTCCAACATAGCCCATAGCTCTAATAATGCCTCTCTCCTGTTTTTCTTTTGACCTGTGTATTTGGCTTGTATGTGTGTTCTCATGTGTTCAATTGTGTTAGTGTCAAAAGTTTCCTCCTTTGCAAGGGGTGTGTGCCTTTGTGTGTGCATGCCACTCTTGGCAAAACGTATTATGTTTTTTAGTGTGCGTAGGGAACCTGGTTTGCATGTGTTTTAATGGTGACTCTATGATAAGTTTGGTCGTTTTAGAGGAAAAATACACCTTAGCTTCTCTGTTTTTAGGGAATCTTTGTTTTTGATCTAATCGTGGGGAAAATATGCATGGGGTTAGTGCTTATAATTAGGTTACTACGAGCTCAGCGCTATCTACAGATGCATCAACAATTCAACATAAACATTCATAAACACAAACAACAATGCATATGAAGAATTGCAACGTAGAAAAGGTGCGATTGGCAAAAGAAAACAGTATCTGAATGCTCTGGACCCTTGGCATCAAATACAATTTGTGCGGAATAGCAGCACCCTCATGTGGAACATTGGGTCATCAACAAAAACACAATACTTAAGACAAAACACAATTTTCAGTAATTAACAGCATCACAACATCACTTATACCTTAATTCAATTCCAACAATAAAAAACTGACAGAGAAAAAAGGATGACTTTGTCAAAAATCCCTTAGTCTGCTCCTAGTGCACGCTAACCTGTGACCAGGGTAATCTCTATGTGGTACACAGGACTAAGTGAGCCCGATAATCTGTCAATATCGGCTCCGGTACAAATATAATAACAATAGTTTGTGGAAAACAGGGAATAACTTGAGAACCACAGGCCCTTCTTGGCCAAACACAACTTACACCTAATCCCCCAGTTACAAATCGTTTTCCCTAAATGTCCAAATAGCATCCTGTATCACACACAGGATCCTAGCATACTTTTTGTGTCCGCCCAGGGGTCCAGGCAACCAATACCTCTCACTCCTTTCAAATACAAATGGTGGTTAAGAAACCGGTGGCACTGAGAAACCATTTTAGACTAAAAAATAAGATTGAGGTGCCAACTCTGCCAAATCAGAATAGCTTTACCACAAAAACAGTGTCCTGGGAGCCATAAAGGGCTATACAATAAATATAATAAATATTCACCTTTAAACTGTGCTGACTATCAAAAAGGTGACTTCTGTGAGATCAACTCCGAGACTGCCCTACAACCATTCATATAAAACAAATAATAGGCCCGATTCCTGTAAGTGGCAGGCCGCCCAGGTTATCTTTTTACGCTTCTCCCTAGCTTGCCATATGCCACATGCTTTACTAAGTTCTCATGTAGTCTCTTACCCATTGAGATGGCTGCTTAAGGACAGACATCTGCCCCGTGGATGCAGCAGACTTTCCAATCAATTGTGCTGCCTGCTCACCTTCCTTGAGGTGCAAATGTGAATCCATCCGGCTGGGTCACATTCCTTTGGCTGCAGTCAGGTTTGAGGTACCAATAAGCTCCTTGGTGGCTCACCAAAGTGTTGCTTGAACAACAAGACAAGAGGTGTTTGGCAAAACAGGAACAGTTTGTTTCATTAAACAGTGCGAACGGAGGACAGTTACAGGCATAGTGATCTGACATGGGTTTTTATACAATTCATTGAATGTCATGAAATAGTTCAGGTGATCCTTTGTTAGTAAGGAATGTGAACCTCTGTCTATGGAGCCATAAATTAAAGTATTTGATGAGAAATTCAGGTCGGCCTCGACCTTGCATGGACACAATACGGCCTGTGGGTATCGTGTCCAGATGTCCGGCATGGGGAGCACATGATCACTGTGTGTGCTGTGTCCTGATTGACTATGTGTTCCTAACTGCATGTGGCATCTGACTTTACGGTGTTTTGGGAACGAGCGTACCCCTCCGGCCATGTGTGCTTTATTGGGGCAAATCGTCTTGGACCATTGTGGTACCGCTGCACCTATCTGTGAGATTGATCAGGGGTTTCCTGCTCGTGCATTTGTCTGCCGGCTTGTCAGGCCTAGGTCTCACCGCCTACCTGGCTACATATTTCTGAGCAAGGGTTGAAGTGGAGTTCATAACAGTTGAATTCATCAATAAAAATGTGACTTCGCTTTTATACATGAATGTAGTTATTCGTACTGACATCAACTTTCTCAATATTAACAAAATCTCTAGTTTCTACAGTGAAAACATTTCAGTACTGCTTTAAATGTTTCACACATTCTAGTGCAATAAAGGCACATAATGCCAGGTGCACCTTTATACATGACCATTTGATGAAGGCCATGAAAGTGAAGTTAATTCCTTCATTGGACTATGGTTCTGTTAGTTTTCGGGGCAAAGATGCGAAACTTTTAGATGATATTGAAATAAGATCATATTAATCAATCCCAAAAAACATCAATCGAGCGAATGTCAGACTGGAATTTGGATTGAAGAAACAGTGTCTCGTTAGGCAATCTACATTTTTAAAATCTTTATTGTTATTATCCAGATCAGAGGCAGGCTCGCTGGCCAACCTTTGTTGGCTTGAGATTCAAAGAGGGGCCTATTCGGGAAGCTGGCGATCTTATTTAAACAAATGTTTGCTTGCCTTTGATTGCCCGAACTTAGAGGATGAAACAAGGGGTAAAATGGTCTTTAAAAAAACAATCAATCAATCAGCAGCACTTTTGTCTTGTATAATGGATAAAGACGATTTAAGGGGAAAAAAACATCTTTGGACAATAGCAAACTCTTTTAACAATTTGTATCCCCAGCCTTATTTGAAATTTTTTTTAAAACCTTATATTAAAAATAAATTTATGCTGCTACGGTTTGGGAGATACCCAACCAAAGATGGAATCCCAAAATGGGAAAAAATTGGCCCTCTAATGTCTGTAGATTATGTGGTAAGAACGAAGAAACTCTACAGCATATTGTAACTTTGTGCCTAAAATTGCTTGTTGAACGAAAGATGTTTTTAAAACCGCTTTTCAAGGAAATGGGAGTAAGAACATGCAGAACTGCAATCATTGTATGTCTAAGAGGTATTCCACCTAGATTTGTTCATCAGTTTGTTAAGTATATCCTTATAGTGGAAACAAAATTATGTAAGGAAGACACTGCAACCGATGAAATCCATGTAATGAATGCTATCTAAAATGTCAATGACACTATAATAGTAAATGCTTTTAGGGATCACGAGGAAATTTTATAGAAATTTTTAAATTTAATTGTTATAAATGTATTACTTCATTTTATAGATAATATTTGCTGTTAGCATACGACTTTCTAATTTGTTGCCTTAAAGTACATCAAATCAGTTGGGGAGATAGTGTATTAATATTATTCTAAGTTTAAAATGGTTTTATCAGAATTCTTTGATTAGCATCTAAAGTATTTGATATGGAACTAGAGCGCACATTGCACTTTATTTATCTTTTGCTGCTAAATCGTTCATTGTCAAATCGTTGCACTTTATTTCCCTTTTGCTGCTAAATTGTTCATTGTTCATCCTACTGAGCGCTGGCTAATCTGGTTCTGTGTTTATATTGCTTTTCTCAAATCAGGTTGTAAACTGAATTTGCTCTTTGCTGTTTGTAATGGTTTTAATTAATGAACAAAATAAACTTTACTTACTTACTTACCTTTATACATGCATTTCTGTAAAGCTCCAGAAGTCAATAGGGAAATGAATTCTCCAGACTCTTATTTTAAAATCTCTTACATTCCTCTTCTAAAATATTTGCCATGCACGTTATAGGTAGCATTTTTGAGTGTTTTGCTGACTGTTGTACTCAAAAGGAAGCTGGAACAGTAGGTTCTTTAAGTTACTTTATTAAGATGTTAAGTTAAGATGATAACATTAACCCCATCAGGAGCAGCTGTCCTGCTGCTCAGCCCTCACTCAACTGACATTCATAACATACTAACATTCCACTCATCCAACATTCTACAACACATGCATTCTAGCTGAGCAGCAGGGAGACTCAAGATACAACATATCTCCCTTCGTTATAGGGGAAAGAATTGCATAGTAAACAAATAAGATAATGACCACATGTTAAGTACACGCAGTCACAAACTTAAAACAATGCACAAATAAAACATATGCAAATATGCAACACCATTCTACCAATGAACTTACAAAGAAGATACATCCTGAATCGCTATACCACGATTCACCACACATCAAAAGAAAACAACCCGAGGCACTATGTAACGCCTCCTCTCACACATCACAGTCTGAGCAGAACGTCACGAAAGATCCCTGAAATAAAGCGCTATCCATCATCATATACCATCAATCCGAAATGCCACACATCATACCAGTTGGCCAGACCAGAACAACATGCAGCACTCACACGAACAAACCATAGAACGAAATAACAGGAATCAACGTGTACACTACAGACAAATGAACAAGCCCTTACAAAACTCATTCACACACCAGAATGAGCACTTACATAACCCATTCCTACACCAGAACGAGCACTTACATAACTCATTCTCACACAAATGAACAAGCCCTTACATAACTCATTCATACACCCGATCGAGCACTTACATAACTCAATCAGCACTTACATAACTCATTCTACACCAGAATGGGCACTTACATAACCCATTCCTACACCAGAACGAGCACTTACATGACTCATTCTCACACAAATGAACAAGCCCTTACATAACTCATTCATACACCCGATCGAGCACTTACATAACTCAATCATAACCAGAACGAGCACTTACATAACTCATTCTAACACAAATGTACTACATAACCACTAGCAACATGAGTTAATGAGTCGCCTAACAACTGAGCACGACACACACACAACACTAGTTGTGTAACAACTCCTAGTGAATGATCACCAACACCAAAAAAAAACCCTCCAACAACCAAGTGACAACACGCAATGTGAAACCACCCAGTACTCACACAGAAAACAAAATATGAAACATTCCCTAGATCTCCACTCACTCACAACAGCAAACTACACCCATCCTCAAGCAGTCTAAGCATTGCACCAAACAAGTCCTCAGACAAGCTTATGAAACATTGCAACCAAAATATACTGTAGTTTGTCAAATTCAGCAATAATTGACGCGTCAAAGTGTCCCCAGCGTAGATCTTCTTCACCGCTTTGAAAGTATAGTTCTCCATCGCAGTCTGCAACTCACTTATTAAGCTAAGACTTCAATATTCCGTTACACACCACTGTCATTCTCAGAGACACGATGTCTTTTACCAAGAAGCTTCAGAACGCGTTGCTCCCCTTACTACCGCTTCAGTTGCCGGTTCAATATTCCGTTACACACCACTGTCATTCTCAGATACACGATGTCTTTTACCAAGAAGCTGCAGAACGCGTTGCTCCCCTTACTACCGCTTCAGTTGCCGGGTGTGGGTTAAAGACACATTCCTTCTCTTGAGACATGCTGCTTCGGGAAGTCTCTGTAAGACGTGACGCGATGTTCCTCAGAGACGCGTTGCTTAGGAACGAAAATGTTTCCGAAGATGGCTGTGAGGTAGCGTCATTGCATCACTGCCGTTTCCTGCCGTGACGCCTGCTTCCTGCTCTCGACCTGATCACAATGCCGATGGCTCGATTCGAAAAATAAGATGGAGAAGATTCCAACGGTGAGTCAAGCTCGCGCTACTCTGCTCGAGCCACAATTTTCCTTATTTTCAAAAGATGCCTTTGGTTGATGTCAGCGTTTCCACCACACAAGCTACACTTCCAGTTAACTTCCAAAACGGCTTATCCTCACATTTCCTGTGCAAATACATGCCGGTCACACTTTGATGTCAATGCTTCTCCAGATATGGGGTCAAACACATATAACGCTGGACACCAACCACCGTCACATCACCAGCTGATCACAGTAATAGTCATTTCACAGTTTCATTTCCGATTTTAAGTGTTACAGCGCTAGTCTCTTCTGCTTTCTCAAAATAATAATATTTCCCTTTTAAACGTTCACAGCGCTAAAAACGTTCACAGCGCTAATCTCTGGAGGCTCTTTCTTCATCACTGCTAAAGTTTTTTTTAACAGTTACAGCGCTAGTTCCACCTCCATTTAACAGTAACAGAGCAGTTCCCTTTTTTTTTTTTTAACTGTTACAGCGCAAATCACTTCAGGCTTTTATTAACAGAACAGCGCTAAACACTTCTTCCTTGCTGCAATTTTTATCAGGTACAGCGCTAGTCCTTTCTGCTTTGCTAGGAAGTTTTAACCAGGTAACCATGCAGATCACAACGATACAAGATTTTCTCTTAACAGTCTGGCAAAACTTGATTTCAGGGCGACCGATGTAGAGGTCACTGATGGGGTTAATCTGCCAGTCAACGTTACATGCACACTTTACATCCAGACTAAAAGTGTTTTACCTTAGTGTTTCTTTTGTCTTCTTCAACAGTACTTGCATGTTACCGGTTCCTTATCCTTTTCCTTAGCTCCTTGGTCACGATGAAGTTTTCTTTATACAGTCTTCTTTTTTTTAAGTACCTTATCCTTCTTTCCTTGGTCAGAATGAAGTTTTCAAATAGTCTTTATCCTTTGCACGCGTTGATTCTTTTCAGTAAAGTTCCCAAATGTCGCCAAAATGTTGTACTCAAAAGGAAGCTGGAACAGTAGGTTCTTTAAGTTACTTTATTAAGATGTTAAGTTAAGATGATAACATTAACCCCATCAGGAGCAGCTGTCCTGCTGCTCAGCCCTCACTCAACTGACATTCATAACATACTAACATTCCACTCATCCAACATTCTACAACACATGCATTCTAGCTGAGCAGCAGGGAGACTCAAGATACAACACTGACCTTATAAAGGGTTATAATTATCACAGAAATAATTACTGCTTGCCTACATGTCGGTGATTTCCCGGAGTGGGGATGGTCACGCGTGGGGCAGCCATGATATTCAGGAGGAGAGCTCACCAAAGTACACCTCTGCTGTCGGCCAGCCTAAGGTGTTTGATCGACTCTCTGGGGTGAGAATCGATCGCTCGTAAGCTCATATTCAAAGCAGGCATGAGTGGTAAGCTAAATAAAGTGAAGAATGAGAGGTGAGCCTGACGCTGCCCACACTCCCTCTGCATGCCCAACCGACAGACCTCAGGCTGCACAAAGTACTGCCATGGAGTGCGGGTCTCCCATGTGCTCTGGGAGTAGCCTGCCCGTATGACCCCTGACACCGCCCGTGCGGTGCAGACCTGCCCCAGAGTTCCAACGACCAAAGGACTGCCACCCCTCTCACCTCCATTAAACGCACGACTCACCAGATGGTGGAGGAGTCCTTTGCCGTGTTATGGTTATAGCTCTATGTCCATTCACTGATTCATATTGTTATTGGATGTTCACATGCCATTTTATGCCTGCATGCTTTTCTGTTAATTTCGGAACACTGCTGCTTATGCACATAGACCTATGCTGCGTAACATCGTTATGCTAGTTCTATAATCTTTGCCCTCATTTACCACCAATTGTGGCACATTATATCTACGCTGCTAGTTTAACTTGTACATCTTTCGTACACACCATTGTAACACTTTTTTGTGTTTAGATGTATTTATCAGTTTGTATCTTATATGTAATTACTGTTTTTACATTTAAGTTTCCTGCTCTGTTTCACGAGCCATGGAATTGTTTACTTTTGGTTCCATGGAGTGTAAATGACAGTTGCAGGGGATCTGAGGTGTTCCTTTATATGAATACTTGTTTAATGTTTATTGCAAAGTTGATTTTGAGAAGGTTAAGGAGACCCTTAGGGTAATGCACGCAAAATATAAGGCGTTGTATGATAAAAGGAAAGGGTCGTTGGCTGATGGTTCCAAAGTTAAAGTTGGCATGTTGATCAAAGTTTAAAAAACGTGGAATGTTAAGAAGTGTGTGTGTCAATTCTCAGGTCCTTTTGAGGTGATTCACGTTCTACAAAATTCTGTGAAATTAAGTGATGGAAAGGTATCGAATTTGAGGAGGGTTATTAATCTGAAAGGTAAGAGACATTTATATAGGAGAGAGAGTGATGCAAGAATAAGTCGGAATTTTGATGGAGGATTCTGGGAAGGAGTTGAGGTCCAAGAGAATGCTATAAATAGTGGCTCGCCAGCAATAGGTGTGGAAGAGAGTAATGTAGAGGATTTACAGAATTCTGATCAATCTGTTGGAGTGGATGGAGGAAGTGAGAAGTTGTCTGTGGAAGGGAAGGAAATGCATAGGATTCCTGTTTGGATGTCTGATTATATATGTGAGCGAGATGGTTGAATGTTGTATTGCACTAGTTATTTTGTGTATGAGAGAATTGTTTTTTTAGCTTGTAATTTTTAGGGTAGACGTTTTGTAAATGTTAGAGCCGGGATCCCTGGTTGGCTGAGGTAGGTACCTTAGGTCACGTAGGGACCCGCGTTCCAACGTCAAGAAGGTCACCTTCTTAGATAGCCTCCCTCACCCCCTCGTTAGCTTGGGATGAGCAGCCAGGCTTATCTCCAAGGCAAATGTGTAAATATTTACAACCACGCTCACAACAACCCAATGAAGACATCACAAATAGACTCCACACAAGTTTTATAAAAAACGAGTATAAAGTTTATGTAAAAAGATATACGATAAGACCACAAAATATAAATCCAACATATGAGGTTGTGTACTATTTCCCCTGGCCGGTTGTTAGGCCAGCCAGCACTTGTAAGTTCTGGCGTTCATAATGAGCACTTCTAAACATTCTTCTGTAATCCTAATATCACATTATACAGTTTGTAATGCTAGAATCAGGCACTTTTGCAATGTAAAAATACTATAAGGCATAACGCAGCAATCAGACACTCTGCAATGTGAAAAGAATGCAATACGTAATGCAACAATCAGGCACTATGCAAGGTAAAATAATGCAATGCGTGATACAACCACCAGGTATGTTGTTATGCAACAATAAGGCAATGCGTAATACACTAATCAGGTAATTTGTTATGCAGGAATAATGCAATGTGCAATATGCTAATCAGGTAGGTAGTTATGCAGAAACAATGCAATGCGTCATATGACAATCAGGTAGTTTGTTATGCAGATAAAATGCTATGCGTCATACACTAATCAGGTAGTTCGTTATGCAGGAATAATGCAATGCGTAATACTCTAATCAGATGCTCCGTTATGCAGAAAGGATGCAGTTTGTAAGGAAAGGCGGTCTCTCCGGCTCTCCTTCTGGCTTGCAGTCAGCCTTTCAACAGTTTCCCCCAACACAGGTAAGATGTAATCAAAAAGTGCAGCTCCACATTCCGGCCCCTGTACAGCCACTCCCTTGGCAATACGGGCCGCGATCCGAGCCAAAGCAGAGGCTTACGCTGCCGACACGACAGAGAGGCCAAGCGCATCTCCCTCCGAGCCCGCACCCCGCCCTGCCCCAGGAGTCGGCACACAGTACCTGGGGGGCGCGAACCCACTCTCCTCTCCTCGTCCAGTGGCTAGGCCTCCAATGTAACTTTGTGAATTGGCAACAGTGGGCTCAGGCCCTCAAATCAGCTCCTTCGGGAATGCCGGTCCGGGCCGCTACAGTTACGAAGATCTCAGGCTGCCACAGAGCACACGCACACAGTGTCGCTGAGTCTTCCTTAAGCTTCAGGTGCACGATCACTGGGCACTCCACACACAGGTCTCTGGCTGCACAAAGATCACGTGCACAGCATCGCTGAGACTCACTTTAACTCCGGTGCACACGATAACAAGGCAAATCCTCTCGAAGGTCTCTCGGTGCACAACGCACCCGCACACAGCGTCGATGAGACTCACTTGGATTCTGGTGCACATGATAACAACGCACATCCCCAGGAAGTTCTCACATTGCACAACACAGAGGCACAGAGCGTTGATGAGACTCACTTGGATTCCGGTGCACATGATCACTGGACAATCCTCACAGAGAGGTTCAGGCTGCACAAAGCACACACACACAGCATCGCTGATCCTTGCTTGGACTCCAGGCGCTCACGATCACAGGGCACACCTTACGAGGGTCTCAGTCTGCAACAAGCATGCACACAGCGCAGCTGTGACTCTCATGGAAACTTTTGTGTTCCTGTGTTTCCATACAGGGAGCCAGGTCACCACGGTCCCTTGGGGATAAGTTACTTCAGGACACAGCAAAGTCCTTTCAAGCAGGGGGACACAGCACACAGCAAAATCCCTGTAGCCTTTCCTTGGTTAAAACAGCAAACTGCAGGCCAGCCCCAGAATACAAATCAAGGATCAGTCCTATCCTTCAGTCTCTTCAGTTGTTTCTTCCTTGGGAAAGGTCCTCTTGAACATGAAGTAGCTTCAGTCTTGTTCACACTTGATAACGCCATTCTCCAAAGTTCAGGGGCTTCAGCTCTCATAGTAATACCCCTCAATCGCTTCGAAGTCTTTGTGTTTCAGGGGGCACTGACCTCTGTTCAAACCAGTTCTGAGTGCCTCCCTGCCAGTGACACCTTTCTTCCTTTGATTAGTGGAGGTCTGGATTCTCAATCACTCAGCACGAGATGGGGCAATTGTTTTATAGCAGCAACCCAGGCCTCTTCACCTCTAGGGGCTTCTCCTCCCCTACACTCCGGATACAAGTCAGCCTGTTGATGTCTCACCTCCTTCCCTGGGTCAAGACATTCCCCAGATCCTATCCCTTTCAAATCCAGACAGTCAATACACAGCCAAGCAGAGACGCACAGAAATGTTAGAGCACAAAAACTCAGCCACTTCTAAAAGAGTGGCTTCTAAACACACAATGCAAAAACCACCTTCATAGAAAGATGTGTTATACCTTTCTGAGTTTCTGAGGCATACTAAACTTCATGTTTCCATCTTAAGCCTTTGGGAAGATAGACTGGAAAACATATTACACAGCCTTCCCATTCTATCCTACGGGCAAGATGACCTTTCCACTGTGAAAAACAAAATGGAGATTATTTCACTGTCAGAACATAGTACACACCCTAGTACATGTTCTACCTTTCACATGCACTGCACCCTGCCCAGGGGGTACCCTGGGCCTACCATATTGGTGCCTGATGTGCATAGAAACAGAAGGGTAAGGTCTGGCAAGTGAGTGCACTTGACAGAACAACATGTCAGTTTAACAATTCGCACAGGCCCTGCAATGGTAGGCCTGAGTTCCCTTTTTAAGGCTACTTGTGCGGGTGGCACGAATAGTGCTTCAGGCCCACTAGTAGGATTTGCATTACCAGCCCTGGCAAACATAGTGCCTTTGCTAGGGACTTTACTAGTAAGATAAACATACCAAACATGGACAACCAATTACCATTACACTTTATACAGGGAGAACTAGCACTTTTACACTGTTTAGCAGTGGCAAACTGTCCAAAGCATCTATTGCAGCAACAAAAATAGAGGAGATAGAGGCAAAAAACTTGGGGTAATCACGCCAAGGAATGCCAGGTCTAATACGTGTCCCCCCAGCCGAAAAGTGGGGGGACTACCCACCCTCCGGGGAGTTCTCCTCACTAAGGCGGAAAAATCTGGACCACCACAACAGTTTTGGATTCTCACCTCTCATCTGCATGAACCATCTGAGGGGCCTGTGGTCTGTCTGAACCAGGAAGTGAGTCCCAAACAAGCAAGGCCTCAACTTCTTCTGCGCCCAGACCACATCAAAAGCTTACCTTTCAATTGCACTCCACCTCTGTTCCCGGGGAAGTAGCCTCTGGCTAATGAAAGCTACTGGTTCGCTCAAGCACTCGTGGCTCAATTGGCAGAGTACAGCTCCTACACCATGCTCTGAAGCATCTGTCTGCACTACAAATTTCTTGGAGAAACCAGGCGCCTTGAGCACGGACACCATGCACATGGCAGTCTTCAGGGCATCAAAAGCGGTCTGGCAGGCATCAGTCCAGATCCCCTCCTTGGAGCGACCCTTGACCCTGTTTTCAGGCAGGTCGCTCCCCCTCACCGCACAGCACCACCAGTGAGTTTGTGTGCCCTGCTGCCTGTCACCGCCGCTGCCGCACGTTCGAGGCCCCTCCGCCTCTGTATTTCGGTACTGCCTTAATTGTTAACTGTTATTTTGCCTGATTCTTGTCTCATTTATCTCACTTGGTTTCTGCCTGTGTATTAACTGTTAACTGTCTTTTTTTCTGATTCTTGTCCCATTTTGTCTAACTTAGTTTTTGCCTGTTCCTAGTTGCCTCATTTCCCCCCCCCCTTTGTTTCTGTGCCCCCCTTTTCCTTCTGTATCCCTGTTTCGCAGCTCCCGCCGCTGCGTCCCCTGCGGCCCCGCCCCCCTGCTGCTCATTTGCCGCCCTGTTCCCGCTTTCCAGCTGCTCCTCCCCTCATATGGCGGCCCCTGCGCGGTGAGGAGAGCGACCCTCGACCGTGTTTTCAGGCAGGCCGCACCACCTCGCCGCACAGCTCCACCAATGAGTCTGTGTGCCATGCTGCCTGTCACCACCGCTGCCGCAGGTTCGAGGCCCCTCCGCCTCTGTAGTCCGGTACTGCCTTAATTGTTAGTTGCTATTTTGCCTGATTCTTGTCTCATTTATCTCACTTGGCTTCTGCCTGTGCATTAACTGTTAACTGTCTTTTTTGTCTGATTCTTGTCCCATTTGTCTAACTTGGTTTTTGCCTGTTCCCAGTTCCCTCGTTTTCCCCCTTTTACTGTACCTCCCTTTTCCTTCTGTATCCCTGCTTTGCAGTTCCTGCCCCTGCGTCCCCTGTGGCCCCGCCCCCCTACTGCCCATTTGCCGCCCCCCCTCTCACCTCCCAGCTGCTCCTCCCTCCCACCTCCCCTCATATGGTGACCGCTGTGCGGTGAGGAGAGCGACCCTTGACCCTGTTTTCAGGCAGGTCGCTGCCCCTCGCCGCACAGCTCCACCAGTGAGTCTGTGTGCCCTGCTGCCTGTCACTGCCGCTGCCGCAGGTTTGAGGCCCCTCCGCCTCTGTAGTCCGGTACTGCCTTAATTGTTAGTTGCTATTTTGCCTGATTCTTGTCTCATTTATCTCACTTGGCTTCTGCCTGTGCATTAACTGTTAACGGTCTTTTTTGTCTGATTCTTGTCCCATTTGTCTAACTTGGTTTTTGCCTGTTCCTAGTTCCCTCGTTTGCCCCCTTTTTCTGTGCCCCCCTTTTCCTTGTGTATCCCTGCTTCATGGTTCCCACCTCTGCGTCCCCCTGCGGCCTCCCCCCCTGCTGCCCATTCGCTGCCCCTCTCCCGTCTCCCAGCTGCTCCTCATTCCCCCCTCCCCTCATATAGCAGCTGCTGGCACACCGAAGGAGCGCCTAAGGCAGGCCAGTCTGCGCCCGTCCGCGCCTGGACCGCGTCCAGCGTCAGAACCCCTGGCCCGTGCAAACACCACCACGCCCGGTCCCGCTATGATGCCAGTACTCTCCGCTCACTCAACGCCGGACAATCACAAGTGCACTCAATGACCCTTCACCTGCCGGAACTGGAGCTTCACCAGCATCCGACCCGTCATTCCACCAACCAGGACAGGACGCAACCACCTCAGATGCATACTCCTGAACACCCTCTCCGCACACAAACACGCCGTTGAATTCTGGGACCTGCTTGACACATCGTCCCCGGACGTCGCCTTCCTGACAGAGACCTGGATGACCGACTCCTATGCACCCGACATCGCCATAGCCATCCCAGACAGCTACAAGATCACCCGCAGAGACCGCACCAACAGAGCAGGAGGGGGAATCGCCATCATCCACAAATCCACCCTCAAGGTCTCGACCAACCGGACGACACCCTCAGCACCGCCAAAAAACCTACACTTCCAGATCCACACTGATCCCAACACCACCCTCAGAGGAACTCTGATCTACAGACCCCCGGACCCCGGCCACAGTTCAGCAACTGCATCGCTGACTTCGTCAGTACGCACACCCTCATCTCCATTGCCTACATCCTCCTCGCAGACCTGAACTTCCACCTCGAGCACAACAACGACACCAACTCCACCACCCTGATTGACAACCTCGCCAACCTCAGACTTAGACAGATCGTGACCTTGCCCACCCACTCCACCGGCCACTAGCTTGATCCCATCTTCTCCACAAGCTGCCACGTCTTCTTCAGCCACACCACGAACTCCATTGGACCAACCATCGCTGCATCCACTTCACCTTCCGGAAACCCACCACGCACCACCACACCCAACAGATCCCCCACCACAGCTGGAGCAAAAACATCGAAGACCTGCTGAACACTGCCCTCGCCTGAAGCCCACGCACAGACCCCACCGACCCCGACGCCAGCAACCTCAGATGCTTGATCGAGGACTGTGCCAACAACCTTGCCCCGATCAAGAATCCCTCCAACAGACACACCAACAAGAATGCCAGCTGGTTCACCACGGACCTCCAGACCTCGAAACAAAACTGCTGAAAACTGGAGGAGAAATGGACCCACGAACAGACACCGGAGAACTAAGCAGCCCACAAGAATGTCATGCGCCAACACCATCAGCTCATCAGATCTGCCAAAACGAGCTCCTTCAAGGACCCCCTCGACAACAACGCACACAACAGCAAAGAGCTCTTCAATATTGTGAAGGAACTCTCCAACCCGAGCTCCAACACCAACAACATCCCACCATCGCAAAAACCTGTGCAACTCGATTGCCTCCTTCTTCCACTGCAAGATCGCAGACATCCACGAAGATTCGATAACCAGACCACCACGGCAGCCAACGACACCGCAGACCCCACGGCCACCACCCAGAGCGACCCCCTTCTCAACTGGACTAACATCAAGGACGACAACACCATAAAAATCATGAGGACCATCCACTCAGGCTCCCCGTCAGACATGTGCCCTCACCACATCTTCAACAAAGCCAGCGTCACCACCGCACCCCATCTCCGCAAGGCCATCAACATCTCCTTCGAGACCACAACCTTCCCCGTAGAGCTGGAAGCACGCCGAGATCAACGCCTTGCTCAAGAAACCCAAGGCAGACCCGAGAGACCTCAAGAACTTCCAGCCCATTTCCCTGCTCGTGTTCCCGGCGAAGGTCATTGAGAAAACCATTAACAAATAGCTGACCCGCTACCTCGAGGAGAAGAACATCCTGACCCCATCCCAGTCCAGGATCCGCAGCAACTACAGCACCGAAATGGCCCTCATCGCCGCCACCGATGACATCCGGGCCCTGCTGGACAAAAGCGAAACCGCAGACCTCATCCTCCTGGACCTGTCAGCAGCTTCGACACGGTCTGCCACCGCACCCTACGCACATGCCTCCGCGATGCAGGAGTACGAGGCAAAGCACTGAACTGGATCACCTCCTTCCTCTTCGGCAGAACACAGAGCGTCCGCCTCCCCCCCTTCCGATCCGAAGCCTACAAGATCATCTGCGGCATACCACAAGGATCATCCCTCAACTGACATTGTTCAACATCTACATGGCCCTGCTCACCCACGTCGCCAGACTGCATGACCTCAACATCATCTCCTATGCCGATGACACACAACTGATCCTCTCCCTCACCAAGGACCCTCTCACCACCAAAACCAACCTCCATGAAGGAATGAAAGCCGTTGCCGAATGGATGAAGAACAGCCATCTGAAGCTGAACTCGGTTAGACGGAGGTCCTCATCCTCGGCTCCACCCCCTCAGCCTGGAACGACTCCTGGTAGCAGCACCGACACCCACCGACCACGCACGCAACCTGGGATTCATCCTCGATTCAGCACTCTCCATGACCAAGCAAGTCAACGTCATCTCATCCTTCTGTTTCAACACCCTCCGCATGATCCGAAAGATCTACAGATGGATCCCACCGACACAAGAAGAATGGTCACCCAGGCCCTCGTCAGCAGCAGGTTGGACTATGGAAACGCCCTCTTTGCAGAAGCCCCGGCCAAACTGCTGAAACAACTGCAACGCATACAGAACGCCTCTGCACACCTGATCCTCGACATCCCTTGCCACAGCCACATCACACCCCACCTGAGAGACCTCAACTGGCTTCCCGTCAACAAGAGGATCACCTTCAAGCTCCTCACCCACGCAGACAAGACACTCCACAACACCAGAACAGCATACCTCAACAAACGACTCACCTTCTACACCCCGAACTGCCAGCTACGCTCCACCGACCTCGCCCTTGCCACCGTCCCCGGCATCCGAAGAGCGACCACTGACGGCAGATCATTCTCCTACCACGCCGCCAGGTCCTGGAACACGCTCCACATCCTCCTACGGCAGACCGAAGACCTACTAACCTTCAGGAGGTTACTCAAGCCCTGGGTATTCGAGCAGTAGCAGTATCCCCCCCACCTCCCCGGGCCTTGAGACCCTCACGGTTGAGTAACGTGTTCTACAAATGTCTTGATTGATTGATTGGGCTGTTTCTTTGACATCAGTTTTGTCAAGGGGGCAGCAATGGTGCCATACCCCTTCACTAACCATTTGTAATACCCTGTGAGTCTTAGAAGGCGCGCACTCCTGTCTGGGTCTTGGGGGTTCCCAAATCAGAATGGTATCAATTTTTGCCTGTAGGGGCACCACCCGGCCGCTCCCTACCAGGTGTCCTAATACACCACAGAACCCTGCCCTATTTGGTGCTTACTCGCCTTGATAGGCCTGCCCTCTGCAAGACCTTCACCACTTCGCAGAGGTGTTGCAAATGTTCCTCCCAACTGGAGCTGAACACAGAAATGTCGTCCAAGTAGGCGGAGTTGAATTCTTAACCCACTCAACATCTGGTTAACCAGTCTCTGGAAGGTGGCAGGGGCGTTCTTCAACTCAAAGGGCATAACCCTGAACTGGTAGTTCCCCTCTGGGGTTGAGAACGCTGACCTCTCCTTAGCTCCCTCGGGCAAGGCAATCTGCCAGTACCCAGATGTCAAGTTGAATGCACTGGGGTGTCGGGCAGCTCCCAACCGATCCACAAGCTCATCAGCTCTGGGGAGGGGGTGCGCGTCAGTCTTAGTGACGGCATTGAGCCCACAGTAATCCACACAAAACCAGAGTTCTGGGGTGGCACCAGGCTCAGCAGCTTTTGGCATAAGGACCAGTGGGCTAGCCTAGGGGCTGCTGGATGGCTCAATCACCAATAGCTGTTGTGTGTGGTGATATGTATGTGAATGTCTGTGTATGTCTTTGATTGTACAAAAGGTGTGTTTGATTGTATGAGTGCATGTACTTTGTGCATGTTTTTGAATTATTTTTGCGTGTCCTAGTTTTTACATTATAATTCTGTATATGATTATATAATGTTTTTCAGATACTATCTCACTGTCTTAATGAAATTATTTTTCTATGAAAGCAATGTATATTTATATATATAAAAAAAAACAGAAATTAAAAAGCTTTTTTGAATAAATAAATCTTCTTTGTGGTTGTGTGGGTGATCTGAATGTCTGACTAGAACTTTGTTCTTTTTGGTATTTAGGGAACACCCATTTTCATGTTTTTCTCTCTAGTATTCTCGCCCTGGCGGGTTGTTCCCCCTTTTTTTATTAATCCTTAGATTCAGGGTCCCTCTCTCGTTTTTCAATTCAATCACCAATAGCGCCAGCATCTTGGAAACCTCCTCCTTGATGCTGGCCCTGACCATATCAGCTACTCTGTAAAATGTTTGTTTTACAGGCAGACTGTGTTCATTGTCCACATCATGGACACACCAATGGGTGACTCCAGGGGTCAGGGAGAAAAGAGAGGCAAACTGACCCAATACCTGGTGACAGCCCTTCTGCTGTTTCGGGGTCAGGGTAGGCGAGAGGTTCACCCCATCCACTGACCCATTCTTCTCCTTGGCTGACAGTTCAGGAAGAGGTTCACTCTCCTCTTCCGCCCCTTCCTCGGTAGCCAAGAGCATGGTCACCTCCGACCTCTCTAAGTGTGGTTTGAGGCGGTTCACATGGAGGACCCTCAAAGGGTTCCTAGCAGACCGGAAGTCAACAAGGTAGGTCACTTCACTCCTGCGCTCCACCACCTCATAATGCCCAGTCTACTTGTCCTGGAGCTCGCAAGACTCCCCTGGTGCCATCACCCACACTTTCTGCCCAGGTTGAAAGTCGACCAGAGTGCCATTCTGGTTGTACCACAGTTTCATCTCTTCCTACCTGGAGTCCAGATTCACCTGAGTGAGTTGCCTGAAATGCCTAGTTTGGTTCCTGAAGGCCAGCATGTAGCTATATACATCCGGGGGGAGCCTTCTCCCAGCCCTCCTTCACCAAACTCAAGGGTCCTCTTACAGGGTGCCATATAGGAGCTCAAAGGGACTGAACCCTATGGACTTCTCTGGCACCTCCCTGTAAGCAAACAGCCGGCATGGTAAGAGGACATCCCACTTACGCCTCATGGGTTCCTCAAGACCCATAATCATGCTCTTCAGGGTCTGGTTAAATCTCTCAACCACACCATTACCCTGGGGATGGTAAGGCGTGGTGAACTTATAGGTTACACCGCACTTGTTCCACAGAGATTTCATATACCTAGATATGAAATTAGTACCCCTGTTGGACATCACCTCTCTGGGGAACCCCACACAGGAGAAAATCCCCTTCAGTGCACGGCCCACTTTGGGGGCTGTCACCGTCCGGAGAGGGATTGCTTCCAGGTACCGGGTGGCATTGTCCACCAAGACTAGGATCAAACTGTTGCACATGGCGGTCTTGGGATCCAGCGGCCCCACAATGTTAATGCCCACCCTCTCAAAGGGGGGCTGACCACCGGGAAAGGTTGAAGGGGAGCTTTGCCCTTTCTTCCATTCTTCCCATTTGCCTGGCAAGTCTGACAGGTCCTGCAATGAATATCAGAACTCCAGCGCATTTGAGGGCAGTAAAAGTGAGGGATAAGCCTCTCAAAGGTCTTGTCCTGCCCCAAATGCCTTGCTGAAGGTACATCATGAGCCAACCGCAGTAGGAAGGCTCTGAAGCGCTGGGGTACCACCAGCGCACGGGCTGACCCAGGCTCAGCAACCTTAGGCTCACTGTACAGGAGATCTGTTGGAAAGTGCACTTTTGCAGGGTTATCCCCAAACTTTTTGCTTCTTCCTCCCTTCTTTTTCCTGACCTGTGGTTGTTGGCAATAGGACTCTGGGCACTTTACCACTGCTGATCAGTGCTGAAGTGCATATGCTCTCCCTACAGTAACTTGATGTATGGATTAGTGATTCCATGATTGGTGTGTTTGGTTTACTTGTCAGACCCTAGTACAGTGCACTGAGTGTGCCCAGGGCTTGTAAAACCAAATGCTGCTGATGGGCTTGCAGGACTGGTTGTGCCACCCATAGAAGCAGCCTTGTAAAATGTGTCTAAGGCCTGCCATTGCAGAGCTTGTGTGCAGTCTGGTACTGCCATGTTGACTTGGTAAGTGCACCCACTTGCCAGTCCCTAAACCTTCCCTTTTCTTCATACCAGACACCCCTATGGTAGGCCCAAGGGCAGAGTGCATTGTAAGTATAAGGTAGGACATGCCCTGGTGTGTGTGGCATGTCCTAATAGTGAATTACAGCTATTTTAGTTTTTCACTATTGCAAGGCTAACTGTTCTCCATAGGCCAGAATGGGCAGTTAGATTATTATATTTTATAATCCTAACTGACTCAGGGAACATGGCAGAAATTCGAGTTTAGAATGCCTGAACTCAGAATGATAACACATATCTTTTAGTGAAGCTGATTTTAACATTCTGCGTTTGAAAATACCACTTTTAGAAAGTAGGTATTTTTTTATCTAACTATCCAAACCTGCCTCTGCTTGGTTGTGTATTCCTTGTCTGGAGTTTGAGTGACAGGGCTGGGGATTCCAGGAGACAGGGGGAGTCCGCCCAGTGGTGAATAGAGAGATCTGCATCTAGATGGGAGGGAGGAGTTGCACCTGGGACCTGAATAGGACTGTGCCCACCCCCCACAGTGCTGGTTCCACCCCCTGTGGTGAATCCGATGTCTCTGCCCTGCACTGTGAAAGGAGAGAAGGAATCATGTCAACAAAGTTCTTCAGGCTATGCTTTCCCTCCACAATGCTGGCTCCACCTCCTGTGGGGCGTCTGATATTTCTGCCCTGCACTGTGACAGGAAAGAAGGAGTCATGTCAACAAAGTGCTCCAGAACTAGTTTGGACTGGGCAAAGGCCCCTCTGCCCTCAGAGGACAAAGGATTTTGGGGTATAAATATTGGGACCCTGATCCCAAGAAATGAGATCATCCTGGAATCAAGAAGGAACCTCTGCCAAGGAGAAAGCTGGAAGACTGAAGAGGAAGGACTGTCCTGCTGTGTACTTGTGGGCTGACCTGCAGTTGCTTTGCTGCCAAGGAGAGGGGAAGGACTTTGCTGTTGCTGTGTCCCCTTGCTTGAAGAGAACTCCAAGGGCCTGAGTAGAGCTAGCTCCCTGTTAAGAAGTCCCAGAAACAAAAGGACTTCACCCCCAGCATCCCCCTGAACTCTGTGTATGAGTTCTGCCCTCCCTAGAGTGCTTGGTCCAATTGTGGTGCCTCTGGAAGTTGTGCGTGCTGCTTGGGAAGCTGGACAAGAAGAAACTAAGACAATCTGCTCGCTTGCGGTGCGCATCTCCGACAGTGCGAGGAAATTCCTGCTGCAGCGAAGATCGAGATCGTCACAGCGCCTGTTGCCGCTGCAAGAGCCAATGCATCCTTCGCTTGTGGAACACATCGGCCTGGTGCGGAAAGATTACTGTTGCTGCGTACATCGTCGCAGAGCCATCGCAACACGGGAGAGGATCGACGCTGCTCATCGCTGCCGCACCTGAGATCGTCACTGTCCCGAAGATAGTTGCATCGTGCCTTTGCGAGACGCTTCCTACCAAACCTGTGCACCAGAATCCATACAAGGTATCGCCTCCCTCCCCATACAGACAGGATTCATTGCAACACGCCCGCTGCGTCCAGCGGGGCTGTCGCATCACCTCCCCAGGGTCTTAGGAGTGATGCATCGCTTGTTTTTCAACGCTGCAGCTTCCATTTGGAACTTTTGTTTCATCTAAAGGCACTTTTGGCTAAATGTGACGCAACTGTGGATTATTTTGATGCAAACCCTAGAACTCTTTCAAAATCATATTCTTGAACTGTGTATGTTGGATTTTTGCTGTTTTGGTCTTGGGTAGTTTAGATAAAGATACTTTATTTTTCTAAACTGGTGTGGAGTCCATTTGTGGTGTTTTCACTGTGTTACTGTGAGTGTTGGTACAAATACTTTACACATTGCCTTCGATAAGCCTGTCTGCTCTAGAGACCCCCAGATCTAACAAGATCATTCTCCCAGTAAATCAAGTGTGATCCAGACTGATCACCTGCTGCCTGGTTTGCTGCCTGTTGCTGCAAACCCACAATAGAAGGGCACTTCTTCTGCTCCTCACAGAATTCCTCCCTGGAGGGTCCGCCTCCCTGGTGCCATTCAGTCAGCTCAGGTAGGTCCCCCAGTTCAGCCACTTGTACCCCCGTAGGTGCCAGGGCATCCCCTCAAAGGGTGCCTCCTCCTGGACCGTGGGAACTGTGGGGGCCGGTTTCCAGAGCCCCCTGCCCCTTATCTTTATGGCAGGCACCTGGGCCACTGTTTCAGGCTCCAGGTCCTCTTGAATACCTTTACTGGCTGCCATAGACCGAGTGGTTACACCAACCCACTCAGGCAGACTAAATATCTCCAAATGCGCCTGGAGCCCCACCTCCTTCCAGGGGAAACTCTCCAGGTCATTCCCCAGCAGACATTAACAGGCATGGACGGACATACAATGACCTTCAAGGAACCTGAGACCCCTCCCCACTCAAAGGGAACCAGCGCCACCTTGCAAAGGTTCACTGAGTTGTCTGCGGCAACTACAGGGTGAAGCACATCTGGAATGACCCGCTCTTCAGACACCCACTGACACCTGACAGATGCTAAACTAGCTCTGGTGTCCCTCAGAGCCCCCACCCTCTTTCTATTGATGGTCACCCACTGCCTGTATTTTTTAGTATTCTCAGGTAGAGAGATTTCCTGGACCATCTCTCGATCTTCCAATGAGACCAGGGTCATGACTGCTTGTTCCTCCCCATTCCAAGGACACAAGTCCTCCCCCAGCTCTACACTCACTAATCCTGGTGTTGAAGCACCAGTGGGTGCGTATGACTTCTTGGGGCATCTAGGGGAAATATGGCCCACTTCTTTACAGAAGTAACAAGTAGGAGGACCTCGGTTGTCCAGCTTGCCCTTATGGAGCCAGGCCCTCTTAGCCTTTGTGGACTGGGACCCTTTCACCTGGGAACTACTTCGGGGGTCTTTAGAGAACCACCTGTGGTTACCCTTTTCCTCCCCCACCTTCTGCAGGGGACCCTGTGCACCTTTGGCTTTGGTACCTCCAATCACCTTGTAGACCCGGGTACTGGTCCAGCGGTCCGCCTCTTCAGCAAGCTTACTGGTATCAGTCTGCTTACTGTCCAAAAGATGCTGGTGCAGTTCTGGAACACACAGACTACTTAAGTGCTCCCAACGAATTAAATCGAATAAGCTCTTAAAATCAGTTGCCTTGCTGCTGTTCAGCCAACCATCCAGTGCACGTGTGTTCGCATTCACACACTCAACCCAAGTATTGGATTCCTGTTTCTTGAAGTTGCTGAATTTCTGCCAGTACTGTTCAGGAGTGAGACCATACCTGAGGCATAAAGCCTCCTACATGTTGGCGTAGGTCAGGGTTCCCGCCCTCTCTAAAGGGGATAAGACATCCGTCCTAGAAGCCTCAAAGTGTTTCCATAGGCCCGCCCCCAATGCTTCTCAGGTACCTCATTCATCCTCAGTGCGATCTCATATGCCGTAAACCATGCATAAATATCATCACCCCTCTGGTAACCCCGCACTATGTCTTTGGAAATGTACACCTTCCCAATGGGCACTAGTTGCATGCTGCCACCATTTGAACTGGACTCTGCCTGTTTAACTTTCTTTTCCAGTTCCCTCAAGCTTAACTAATGAGCTAAGAGAATCTTTTTCTCTTCCAGGACGAGAGCGTTCCTGCTCTCCTCTGCTCGCTTTTCACTTTCAATGAGCAACTTCTCCTCTGCTTGAGCTTTAAGTTTTAAAACCTCCAACTCATTCTCTCTGACCTTTTGGTTTTACTCCAGCTCCTCTGGTGAAAAGCGCCTCCTTGAATGGCTACTACCAGTCCCTGAAGCTGGTCCCTCCACTGGCAAATCCTGAGGACCAAATCCATTTCCCTGAAATGGATTTGCATTTCCTCATCCTCATCCACCTCAACATCACCCGCCTCCTGAGTCCCTTTAGCTTCCCACCAGGTCTTCAAGGCCACTTGCAGCTCTTCCTTCTAGGCGCTACTTTTCATGGGACATTCCAAAGCCCTGCAGAATTTCCCCAATTGATCAACTTTGTAGGTAAGCAATGCCTCAATGTTGAACTCTAATTCTGCAGTGTCACTGGCTCCTTGACTCCTCTGAGACATGATGTGTGGCTTAAAGGTTGCTCAAAACCAAAACCAAATAGAACCAACAAATCAAGAACACAATATGTGGGTTTGTCGTGGTCTGCGCTACTTATGATGTACACCAATCACTGTGAGTGAATTTGCAAATATACATTCAAATACCACGCCGCTAACCACCAAATGTTAGACCTGGGATCCCTGGATGGCTGAGGTAGGTACCTTAGGCCAAGTAGGGACTGCGTTCCAACATCAGGGAAACGAATGTCACCTTCTTAGATAACCCCTTCAGTAGTTTGGCACGAGCAGCCAGCTTATCTTCAAGAAAAATGTGTAAAGTATTTGCAACCACTCTCACAACAACCCAATGATGACACCACAAATAGACTCCACATGAGTTTTATAAAAAACAAGTATAAACTTTATGTAAAAAGATATACGAAAAGGCCACACAATACATATGAGGCTGTGTACTATTTCTCCTGGCCGGTTGTTAGGCCTTGTAAATTCTGGTGATATTAATAAGCATTTCTAAACATTCTCCTGTAATCCTAATATCATGTTATACAGTTAGTAATGCTAGAATCAGGCACTTTTGCAACGTAAAAATACTGTAAGGCGTAACGCAGCAATCAGACACTCTGCAATGTAAAAAGAATGCAATGCGTAACACAACAATCAGGCACTTTGCAAGGTAAAATAATGCAATGTGTAATACAACCACCAGGTATGTCGTTATGCAGAAATAAGGCAATGCGTAATACACTAATCAGGTAATTTGTTATGCAGAACTAATGCAAAGCGCAATACGCTATTCAGGTAGGTCGTTATGCAGAAACAATGCAATGCTTCATACGACAATCAGGTAGTTCGTTATGCAGATAAAATGCTGTGCGTCATACTCTAATCAGCTAGTTTGTTATGCAGGAATAATGCAATGCATAATATTCTAATCAGGGACTCCGTTTTGCAGAAATTATGCAATGTGTAATACGACCGATCACAGTGCCTCAGCCTTTCAGCAATTGCCCCCAACATGGGTATAATGTAATCAAAAAGTGCAGCTCCGCACTCCGGCCCCTGTACTGTCACTCCCTTGGCAATACGGACCGCGATCCAAGTCGAAGCAGAGGCTCACACTGCCGATACGAGAGGCAGGCCGAGAGCGTCTCCCTCCGAGCCCGCGCCCCGTCCCGGGAGTCGACACACGTTACCTGGGAGGTGCAAACCCACTCTCCTCTCCTCATCCAGCGGGTGGACCTCCAATGCAACTTTGTGAATTGGCAACAGTGGGCTCGGGCCGGCAACTCAGCTCCTCCGGGACTGCCGGTCCGGGCCGCTACAGTTACGAAGATCTCAGGCTGCCACAGAGCATACGCACACAGCATTGCTGAGTCTTCCTAAAGCTTCGGGTGCACGATCACTGGGTACTCCACACACAGGTCTCAGGATGCACGAAGATCACGCGCACTTTAACTCCGGTGCACACAATAACAAGGCAAATCCTCACAAAGGTCTCACGATGCACAACGCACCCGCACACAGCGTCGATGAGACTCACTTGGATTACGGTACACACAATAACAAGGCAAATCCGCACAAAGGTCTCACGGTGCACAAGGCACACGGACACAGCGTCGATGAGACTCACTTGGATTCCGGTGCACACGATAACAAGGCAAATCCTTATGAAGGTCTCACGGTTCACAACGCACGCGCACACAGCATCAGTGAGACTCACTTGGATTCGGGTGCACAGGATCACTGGACAATCCTCACAAAGGGGTTCAGGCTGCCCAAAGCATACGCATACAGCATCATCGATCCTTGCTTGGACTCCAGGTGCCCACGATCACAGGGCACACCTTACGAGGGTCTCAGGCTGCAACAAGCATGCACACACAGTGCCGCTGAGACTCTCATGGTAACTTTTGTATTCCTGTGTTTCCAAACAGGGGGCCAACTCACCTCGGGCCCGTGGGGATAAGTTACTTCACGACACAGCACACAGCAAAGTTCTTTCAAGCAGGGGGACACAGCAACAGCAAAGTTACTTTAGCCTTTCCTTGGTTAAAACAACAAACTGAAGGCCAGACCCAGAACACACAGCAAGGGTCAGTCCTATCCTTCAGTATCTTCAGTTGTTTCTTCCTTGGCAAAAGTCCTCTTGACCCTGAAGTAGCTCCAGTCTTGTTCAGACTTGATCAATCCATTCTCCAATGTTCAGGGGCTCAGTTCTCATAGTTATACCCCTCAATGGCTTTGAAGTCTTTGGGCCAGATGTAGGTAATCCTATTTTACCGATTCTAAAATACAGAATTTTACCGATTCGGTATTTTAGAATCTGTAAATGAGATGTAGTAAATAATTCGGTAAAATTTACTGATTCAGTAAAAATTGGAATCTCCGATTCGGTATTTACCGAATCGGTAAATACCGATTCGGTAATTCCCATTCATTCCTATGGGCCTGGGGCCCATAGGAATGAATGGGAATTACCGAATCGGTATGTACCAATTCGGTAAATACCGAATCAGTATATACCGATTCAGAGATACAAAATACAAGCAATTAAGGATTCAACCAATCATGTGCATCCACCCCACCCCACAACCAAGCAACAGAGGAACCAACCAATCCTGTGCATCCACCCCACCCCACAACCAGGAAGTGGCCACACCCATCCAGCTGCAGACTAACTGAACATTCTGGGGAGCTGTGAGACACTGAGCTACTGGCTGTACTGAGCTGAGCAGAAGTGCAGGATGGAATCCCAGGACTCATAGAGGGACGTAGCAGACCGCAAAAGAAAATTAAAATTCAGCACAGGCGAACTTCAGGTGCTGGTGGAGGAGGTGGTGAAACACCACACCCAGCTTTTTGGGAAACAGTCTCTGCAGGTAGCAGAGGCTGTGAAAAAAACACATGGCGGGTTGAACGCCATAGGGGTGACCACACGAGAAGTAGATGACTTCAAAAAACGCTGGTATGATCTCAGGATCATAACAAAGAAGAAGCTGGCAGCACAGAAGAAAAAGCCATTGTCACAGGGGGAGAAAGGAGCAGGGCACCTGCCCTTTCTGACCTGGAGCAGCTGGTGGAGTCCACCCTGGAGCCCGAGAGTGTTTTTGGGATCGGGGATGCTGACAGCTCAGCCCAAGCTTCAACAAAACAAGGTAAGGATCATGTCCTGCAATCCTCCCCCCCTTCCCTGTCCCCCTTCCCCAATGGTGATGTGTGTTTCACACTCCAGTACAGGTTTTGGGATACAACAGCAATGCATCATGGGAGAGGTAGTCATTGAAACATACATCAGTACAGTCATCACACAAAACAGTAAGGTATGCCACACCGTACATTCAGAAGCAGTTGAGGACATTGATATTGTGTGACAGGATTGAAATTTATTATTGAAATACAGGGTTGCAGCACCACTGAGCCAATGTCCATATCTGTCCACAGGAGAGTCATCGCGCCGGACAGTGCAGGAGAGGGAGAAAAGGGCACCCCGAATGGAAAGGAGTGAGGATGCAAGCAGGAGTGCGGGGCAAACCACTGAAACGCCACCCACACCCACAGCACAGGCAGCTTCCACACCAGAGGCAGCCACAACAGAACAGCCATCATCGCCTCTGCTGTATAACTCACCACAGCAGGACCCACCAGCACAGTCTCCCTCACCATCTTCAGAGTCATTGGAAGTGGTAAGGCCCATGAGGCATGATGTACCCCCTCTCCAACTCATGGCGACAACCTCTAAGGAAGAAAGGGAGGGTGACACCCAAACTGCTCCACTGGAGGCAAACAATGCTGGGCTGCAGTCCGCCTCCGAAGGTGCGCACACAGGTGCAAGACGCCATAGGGTCTGGGAGAGCAGCACAACTGGGCATGGTGACGGGGTCTTCTGCGGGCTGGAGGCCACAATGGTGAAAGTGCAGCGCCTGCAGGCAAAAGCCATACTATCAGTGCAGAGACAGATGCGCCACTTAAACAACAACAGGGGCAATATGAACCGGGGCATCAGCTCCATGGCAGAGAGCATGAGGGAAATGGCAGAGGGAATGCGGGACATGTCCCAGTCCATGATGGCACTCTGCGATAAACTTGATGAGGACCGCACACAAAGGCGCTGGGAGAGGCAGTGTATGCAGCGTCACACCAAGGCGGTGAACCGTCTGGCAACTGTAACTTCCCTGCTATGTAGACACTCTGTGGCGATGCAAGAGGGGCTTGTTCACTGCTGCACAGATGTCTCTAGGGGGATGGGAAGGGTGACATCTGCAATGGAACTGCTGCTGACCAACCAGTCACCCAACGCTGGAGATCTAGGTGTGGGGGACACTGAAGACACCACCAGCAGGAGCAGCAGTAGCACACCCATACAGGACATATGGAGGAGCAGCAGGCGCCAATCTAAGGAGAAGCAAATGAAGATGGGAGTACCGCAAGGGTCCAGCCTCAGCCCGACATTGTTTAATGTTTACACTGCTCCTTTGGTCAAGTTAATATCGACATTTGGAATTGATGTAGTGGCATATGCCGACGACACTCAATTAATACTGGTCCTGGACAAAGATACACAGGAATGGGAAGAAAATCTCAAGTGTTGCCTTACTGCTACATTCAATTGGATGAAGTCTAACCATCTAAAATGTAACACGGGCAAGACGGAGATTGTGCCAATGGGCCCAAATAACAACTTTGTCCCCAAAACATGGTGGCCGGAAAGAGCAGAAATCCCGCCCCACACAACCGAGTCGGCACGGAATCTAGGGATCACGTTCGACAGCAATCTGTCTTTTAAGCAGCAGGCTCTGAAGGTCGCAGGGACCTGCTTTGCCATCATCAAAGGACTCAGGAAGTTTTTTGATCTACCTCCGTTGGAGGCCAGAAAAACGGTAACAGTTGCCTTGGTGACATCTAGGATAGACTATTGCAACAGTCTATATGCAGGGACAAACAAAACTATTACCCATAAGCTTCAAATGGTGCAAAATGCAGCAGCCAGGCTAGTCCGTAAATGGCCGAAGAAATCATCAGCAACATCGGCACTAAACACACTGCATTGGTTACCAATAACCAAGAGGGTCCTTTTCAAAATATTGATCATTACCTTTAGAGCCGTCCACGCCCTAGGCCCAAAATACTTACAGCGGAGATTTGCCAGATACCATCCAACACGCACCCTCCGATCGTCTAGTGCGAACTTATTGTCGGTCCCTACTTTCAGGCTTAGCACTAGAGGCGGCAAATCACTACCAGTCCTTGGAGCAAAAGCCTGGAATACTCTCCCCCCTTTTCTACGTGCATTAGACAAGGAAAAAGATTTCAGAAAGGGATTGAAAACCTGGGTCTTTAAGTTACAGGACACCTGCGCTAGAGCACTGGTGTAACAGTTGGATGAGCTATCACCTGCTACCAACCTGTTTCCTATATCTCTGGATCAGTATCTGGCGCCTAGATGCTCCTTGGAGCGATAGCTGCGCGATATAAAAGATCATTTACATTACATTACATTACATTCCGTGTCTGGTGATTTTGAAGTGGTGGTAGTGATCTGTGTGTGTGGCTCTGTCTGTGTGTGTGGCTCTGTTTGTGTGTGGCTCTGTCTGTCTGTGTGTGTGTGAGGCTCTGTCTGTGTGTGGTTCTGTGTGTGGCTCTGTCTGTGTGTGTGTGTGTGTGTGCGTAGTGTTGTCTGTGTGTGTGTGTGTGTGGCTCTGTCTGTGTGTGGGGGGGGCTCTGTGTGTGTGTGGCTCTCTGGTGTGGCTCTGTGTGTGTGGGTAGGTGGGTGCGTGTGGCTCTGTGTGTGTGTGGGTGCATGTGGCTCTGTGTGTGGCTCTGTGTGTGTGTGTGGGTGCAAATGCAATAGGTCACGCATTTGCGAGAGATTAAGCTATTGGCATTGTAAATGACAATGCCATTTATTTATATGTTTTAAAAACAGAAATAATGTCATGAGCAATGCCAATAGCTCTAACTTTAACAAAGACGAGACCATTGCATTGTAAATGCTTGTTATAGCCAGCACCTAGTTACCCCCTGCTTTCAATCCATGGTAATTAACGACTCTTAAATACCGAATTTCATGAAATTTGGTATTTTAGAAGTTAACTACATCTCGATTGTCATTTTTTAGCATTTCTTATTTATCGATTCGGTAAATTCTGAATTGGTAAATTCCGATTCGGTATATTTCGATTCGGTAAATTACCGATTCGTATTTACCGAATGGGTCTTTTTTGATGTCCTATATCTCAATTGACCAATACCGGTCGGTAACAGCCGAAATTCAGTATTTTTGGCCATTACCGACCAGTATTTGGCTACCTACATCTGGCCCTTTGTGTTTTAGGGGGCACTGACCCCTGTTCAAACCAGTTCTGGGTGCCTCCCTGCCAGGGACACCTTTCTTCCTTTGATTAGTGGAGGTCTGGATTCTGAATCACTCAGCAGGAGATAGGACAATTGTTTTATAGCAGCAACCCAGGCCTCTTTACCTCTAGGGGCTTCTCCTCCCCCTACACTCCAGATGCAGGTCAGCCTGTTGCTGTCTCATCTCCTCCCCTGGGTCAAGACATTCCCCAGATCCTGTTGCTTTTAAATCCAGACAGTCAATCTACAGCCAGGCAAAGACACACAGAAATGTTAGAGCACAAAAACTCAGCCACTTCTAAAAGAGTGGCTTCTAAACACACAATGCAAAAACCACCTTCATAAAAAGATGTGGTATTACCTTGTGGGTTCAGGCATACTAAACTACACCTTTCCATCTGAAGCCTTTGGGAAGATAGGCTTGGAAAACATATTACATTCCCATTCTATCCTATGGGCAAGATTGCCTTTCCACAGTGAAAAACGAAATGGAGATTATTCCACTGTCAGGATGTAGTACACACCTTAGTACATGTCCTACTTTTCACATGCACTGCACCCTGTCCAGGGGGTACGCTGGACCTACCATAGGGGTGCCTGATGTGCATAGAAAGGGATGGGTAAGGTCTGGCAAGTGAGTGCACTTTACAGAACAACATGGCAGTTTAACAACTGCATGCAGGCCCTGCAATGGCAGGCCTGAGTTCCCTTTTTAAGGCTACTTGTGTGGGTGGCACAAATAGTGCTGTAGGCCCTATAGTGTTGCATTACCAGCCCTGGCACACATAGTGCCCTTTACTAGGGACTTTACTCGTAAGGCAATTATGGACAACCAATTACCTTTACACTTTATACAGGGATCACTTGCACTTTGACACTGTTTAGCAGTGGTAAAGTGCCCAAAGCAGCTATTGCAGCATTAAAAATAGAGGAGGTAGAGGCAAAATTTAGGGGTAATCACGCCAAGGAATGCCAGGTCTAACAGTAAACCTTTAAGATTCTTGCACTATTGCTTTTTTTTATTGTGTTTGTCGGAGGGATGGGCAGAAACAGAAGCTATGAGGCCTTATACGTTCATCAATTTTGGCTTGTTTATTAGGAAGTGGTAAGTTTTCACAAAACTATGAGAGGATAAACATAGGTTCTTCTTGAAGTTACTTCCTGGTTGTCCCTCGGCGGGCGGCCATCTTTAGAGGGTGACGGTCTAGTCTCCCCTCTCCTCCTAACCTATATATCCCTGGCTTGCTCGCGCAGCGGTTACGTGCCGCGGTAGCGCCATAGAAGCGCCGAAGAGGCGCCAAAGAGAAGCCAGTCTGCGCCAGTCCGCGTCCAGACGCTTCCAGCTTCCTGCACCTCACTCGGCCTGTCACCATGGTAGGAAATCGCCTCTGTTATAGTTCTTCTTCCCTGCATTCGCTATGTCCCTCCGCCAACTCTTCGTGCCTCCACTCGATCCTCCCGTCCAATACTAGGTTTCATTGTACTTCATGTGACTGCAGTTTATCTCCCTCACACACCGACAAACCTCAACCCTCACATAAATGGAGAATGTTTCTCCTTAACTGTCGGTCTCTACCAAAACACCACACAGAGCTTTCCATGTTGATTGAAGAGCTCAATCCTGAGGCTCTCTTCTTGACAGAAACATGGCTTCAGCTGGAAAGCGATCCATCTACTGTGTGGGCGACCCCTCAAGGCTACACCATGAAACGCCTCGACCGCCAGACTGGCAGAGGTGGCGGACTTGCCATCATTTATAGAGACACTTATAAATGCCGCATCACCTCTTCCACTATACCAACATGTGAGAGCTTACATTTTACCCTAGAGTTCTCTCCTACCACTTCATTCTCCGGCATGTTGGCCTATCGCCCTCCTGGCGCCCTTAGCAACTTTGTTTCTAACTTGACAGATATTGTCGCTAGCGTCCTGTTTTCCTCAGCGAATTTTACTTTGCTGGGTGATCTCAATCTGCACCTGGACGACCCGTGTGACCCTTCAGCCAACAACCTCAGGTCCAACCTTCAGGCTATTGATCTTTGCCAAAAGGGTTTTCTTGCGACCCACAATAAGGGCCACCTTTTAGATCATATCTACAGCAACTTAGATAATCTAAAAGTTGAGACCCCCATTCCACTTCCGTGGACGGACCATTTCTTAATACCTTTCACTTGGTCCATAAGTTCCCCCCCTATTTCTCATAATCCAAATAAGCACCGGGGAAGGAAATGGTCCTCACTTCCGTTCCCTGAGTGGGAACTGGCCCTCATGGAACATCCACCTCAGAGGTCCACTAACCCCAATATTGCCACGACCAACTTCGATAACTGGATCTCCAGTACCCTCGATCAAGTTCTCCCTTCTACCTCCCTAAAATCAATAACAAGATCTAGGGTTGCCCCGTGGTACACACCCGCCCTTAGAACTATGAAGCAAACATGCTGCAAACTTGAGAGAGCTTGGAGGCAGGACCATTCTCAACAGAGGAAGGCCGATTATAGAGCCGCCATAAAACTCTATAAAAAGGAAATCTATGCCACACAATCTTGCTTCTACGATGTGAAAATTAATATGGCTGCTAATGCGCCCAAGGAAATTTTTAAAATAGCTAAATCTTTAATCTCCCCACCCCCTGAGTGTCCATCATCAGACGGCGCACAAACCCGGTGCAACAATCTTGCTACTTTTTTCTCCCAGAAAATCCAGGCTATCTATTCTTCATTTACCACAGGTGATGACAACATAGAACCCACCTCCCCTCCTGTTTCTGATCCCCCCACCACATGTATGCTCGAAAAATTCCCTCTTCTTGACCCCTCCTCATTAGATAGGTTGATCCCTAAGATCACCTCGGGATCCCCTAATGACCAGGCACCCCCCAGACCCTCATTAAGGTCATAGACGTTATTCGTCCAGTCATCTTAGATGTCCTTAATGCCTCCATTGCTTCCAAAACCGTTCCGCCTCCATGGAAGTGCGCGATGGTTAAAGCTTTGTTGAAAAAGCCGACCTTGGACCAGAACAACTTGGCCAACTATCGCCCCATCTCCTTACTTCCATGGATGAGTAAGCTACTTGAGAGGCATGTTAATAACATCTTAGTGGACTATTTCGAGTCCAATAGCCTGCTCCATGCCTCTCAGACAGGGTTCCGCCCTCAGCACGGAACCGAAACCGCTCTTGTGGCGGTGACGGAAGAAGCTAGAGCTGTGCTGGACCAGGGAGGTAAGGCTGCCATCATACTACTTGACCTCAGTGCCGCGTTCGACACGGTCAACCACTCTACACTATTACATCGGTTGAGTGGTCTGGGCGTGTCGGGCGCGGCCCTGGAATGGATTGCCTCCTTCCTGGATAATAGATTCTTCCAGGTGTTTGAGGGCGGGGGGCTCTCCCCTAAACATCCTCTAAGTTGTGGGGTACCCCAGGGCTCCTGCCTGAGCCCCACTCTTTTTAACGCCTATATGGAGCCCCTAGAGAGGATAGTCCATCCCTTCGGTGTGCGTATTGTTACCTACGCAGATGACACCCAACTGGTGGTCTCCCTTGACCACTCAGCGGGATCATCTTCCACCTTAGGTCCCTGTCTAGAGGCTGTTGCCAGATGGATGCAATCCTCATACCTCAAACTTAATGGGGAGAAAACAGACATTATGCTGTTGGGCAACCCCTCTCCATCTGCCCTAGCATCCATCTGGCCTCCATCTCTTGGCCCGCCTCCTCCTCCCAAACCCCAGATTAAGAGCCTGGGAATCTGGCTGGACAAAGCGCTTGATTTTTCAGCCCAAGCCACTAAAACCGCCTCCACTTGCATCGGGATGATGAAAATGCTCCGTAAGGTGCTTCCCCTGCTCCCATTCCAGGCCAGGAGGATCATGGTCCAGGCCCTGATCCTCTCTCGCCTGGATTATGGGAATGCCCTCTATATGGGAGCCCCAGCTGCAGTGACCCATAGGCTTCAGGTCACACAAAACTGTGCTGCCCGTTTATTGTACAACATCCCCCGCTGGCAGTCAGCTAAGAAAGCTCTGAAAGAGCTTCATTGGCTCCCAGTAGTGGCCAGAGTGCAGTTCAAGGCCATGTGCATTGTGCACAAATCTTTTCACCGTACTGGCCTGGCAATTCTGCACCCTATAGCTACACCCTATGCTCCGTCCAGAGCCTTACGCTCTAGTTCTCTGCAACTTGTAACCGCCACCAAAATTAACAAAGCCCATTGGGGCGGTCGTTCCTTTTCCCATACCGGGGCCAGGCTTTGGAACTCCCTTCGAGAAATCAATAATCACTTCTCCTTCAGAAAGGCTTTAAAAACGCACTTGTTTGCAAAGACGTGCTGATCTAACCTGAGCCCGTCACCAGTATTCAGTCTAAAGCGCTGCGAGGCCTCCGGGTAGTTACGCGCTATATAAGTGCAATTTTCATTTCATTTGATTTCATTTCAAGGCTGTGACAGGTTCTTCTGTTCTTCTTGGTTAGATGGTCTTTATCCACACATACCATTACAACGAAACATTTACAAAGCAGGATCCATTAAAACGCATGCCATTACAACGCATGCCATTACAACGTAAGTATGGGTAATTATTTTTTATTGTAAGTGTTGGATAGTGTTGGGGTTTAATTTACTATACTAACTCCAGGGGGGCGTAACAGTAGGGAATGTGTTGGATAGTGGAGGGGTTAAAATTAAATTTAATACTTACCCATACTTACATTGTAATGGCATGCGTTGTAATGGACCCTGCATTGTAAAAGTTTCGTTGTAATGATAGTGCGTGGTAATAGTTGCGTTGTAAAGGGTGTTCCCCCTCCTGTTTAGCCCTTAGGCTGAATCACAGGACACATCGAGCCACGTTAAAAAAATAACTAAACAATACCCTGCCAACAATATTGTTCCTGCCTTGGTGCTCGGGGGGTGTTCTCAGCTTCCCCACTCCACCTTCTTATTTCTACTTAGACCAGCTCCCTTTCCCGGAATTCTGCTGACTCAAAACGGTAATCCCTCACATTTGCCCCAACCCTGCCCCGTCACTTACCGCCGAAGTCGCAGCTCTCCATAGCTGCGGCAGCAAGCAGGTGTCTCCTGGGGACATCCACCAGTCTTTGCTCCAGACCTCCATGGTGTCTTCCCCGTTGGCAGCTTCCTTGCCTTCCTTTCCCAAGTTCAGGCTGTCTACCGTTTCCTACCGACACACACTGGTCTCAGGGCTTCTTTGTTCCGAATCCTCAGCTCCTCCCCTACTTCCTGTTCTTCCTCGCGGTTCTCCCTTTTCCCGGTCTCCAAGGCCGGTGATAGGTTCTCGCAGAGGGCGGGCCTGCATCAGTCTGTATAGAAGAGGAGACAGTGAAAGCTTTAACCCATTGGTTGCCTTTGTCGTCCTCTCCGTGCATACATGTAGAGGGCATGCCATCCTGCTGAATGTCTTGGGGTATGTGTTCCGCCACCTCCTGACATCCCCTTCCCTAACTTTCTTGCTTGCAAGACAAAAGTCGAGGGAATACCTGAAGAGGTAGTCTGCAGTAGTCTGGTCTTTTCCTTTCTGAAGATGAGTATAGAATTGAAAAGGTTGGAGAGCTAGGAACCACCTAAGGATGCGGTCATTATGTCCCTTATTTCTAGATAGCCATTCCAAAGGGTCATGGTCTGTAAAGAGGAGAAACACCCTGCCCTTGAGATAGTATCTTAATGATTTGACCGCCCATTTAAAGGCCAGAGCTTCTTTCTCAATCACCGCATACATGCTCTCTCATGGGTATAATTTATGATTAATGTATATAATGGGTCTCTCCTCCCCTTGTGCGTCTTACTGTGACAATACGGCACCTAGGCCATTTTTAATGGCGTCAGTTTGTAAAATAAAAGGTTTGGAATGGTCTGGACTTAGGAGAACAGGTTTGGGTGTAAGAATCTGTTTTAGTCGTGTGAAAGCCTGTATGACTTCAGGGGATGGGTGTTTGAGTTCTTTTTATGTCTTCCTATCTTTTCCTAAAAGATTCATTAAGGGGGCAGCTACTATTTCTGAAAAAGAAGGTATGAACCGTCTATAGTACCCCAGGATACCTAAAAACGCGCTGAGATCTTTTCGTTTCTGAAGGAAGGGTATTTGAGTTATGGCTGCTATCTTCTCTTCTTGTGGTTTGATATAACCCTCGCCGAGGAGATACCCAAGGTATTTTACTGATTGTGCGGCTAAATGGTTTTTCGCTGGGTTGATTGTGAGACCCCCCTCTTTAGGGCTCTAATAACCTTCTCAAGATTTAGGGCTAGATGCTGGTCCCATGTATCGCTATAGATGACTATGTCGTCTATATATGCAGCGGCAAAGACCTGATAAGGTTTAAGGATCAGGTTCATGAGCCTTTGAAAGGTGGCAGGAGCTCTGTGTAATCCAAAAGCGAGTACTTTGAAGTGATATAGGCCCTTATGGGTAGAGAATGCAGTTTTCTCCTTATCATATTCCCTCAGGGGCACCTGCCAATATCCTTTGCAAAGGTCAAGTGTACTGATTTATCGGGCCTTTCCTAATCGCTCAATCATCTCATCCACCCGGGGTAGAGGATAGGCATCAAACTGATATTTTATTGACTTCCCGGAAGTCAATACAGCACCGAAATGACCCATCCAGTTTGGGAACGACCACGATAGGGGAACTCCATTCGCTTTTGGATGGCTCTATGATTCCCATCTTTAGCATTTGGTGAACCTTTTTCTCAATGGCTTCTCACCGGGATTCTGGTATTCGATAGGGCCTCAGTCTTATGGTTTTATTGGGCTCTGTATAGATAGCATGACTGATTAAAGAAATGTTCCCAGAGATAGTGGAGAACACCTCTTGAAGAGATAATAAGTGTGTTCTCAGCTCTTGCTGCTGTTGTTGGGGTAGCTCTGGGTCTATACGTTGAAGGAACAAGGGGTCAGGATCCCTTGCCATTCCTATCATGGTGGGTTTAATTCCCTCCCATTTTTTAAGAGACTGATGTGGTAAATTTGGGTGTTCTTTTCATTCTTGGGCTCCAACTCGAGTAACCGGTGTCACTTGGCCTATGACTTTTTTTGTAGGGTCCCTGCCACTGGCCCAACATCTTATGTTCCGATGTAGGCCTCATTACTAGGACCCAATCGTCTAGGGCTAGGCTTCTTTCTTTTCTTCAGGCCGAGCACATACTAAGGGAGCGGTTTTGCTCCTTTGGGCTCTTCCTCCCATTCCTCCCTTACCATATCTTAGAGGGTGTGGGGATGTCGCCCATATAGTAACTCAAACGGAGAGTACCCAGTACTCTTCTGTTGTTTGCAATGAAGGGCAAAGAGGGCTAAGGGCAGCATATCTTCCCATTTTCATGCTTCTAGGTCCAATCGTTTTTTTAAGGTTATCTTTATGGTGGCATTATATCTTTCTATCAACCCATCGGTTTGCGGGTGGTATGCGGCTGTTCGAATTTGTTTTACATCCAATTGTTGACGCACACGTTTCAGTAAATCAGATACAAAAGGAGTACCCTGGTCGGTTATAATCTTTTTTGGGAAACCCACTCTTGAGAAAATATTGATCATGGCTTTCGCTATCTGGGTGGTGTTAGAATTGGGGGTCTCTAGTTGGTACAGGTAGCTACTTGTGATAAATTGGGACCATCTCCTCTAGTCAGGATAAGGGGATTACTCTCCTGAAATAACCCCTGCTCACCCCCTTGGTAGCTTGGCACGTGCAGCAAGGCTTTATCTCAGAGGCGTTATAAGTTAAGCATTTGTGACCACATACAGTAGCCCAGTGACAACACTACAAATGGACACCACACAAGGTTTTAAATAAAAAATAAGTATATTTTATATAGAGTTACCACAAGACCAATAAACGACAAAAAGAATCCACAGTACTATTAGATTTCAAGAGTTCTGGTTAAAAGGCTTAGTTCAAGGTTCTGAGCGAGTCGGTAGCCTGGTCCGGCTACAGCGTTGTTGAAATAACACAGAGTCTAACAAATCGAGCGGACTGCGTCAGATCGGGCCCACTCAAATGTCGACAAACTCAGTCACAGTACCTTTCATTAGATGCGGCCGTCATGGACGTGGGAGACGGTTCCGGTGTTCGTCGCGGTGCAGAAAATAAAGCGTTGCAGGACGCTTTGTCCCTCGATGCGGTGTAGGCAGTGGCCCATTGACATAGTTGGTGGATCCAAGGCGTGCGTTGCAGGGCGAGACGGTGCTTCGTTGCGGTGCTCCCAGCTTGCGGTGCGGCGATAGAGCCGCAGTTCGGGAGCTGGCATCGATCAGTCCCGATAGCGTTGTGATTCGGGCGGTGCACCGTAAAGCGTGCGAGGCGGTGCCCAACTCCGGTGCGTTCACAGGACTCAAAGTCAGCAGCAGTGACCGCTTCGGTCAGACCAGTACGAGTCGGTGCAGGCAACGGCTCGGTGACTGCATCAGGACGGAGTGGGTGAGATTAGAGCTTGCGTTGTTCGAGGCGGGCGTTGCTTGATGCAGTGCCTACAGGACACAGGGCCGGTCGTGAGAGTCGGTCACAGCTCACTGCCTCTGTAGCCACTGAAACAGCATTTCCAGCATCAATTCACAAAGGCTGGTGAAGTCTACTGGTCCTGAGACTTCGGTCAGGGGGTAAGCTCTCTTCCAAGCCCTTGGAGATCTTTTCACAAGTTGAAAGTAAAGTGCACAACGTTCTTTCTCCTCTCTTTGGCAGTCAGGCAACCACTGCAGGCCAATCCCCCAAGCAGCACTTCAGCTTGGGAATAGTCTCTCCTCAGTTTCTTCAGGTTCCTCTCCTCAGCAGAGGTTTTGTCTTGTAAGTCCAGAAGTGATCTAATTTCTTGGGATCAGTGTCCCAATACTTATACCCCAAAATCCTTTGTTCTCTCAGGGGAGAGGGGCCTGTGCCCAGTCAAAACCAGTTCTGAAGCACTCTGTTTACCAGACTTCTCCTTTCCTTTCACAGCGCAGGGTAGGCACATCAGACGCCCCCACAGGAGGTGGAGCCAGCATTGTATAAGGCAGGTACAGTCCTGGAGCACTTTGTTGACAGTCTTCCTAAAAGTGGTATTTGCAAACACAGAATATTAAAATAAACCTCACTAAAAGATGTATTTTATTATTCTGAGTCCAGCATACTAAACTCAAATTTCTACCATGTACTCTGAGTCTGCTAGGATTATAAACATGTAATAATCTAGCAGCCCATTCTGGCCTATGGAGAACAGGTAGCCTTGCAATAGTGAAAAACTAAAATGGCTGTAATTCACTATTAGGACATGCCACACACATCAGGGCGTGTCCTACCTTATACTTACAATGCACCCTGCCCGTGGGCCTACCATAGGGGTGACTAATATGAAGAAAAGGGAAGGTTTAGAGACTGGCAAGTGGGTGCACTTACCCAGTCAGCATGACAGTTCCAGACTGCATGCAGGCTCTGCAATGGTAGACCTTAGACACATTTTACAAGGCCGCTTCTGTGGGTGGCACAACTAGTCCTACAAGCCCACTAGCAGCATTTGGATTTACACACATTGGGCACACTCAGTGCACTGTACTAGGGTCTGACAAGTAAACCAACCAAGCCAATCATGGAATCACAAATCCACACAACAATTTAAAATAGGGAGAGCATATGCACTTTAGCACTGATCAGCAGTAGTAAAGTGCCCAGAGTCATAAAACAGCCAACAACAGGTCAGAAAAAATACAGGAGGAAGGCATAAAGTTATGGGATGACCCTGCAAAAAGGGCCAAGTCCAAAACAACCCCTTTCCAGCCAAAACGCAGGGTAGACCAATCACTAACTTGATGAGCTTCCCAGCTTTGGGCGATAGAACCTGGACCTGACCCGCAACAGCAGGGGCATATTCCAGTTCTACGCCATTCTGAACCCATTTCAATTCCTCTGTCCATACACTCAGGGCCCACCATGCTAATCCATGGGGAATCATTCTCTTCACCTGTGGATACCACCTGTGCAGCATCTATCCTTAACTTGCGCACAGGTGTGTCCCAACACACAGACAGCCTGTCACAGTGGCCACTGACAGTAGTCAGGGATGAGACCCAGGCCTCATGCCTCTCAGGGTTCTCAAACCTCTGTGGCATCCAAGAGCGGGGGCAGTAGCCCCAGGTGCTTGGCACCTTTGTCCACTCTCCCGCCTGTCAGGCCAGGTATGACATCCTTATTTCGAAGAACAGGGGTCCTAAGGAATCAAGATATAACAAAAAATAGCAATATAGACTACAATAAGTACTATATTTTTGAAACACGTCCAGCCGGGCGTAAGTTTATTCATAAGATAACATGAAGTTGTGTTGGCCCAAGAGGAGGCCAAAAAATAGTGGCAAGATAGGGTACAGTCCTGTACCTATCCCGAGAGGTTAAGAAAGGATAAACCAGGAAGAGGGAGATAGAAAAAGGAAAAAACTTTTCAGGCAAAGCAAGAAGTTTTTGAGCCAATAGGTGACTTGTAGTTAAAGTAAATACAGTTACAACAAATTCACCCTGCAGTGCCAACAATTTCGAATAACCATATTAAATAATATGCTACACTGCTTATTGCGTCGACGTTTCGATCCCTAAGGGCTCATAGTACAATGGGATCATCATCAGGACTATTTTTACAGTTATTGCCTGCAATACATAAAGCCTGTAGAAGAAAAGGGGGGAGATAAAAGACAATTTTTAGGCCTAGGCCCACAGCAAGGAAAAGCCAGACAATACTTGACAGGGCACAATTAAAAGTTAAAAATGGCCATTATTTGAGCTCGCCGGTTCTTTGCTGGTGTGTTTGTGATTTAAAAAAATCCATTTTGTACCGGTGAAAAAGTGTGGAAAAACGGCGCAGTGACATGGGTGTCATTCATCACGACTTGTGCTGTATCGACGGTGACATTAGGGTCGCTTTTGTTACATTGTCGTGCCTTGTGAATAAGTGACATAGTGAGTGAAATAGTGCCTAACAGCAGTCACATTTCAGAGCAGGATCGGCTCATTAGGGGGCCAGGGGTTACTACCCTGTGCAGCGTGCTTGGTGCTGCCAGGTTAGGGGTTGTCGTGCTGCCAATTGCTGCAAGGACAGGGATTTCAAAGTATGCTTCAGTATGCTGGGAGCTGCCAATTAAAAGGTTGTGCATGCTTTAAGGGTTGCGCAATCTGGGTCGTTTACGCACCCACGGGAATTGCTTAGCTAAAAATAACCGCATTTGTATAACAAGGTTTTGCACCCGAGAAACAGGATTTCTACCCGGTTTGCAGTATCAATTGCAAGGGAATATTAGAGCCTTTAGACCGATGGTCAGTTTACATTGTGAAAGCATTGGCAGCACGCAGGAGGCTTACCTACCATATGGTGTGGACTTTGGAAACCTGGAGAGATAGACCTGTGATTGGCCGTGTTGACGAGGTTCCCTCTGATGGATCCTCGTGGTTGCTGGGGGTTAAATTTAAAGGATAAGTGGCGCGGCTCCAAATTTAAGAATATTACCGATTTCCTTTTTTTCGTTTGGGCTGGCTTACCTAGCTACATGTGTTGTAGCAGGGCGTCAGAGGGTTTAGGCGATCTCCGTTTTAGGTAGGCTTGGATTCAGACCGTCCTTTTGCTGGGGATAAAAATTAACGTGATAAGGGGTCGGGCTCCGTGAGTGGCGGGTTATTACAGCCATCAGTGTATAAAGCGTGGGCTTACCTTGCTTCCAAATTGAAAGCAACGGCGGGTTGGGCGAAGCTCGATCGGCTTCTGCCCCCTTCTTCGTAACAGTGCGAGTCCGCTGTGTTTGGACCCTCAAGGGCCAGGCATGTGTGGATGGCTGAAATTCAAGAACCGTCCAGTAGCTGGGAATAGAAATTAATAACTGGATCAGGGGTCGGGCTCCGTGGGTGGCGGAGTATTACGATTATCGGCTGGACTATCCTGAAATCACTAAAGCTCCCACCTAGAGGGGGCAGCATGCCCCACCTATTGAACAAAGAAGAGCTCAAATGTATAATACTACTGGACTCTATTCACAAGGGACTTAATCGAACAGAGGATTGGACATCACTGCTCTAAGTAACTGTATACAGCCCTACATTGCAGATAATGTGTTCTTTTTGAATTGAACACCTGAATATTGATGTTTTCCTATATTAACTCAGATGTGTATGTATGCAAAGCATGGTCGGTCAGCACTACTCGCCTAGTTCCATTAATTTAATTCACTCCACTTTCCTAGCAGCACTGCATGCCATAATGCCCCATGTGTAAATTTTGTTTATATCACTCCCCAAAACTTTGATATAATTAGTGGGTAAATCGTAAGTATTGGATCCCGCTCCTCCTAACCACTACAAGATGTCTGCCACACAGTAGTGTATCGACATTGACTTGTAAACCACTTTAAGATGGCTGCCATTGCCACATTCCCGGAATAAGCCCCTTTTCAATTTCAACTATCAACCCCATAAGCCTGGCCAACGTGGGATCCACACACAGCGGACCCACGCTGCAACTGAGAAGGGGGCAGAAGCATATCGAGCTTCGCCCAACCCGCCGCTGCTTTCATTTGGAAGCAAGGTAAGCCCTTGCCTTAAAAGCCCGCTAAAAAAAGCCGATAATCGTAATACTCCGCCACCCACGGAGCCCGACCCCTGATCCAGTTATTAATTTCTATTCCCAGCTACTGGACGGTTCTTGAATTTCAGCCATCCACACATGCCTGGCCCTTGAGGGTCCAAACACAGCGGACTCGCACTGTTACGAAGAAGGGGGCAGAAGCCGATCGAGCTTCGCCCAACCCGCCGTTGCTTTCAATTTGGAAGCAAGGTAAGCCCACGCTTTATACACTGATGGCTGTAATAACCCGCCACTCACGGAGCCCGACCCCTTATCACGTTAATTTTTATCCCCAGCAAAAGGACGGTCTGAATCAAAGCCTACCTAAAACGGAGATCGCCTAAACCCTCTGACGCCCTGCTACAACACATGTAGCTAGGTAAGCCAGCCCAAACGAAAAAAAGGAAATCGGTAATATTCTTAAATTTGGAGCCGCGCCACTTATCCTTTAAATTTAACCCCCAGCAACCACGAGGATCCATCAGAGGGAACCTCGTCAACACGGCCAATCACAGGTCTATCTCTCCAGGTTTCCAAAGTCCACACCATATGGTAGGTAAGCCTCCTGCGTGCTGCCAATGCTTTCACAATGTAAACTGACCATCGGTCTAAAGGCTCTAATATTCCCTTGCAATTGATACTGCAAACCGGGTAGAAATCCTGTTTCTCGGGTGCAAAACCTTGTTATACAAATGCGGTTATTTTTAGCTAAGCAATTCCCGTGGGTGCGTAAACGACCCAGATTGCGCAACCCTTAAAGCATGCACAACCTTTTAATTGGCAGCTCCCAGCATACTGAAGCATACTTTGAAATCCCTGTCCTTGCAGCAATTGGCAGCACGACAACCCCTAACCTGGCAGCACCAAGCACGCTGCACAGGGTAGTAACCCCTGGCCCCCTAATGAGCCGATCCTGCTCTGAAATGTGACTGCTGTTAGGCACTATTTCACTCACTATGTCACTTATTCACAAGGCACGACAATGTAACAAAAGCGACCCTAATGTCACCGTCGATACAGCACAAGTCGTGATGAATGACACCCATGTCACTGCGCCGTTTTTCCACACTTTTTCACCGGTACAAAATGGATTTTTTTAAATCACAAACACACCAGCAAAGAACCGGCGAGCTCAAATAATGGCCGTTTTTAACTTTTAATTGTGCCCTGTCAAGTATTGTCTGGCTTTTCCTTGCTGTGGGCCTAGGCCTAAAAATTGTCTTTTATCTCCCCCCTTTTCTTCTACAGGCTTTATGTATTGCAGGCAATAACTGTAAAAATAGTCCTGATGATGATCCCATTGTACTATGAGCCCTTAGGGATCGAAACGTCGACGCAATAAGCAGTGTAGCATATTATTTAATATGGTTATTCGAAATTGTTGGCACTGCAGGGTGAATTTGTTGTAACTGTATTTACTTTAACTACAAGTCACCTATTGGCTCAAAAACTTCTTGCTTTGCCTGAAAAGTTTTTTCCTTTTTCTATCTCCCTCTTCCTGGTTTATCCTTTCTTAACCTCTCGGGATAGGTACAGGACTGTACCCTATCTTGCCACTATTTTTTGGCCTCCTCTTGGGCCAACACAACTTCATGTTATCTTATGAATAAACTTACGCCCGGCTGGACGTGTTTCAAAAATATAGTACTTATTGTAGTCTATATTGCTATTTTTTGTTATATCTTGATTCCTTAGGACCCCTGTTCTTCGAAATAAGTTAAGTAACCCACGGTCCGAAGGTCCCCTACTGGGTTCCCTTGTGTCCTAAAAAAGGTATGACATCCTGGCACTGACCCACCAGTACAAGGCCTGTACCCAGCGGCTGGACCAGAGACTGTGGTGGGCTCTCCCACACCCAGTCCTCCTCCTTGGGGCTCTGTATCCTCCCACCTGGAGCGGTACCCCCTTCCAGATTTTGTCTGGGTGCCTGTAGTAGATGTCCTTCACAATTCGCCCACCAGTTCAGGGGTTCTATCCTGCAACTGGGCTTCCAGGTCAGGGGGGACACACTGAACCTGACCCACTAACCCAGGGTCTAGACCCTCGGGCTGCACCGGGGTCAGAGGCGAGGACTCCCTCCCTCTGCACCCTCTTCCAGAGCACGGCACCCTCCCAACTGGAGTGGTACACCTATAGAACCAACCGGTCAGGACACTGTTTACAGTTGTCCCTCCCTCCAGGTCAGATAACACCTGAACCTGGCTCTCCAACCTAGGGTCTATACCCTCAGGCAGCACCGGGGTCAGAGGCGAGAACTCCCTCCCTCTGCACCGCTTTCCAGATGGCTGTACCCTCCAACCTGGGATGGTACACCAAGAAGACAGACTGGAAGGGACACTGATTACAGATGTCCCACTTTCCAGGTCAGGTAACCCCTGTACCTGGCTTCCCAACTCAGGGACGAAACCCTGTAGTTGAACACTTGCCTGGCGCACCAGGACTTCCTTGGGTGCACGCATGCCCCCTGAGGGTAACACATAACTCCTGTATTGTGTGATAGTCTGCCTGCCATCTGACAGTGCGCGAAGATCCCCCAGGACAGAAGTGGTCTCACCATGGTCATTCACTGGTGACGCAGCCCTTCTGGCTGGCCCCTAACCCTCTGGGGACTCTTTCCCCCTCTCGCCCCTCCATCTGGACTTCTGCACCCTCCCAACTAGAGCGGCACTGCCAGACACCAGAACTACTGGAGCTCTGCTTACAGAGGCTCCGCGTTCTCTAGACGCTAGGAGATCCTCCTCAAATGGCCTACAAGTACAGCCTAGGCCCCCAACCTGATGTTCCCTTAAGATACCATCCAGGCCCTGAGACTGGGTTTCGGGTACCTTGGGACAGAATCCACACTCACTCCTCCTCCTCTGAGACAGGACGTGAGCCCCTACACCCCTCCCACTACACTGGGACCTAGCTGGGCTACACTGAACCTCTTCCATCACCCAGGACTGGAAGATACCTGAGCCACTCTTGTTGGAAACCCTCCAATGCCTCTTCAGACACTCTGGAATCCACCAAAGGGTCTGCCTCCAATGTGAGCACCCTGGGGTCAGCGAACTCACTCTCCAACAGTTGTAAGGCATAGCTCTGGAAAACAGGGACTTACAACATGCTCTCACACAATTGGATCACACAGCCCCCTAAAGGGGTTAACCAAACTATCCTTCACCTCACCATCCAGTGCCTCGCACACATACTCCACACCATTCTCCTGAGATTGGCAAGACAGTATCTGACTGTCTCTGTCACACAACCCACACTCTTCTGGACGGTCTTCACACTCACATACCAGGACTTCAACTTTAGGGGAACCCCTCTCCTTCACCTCTCATCTAGGGTCAGTAGCGTGTCCCTCCTACCACTAGGACCATGAACCCCTGCACCAGTTACCCTATTCCCCTCAGGGACACTGCACACTACTGGAGCTACCTCATGCCCTTGAACCTCCTGGTGTATGCTAACCCCCTCCAAGTCAGGTGCCTCATCTCTGGTTGTGTGTACTACTCCCTCAGCACTAGAAAATTCAATTTTGCTGCCACCATCTGAGCTGGATTCCACCTCCAACTCAGCAAAGCTCAATCTCTGAGCTACACACATTTCTTGTTGCTGGGCTGAGACACTCATGGCCTCAAGCCCCTCGAGCTCTAAATCAAGATCCCTCATTATTAACTGAATGACTGGGTTTTTCTAAGACCCAGCGGTGCCAGGGATAACACCTGAAACCTTCATGGGTAACCTGTTCCGGCGTACAAATGACAGAGACACAGGACACTTCCTTCGACGTCAAAGATTCGAGGTTTATTTACTGCAGGGAACACAGAAGTCACAAGAAGTACATAGCATGTAGGTTCATGGAGACTACTTCGAATTGTATCTGTGGATCGCTCCTTTTATACAGTTTTTCGTCATAAGACAACATGGCGAACAAAAGGTTACAACCCGGTTCCCACAGTACATTTCATAGGGGGTCGCTTTCATGTATTCAGGGCCCAGAACATAATTACAGTAGCATTTGTCGGTTCCCAACTGTAAAAGTACATCTTCCCACCATTAGTGCATTCCATTCGGCTGTAAACGAATCAAGGAGGAGTCAGAAACAGGTGCAAAGGAAGACGAAGGTAGCAAACAGATCGAAAAGAGTGTAAAGGGGGTGGTACCAGGAAACACGATTGCAGGGATCAAAGGAGACATGCCTAATGAATGCACAACTGAAACAATAGACCGGCACGGCAAGATGAGCCTCGAGCAGGGCCATCTGCCTTACAGTGTCATCCCCCTCATCATAAAGACACCCTCAAAGGAACACGTGTCCTCCGCAAGAGTTTGGGAATCCCAGGGTCACGAAGCGGATAATGTCCGTTCGCTGGCTACTTGAGGGCAAGAAACAAAATGGATGCCACATCTAAAATGGAACCCGTGGGTTCAGATGAAGAAACCCACGAAACAAACAAACGGTTTAGGCTAGCACAGCGAAAACGCGTACACCCACTAAACTCGTAATTTGCGGTTCATAGATACCAGACTCGACCATATTCGGGTGAGTCAAAAACACCACTTACAATTGTCACAGAACCTCAGACGCTCCTTTTGCCCTCATGTAGGCAAGCACTAGTCGGAATCAGAATCGATCTCGATATTCATCAGACCATCCAGATGTTGCTGCAACATTATTCTATCCATCAATGTTTCCTTGGTAACAGGCGGCCGTCTTATACACGTCGTAGCACAGAGGCCACATAAGGCAGGACCACACTGCACACAAAGACAACACGTGAACAGAAATGCTACAACAACCCCAATGATCATCAGAATCTTCCAACCCCACGTCGACATCAGGCCCCAAAACCACCCTAGTAGCGTCCAATCCCCTACGTCCACGTGTATGGACTCGGAGATCTTATGCAACTTTGAGATGGCTTGATAGACAGTTGGAGCGTTGTCAGGAATGAAAATGCAGCAACTCGAATGGATCACCTTACATACTCCACCTCTATCTGCAAGGACAACGTCTAAAACCATATGATTTTGTAACGTCATAAGCCTATCAGCCTGAAGCTCTGCTGTAATGTTGCCAAGGGCGCTCGCAGTGATATTAGCGGTCGATTCCACCACTCGAGTCAACTGTCTCAGGTTCCTACTATTGATCATAGGTCCCCAAAACGGCAAGAAACCCTTAAAGAAGTCTCCTGCTTCTTGACCGGCAGTGTCCTCTTTGCTAATCACGCCTCTCACAACTCTGGTCTTGTGATAATCCGACCCAACAGTAAAGGTCGGCGGCAACAAATTCGCAATATAACATGTGCCTGAAAAGTCACGAGGCAGCCATGTATATGCGCGGTCGTAACAAACAAAGTAAGTACCCTTGGCAGTCAGAAGAACAGGGGAAGAGGTCGTCGGTAAAACATACGTTTCGGTACAGGCACTCCTCCCGAGCTGAGCTCGCGGGCTTCGGCCTAGGCCTTTCAGACAGAAATTACCGAGATGGGGTACGATCCAGATCGGAGACGAGCTTTTAAGCTGCCGATCACCCACTGACATGCTATACTCAGCCTCACTCAGATCTCGGTATGCTCGCACCTCTTCCTCTGGGATAAGCGATGCGTCGAAGATATCCCTATCTAGATCGGCAATCGCTCTTGCCAAAGGCTTGTGGTACGGGCCAGGACCATGATCTGCAGTGTGTGGCTCTCGATGGGGGTAAGAATCTAGTGCGCTACGAAACATTGTTTGGAATGCTCGAGCTGAACCCTGAGAACTGTAAGGAAGGACCAAGTACGGAATTCCCCTATCAGTGGTATGTGGCATTAACCCACACACCCAACAATTGGTAGTGTTCATCACCAGCTGATGCTGATGAAGGAGCTGAACAAAGGAATTGTTCATAAATTCCGCACGTCTAACCTGCTCGTGTTGGGGTAAGACATGAAAGGAATGAGGAGAAACAGTGGAAGTAGGTTTAGGTTCAGAAGAAGAGGTAGGTGAAGCAGAAGGCAATAGTGACTGTATCGCGTAATACACCCCACCCACCAATAACGAGGAAACAGTTAGGAATAGAAGGAACACCTGAAACATGAAGCATTTAGTACGTGCAATCCTATGCAATTCGAATCTTTGAGATTGAGTCTTTTCTACCTCCGACAGCTTTGAGAAAGCCATCCTCTAAAACCGTCCGCAACGTTCTTGACGCACTTCGTTCTGTGTAGCAATGGTCAATCCCCAGGAGTTCCTAGGAATCGACGGCCTCTAACCTAGTGTCAGGACCTACTAAACAGAAGGAAGTACCCGCACGGCCCTACGGTCAACCCGGATGTAAGGTTCTTTCAATCAAACAATATATACAAAATCTCCTAGCTGTGGAAACAAACGCACATATATGGAAAAGAACTCAGAATTCATACAAAAATCACAGTTGTTCGAAAATGTTCAGAAATGGAGGGAACGTGAATTTCAAGGGAAAAAGCAAAAATAATTTTCTTTTATTAGTCTCTAGTGTTGGAACGGAGAAAATATCTGCTTCTTCCAGGACGAGTCTGCTCTTCAAACAGTTGGTCGGATGATGAAACAGAGTCCTGTCGGTCAGAAATTAGTTCAGATCTTGAATGCTCCAATGACAAAGGTTGAACAGTATTATCCGGCTGCACTGAAGTATCTCCCACAGGCTGAGCGTCGCTGAACGGCACAAAGTTCGGCAAAACCTCGGTTTTAGATGAGGCGATGCCTGTCCTCACCCACGAGTCCGCTGGTAAAGGTATCGGTACCTTATTGGTGTGGGTGACGTGCACCCAATGCTTGCGGCCCTCCAAACGAACAGCAGTTCTCGTGGCAAGGAGCACTTGAAAGGGTCCGATGAACCTCGGCTAAAGGTTTCGCTTTTGGCCAAAGTTCCTCGTAACCACCCAATCTCCGGGTTGGAGTTGATGGCCTGGACCCTCCGTCTGCGCCGGCAGTGCTTCAAAGACCTGTTGATGAATTAACCTCAGTTTAGCAGTCAGATCATGAAGGTAATCAATCAGCATTGGGTATTCAAGATCGGTGAACGCACTGGGTCTAGGAACCCCCCAAATATTTGCAGGACGGCCGAACACAATCTCATATGGGCTGAGCCCTACTCGAGAGTGTACGGTCGCCCTAGTTGACAAAAGAGCCAGAGGCAAAGCGTCAGGCCACGAGAGACCAGTCGTAGCCTGAATCTTTGCGAGTTTTAGTTTGAGAGTACCATTGTACCCCTCAACCAAACCTGATGACTGGGGATGATTGGCGCTGTGGAATTTTTGTATAATTCCAAGGCCTTTACACACACTCTTCATCACACTCCCCACAAACTCACTTCCGTTAACAGACCATACAATCCGTGGCATTCCATACTGAGGAAAGTATTCCTTCAGTAGGATTTTCGCTGTAGACAGGGCAGTATTGTCTTTGAGAGGGTAGGCTTCGATCCATCGGGAGAATGCGCAAACCACAACTAAAACGTATTTTAGGTTATTGCATCGCTCCATATGGATGAAGTCCAACTGAATTACCTCAAAGGGACATGTAGGAGGAGCAAAGTGGCCAGGGGGTGTAGGAGTGCCCTTGCCAGGATTGTACATCATACATACCATGCAATTCTTAACCAATCTCTCAGCACACTTAGTAATACCATCATTCTTCCATACAGGGGACAACAATTTGCAAATACCTTTCGCACTAATATGTGACAAACCGTGTGCCATGGTCACAACAGCTAGCACATATGCATCCGGCAACATCCACCTTTTATTCTCCGACAAATCAATCCAACAGCCATTCGCATCCATCTTTCCGGTACTCTCTTTCCACTTGGTCTTTTCAGTCTCTGTGGCCTCATTCTGAATCGCTTTCACACTTTCAATAGTGTCTTCACACATACCAGCTTCTGCAGGCCACCTTACCGAACTCGTCACATACATTCTAGTTGTAAGGTTTCTCGCAGTCTCCTTAGCAATCTCAACGCATTGCCACGACCAACATCATCCGTCACCTTGCGGTGTGCACTACACTTAATAATCGCCACCTGCTTGGGCAATGTAAGTGCATCTAAAAGATCATTCACAAGCTGTCCATGCTGGATCTTCGTACCATGCGATGTCATAAAACCTCTCTCTCTCCACAATCGTCCAAAACTATGGGCAACACCAAACGCATACTGACTGTCCGTAAACACATCCACCCGTTTCCCTTTCGACAAAATACAAGCTCTGGTTAAGGCGATCAGCTCTGCCGCCTGAGCAGAATTCTGATTCAATCTCGCAGTTTCCACAACCGTACTCAACGTCACCACAGCATACGCAGTCGTCACATCACCATTCGGCAACTTAAAACACGAACCATCCACATACAAAGTACCATCGGGTTCTTTCAATGGAGTGTTTTTTAGGTCAACACGACCCTTCGTTTCTTCCTCGGTTCGCAAATAACAATCGTGTGGTGGTACCTCATCTGATTCCATATTTGTTGGCAACAAAGTCGCCGGGTTTAGGACATTGCAGCGCTCTATTTGAATGTGACTTGCCAGGAGCGTCAACTCGTAACCGGACAACCTTGCGCTCGTCAAGTGTTGAGTTTCTGTACGATTCAAAAGAGTGTCAACTGCATGCGGAACCATCACCGTAAGCATATTATCCATGACCAATCCTGCAGATTGTCGGATGGACACCGCAGCTGCCGCTGTTGTTCTCAAGCAACTCAGCAATGCTCTAGCTACTGGGTCCAAGGTCGAGGAAAAATATGCACATGGACGTTGCTTACCACCAAATTGTTGCGTCAAAACACTCAACGCACAACCTTCCCTCTCGTGAACGTATAATGTAAACGGCTTACTGTAGTCAGGAGTACCTAACACAGGGGCCGAACACAACGCATCACGTAGTTCAGAAAAACGTTTCTGACACTCTTCCGTCCATGGCAAAGGAGTTGGAACATCCTTGCACGTAAGAGCTACCAATGGTTTCGCTAGCAATGAAAAATTTGGAATCTATTGCCTGCAGTATGACGTGATACCTAAAAAGGCACGCACATCTCTTTGAGTTGTTGGCACAGTCATTCGAGCGATCGCTGCAATTCTCTCTGGGGTCAACCTTCTTCCCTCCTTTGACAATAAGTGACCTAGATAGGTTACTTCTTGGCAACAATATTGCAGTTTAGAAGGTGACACCTTATGATGTAAGTCACAGAGATGCTGTAACAGAGACACCGTAGCAGTTTTGAAAATTTCTAGTGTATCCGCAGCCACCAATAAGTCATCGACATAGTGGATCAAGGCCGCACCAGCCGGTAACACAAACGCGTCCCGTTGGCTCTTCAGGGCTTGGCTGTATATCGATGGACTCTCACAGTAGCCCTGAGGAGCGCGTTTAAACCTAAAGCTGCGGCCACCTAAAGAGAAACCGAAAAGGTCCCTACTCTCTTCAGCAATCGGAATGCTAAAGAAAGCATTCTTTAGATCGATCACTGAGAACCAGGATGCAGATGCTGGAATCAGAGTCAGTAAAGCCGTAATGTCAAGCACCACAGGGAACTGAGGAACCACAAGTTTGTTCACCTCCCGTAAATCAATGACAAAACGATAAACAGGAGGCTTAGATGGATCAGTGCGTTTCAAAATGGGTAGCACAGGGCTATTACACACGTTTCCCCGAGTCTCCTCGATAACATCTTTCTCGATCAAATCATAGATGATCGCTAACAATGCTCGTTCACCATCAAGGGAGATACGATACTGGGGAATACGTGGTAATCGCACATTCAATTTCAGTTGAACAACATAAGGGGAGATGTCAAGCAGGCCCACGTCATTGGGACCTGTTGCCCACAAAGATGCAGGAAGAAAACTCAATTCCGGTGGGAGCTTATCGATGGACAAGTACATAGGAGAGATCACTCTCTCACCCAACGTAAGCTTTACTCCCGCAGGAGAACAATACAAAGTCGCATACAAACGCTTCAGCAAATCCAGGCCCAAAAGATTTTCAACACAACCGGTGGTCAAAATCAAAGGAGCTTTCAGCTCACGCGGCCCAATTGTAAGGGGCAAAGGGCGAGAAACCGGATTGCTAACAGGGGCGCCGGAGAATCCAACGGAAACATTTGTTAAGCCAGACAAAGGTGCGCCAGGGAGTTTCGAATGAATGATGGAACTTTTCGCTGCACCAGTGTCCAACAGAAAAGGCTCAACTACGCCCGAGGTGGCAACTGCGACGTAAGGCCCTCTCTGATCAACCGGAACTGATACTACTCCCTCTCCTTGTCTATGGCTGTCCTAGTAATTACCGTCGTCAGTACTCTGATCGACGTAGTAATCGTCCACATTGTACTGTGCGGATCTACCTGATGATGATCCACGCTGATCAAAACAATTATTAGAATCAGAGGAATTATTAGAACGATCATTTTGATTCGGCGTAACACCACGACCTCTACCTCGTGAAGCCTGCTGAGGACCACTACGGCCTCCTCTAGATGAATTTCCACTATTTCAATCACGCAAAACTGGACAATCGAATTTCAAATGACCCTCACCTCTACAATAGGCACACTGATTGTACCCAAGCATAGATCTCTGCGAAGAAAAGTCATTTCGCGATTGTGACCTAGCGGGCTGTGACTGCGACCTATTCCGCTGCTGAGAATCATTCTGATTCGAGCGCGGAGGATATGCTTGTTGCAACAAAACTTTCGTTTTGAGCTCTTTCGTCTTTTTATCTGCACGATCGTTTTCCTCTTTCTCTCTGTTTTCATAATATTGAGCCGTAGCCAATATCTGAGCAGAAGTAGAAACAGCCCACGCACTCTCTGAATTCTTCAATTTATTGCTTAGATCAGGCAACAAATTCGACACAAATTTGTCCACAAACAATCTCTGACCATATCTTGGCCACTATGATCGATGAATGCCTCCTCAAATCTCGTAAAGAAATCGGAGACACTCTCGTCCTTCTTTTGCTTGCAGGCAGACAGTTTATCCCAGTTAACTTTCATAGCTGGCATTAGCGTTTTCATTAGGGTAATTATTCTTTGGGGAAGGTTAGCGATGAGCTGCTCAGGCTTAGCTCCACCAACCTGCAAACCGTCAGCCGCCGTAAGTGCAGCCCAATCACCACCTAATTCAGCTGCATGGTCTTCGTGGCGTATTTTTGCCCATATCGGTTGCGGTACGACATTACCAAACAACATATCGATGTTGGCAAGATTCATTATCGTTGCATCCACTAACTGAGACAATTCTTTATAGTACCCTGCAGGATTTTTGCGAGGGTCAGGCAAAGATTGTTTAACCTGTAAAACTTCTGATCGCTTCCATGGGAGGTGTATCCAAACTCTCTGGAAGTGTGGCAGGATCAGAGGGGCAGCACCAGGATTACCTGGCATATACACTGGGGGAACCTCTCTCATAGGATACTGACCAGGCGTCGCCATCCACTCCTCAGTTTCGTCTTTAAACAATGCTCGAGGTATCACAGTGGGACGAAAAGATAGAAGATGCTCAAGAGAACGTCGAACATTGCTACCCACAAGTATACCCCTCGCAAACTGAAGCTGAAGTTCAGTTACATCAACCGGTACTTCGTTGACCTCATCATTAGATATTGCTTCACGTAAGAATTTGCACATTTCGTCAAACACAAATCTCTATGTTGGCTCATTGAATTGAGAGAAAGTCTCAGCAACTATGCGCGGGGGATTTTTAAGGGGGTATCTAATCCAATTACGCGCCATTTTGATTAATGTATCACGTTCCCTACCACCAGGAAGCTGACTACGTCGTTGGGGAACATCAGAATCATCAGACCCAAGAAGCGGTCCAAAAGGAGAATAAAGATTAGCAACAGTGTTAGGAATGCGTCGCCGAACAGACGGAGAAGAGGAGTAAAGTACAGGAGCAACAACATGGGGGCTAAAGATAGGAGCAGCAGGAGCAGTAGGAGTAGCTACAAGAGCAGAAGTAGCGGGAACAATAGCTTGAGAAGGTATAGATGGTGGAGCAGTAGGAACAGGAGCAGGTAGAGGAATAGGAACAAGAGGATTCGCAATAGCAGGACCAGCGACAGGCGGATTAACAGCTGCCGGAACAGCAGGTTGAGGAACAGGAGGAACCACAGGAACTGTGGTATCCTGTGCATATGGAGGTGGCGATTTCAATAGATAGGACAACAAAGGGTCCTCTACTGCTTCCTCTCCCTTCTTATCCGTACCCGTCGGTAAAGCGGGATAACATTTATCCACTGTCATACGTTGTAATCTATTAAAAATTTCCTTTTCCTTCTCTTCTTTATCTCGCTGAAACTGCTCTGCATTTCTCATCGTTGTAACGATACCTTCTCTCTTATTACGTTTAAGCTGTTTAATTTCTTTTTGCTTGGCTTCTTTACGCCACAACTGAAAGGAATCAAACATGGCCGGCCTTGCTTTTCTTTGGAACAATTTAGCTTCAAGATTATCTAAAATCGGGGTCTCAAAGCTACCATGAGGTGGCCAACTAAGGACACCATCCTCTTTAGTGTAACGAGCCCAGCAATCATTGAATGTGATAGGACCCACACCATGGCGACTATATAATTCATAAATTGGAGTTCCAACTGGAGGTATCGGACATGAGTCCTCCAATCGGGAATCCGCACCACAACCTCTAAAGCAACCAAACAAAGTACTACGGCCAGGCATCGTGCACACTAACCGAGTTTCACAAACGTCAAGGGTTATTGGATTACAATGTCCCCGCAAAAATGCAAAAACCCACCGACTCCATCATGGATCTTCTACGGATTGCACTACAGAATAATTACTTCCTTTACAGAGAGACCTTTTATTTACAGATTAAAGGAGTATCCATGGGTGCTTGCTTTGCCCCAAATTTCGCAATTCTCTTTGTACACCACATGGAAAGAACACACATTTTACAGACGAACAACCCCTTCATAAACAACATCAATTTGTGGTGTCGTTACATAGACGACATCCTGTTGCTTTGGAATGGAACAAAAGAGGCTCTTATGTCCTTTGTGGATTGGCTCAACCACTCTCAAGAACATCTACACCTTACATGTGACTACAGAAGCAATGACTTACCTTTATTAGATGTCACTATACACGCCAAGGAGGGCAAATTGGGTACTTGCTTCTTTCGAAAACCGACGGAAAGGAAAACACTCTTGCAGTATACTAGCTATCATCCACGAGGACTGAGGGATGGACTACCTTATGGCCAATTTCTTCGAATTAGAAGAAATTGCAAGTGGCGCAAGGACTACTTTCGAGAAGCTGAGATTCTGGCTAAAAAAACTAATTGCAAGAGGATACCCTAAACGGCTCATTTCTAGAGCCAGAAAAAGAGCTTGGTATTGTCACAGGGAATAACTTCTAACTACCCAAACCAAGAAACCCTTGAAAAGAATTCCGTTTGTATCCAGATTCAGCCCAAGCAGCAACAAAGTGGCTAAAATCATAAGGAAGAACTGGTCCATACTCCGCCCCTTTGATCCATTCAAAGAGGAACCTCTGTTCTCTTATCAACATGGAGACAACTTAGCATCACACTTGGTGCATGCCATCAATTGGCCCGAAAAGACAACGGACAAGCACACCATCACTGCTGCATGGGGGCTCCCACCAGTAGTTGGACATTTCAAATTCCAGAACTGTTCCGTTTGCGATCTGACAACTAACACTAAAGTTTTTGTCTATAAAGATAGAACCCACACCCTGAAGAACCATACAAATTGCAGATCACATAATGTGATTTATGCCATCCAATGCCCCTGTGCCTTACTCTACATCGGCCAGACTACCCAGACCATCAAGAACCAGATCATCCAACACAAGAGCCGGATCAATTGTAAATTTGTAATGGCCCCGTTGGTATCACATTATTTGGAGAAAAATCACCTCAACACAGACATCATGTGGCAGGTGATTGAACAAGTGACACTCCTCCCAAGAGGTGGAGACATCAAATCTCTCCTAAACAGATGTTAGTGTAAATGGATGACATTTTGCGACTCTGTTAACAATGGGCTTAACACAATTGACGAGTGGAATAGCACCATTGCCATCTGAATCCACTCTTGCCTCCTCTGTTCTCCTCCTTACCTGTATTATTCCTAGTCTTACTCACCCTGTGCATTGACAGACTGCTGTTTACTGAACTGTACTGCCTTTTTACTGAGACATTGCATTCATTGATTCGATCGCCTTGACTACTTGATCCCTTGTATCTAGGTTGCCCGCACCAAGAGTATTATTTTAATGTTTATAATGATTCTTGCCTCACATGTTTTATTACAATTGTCCTCTGTACTGTACTGATATGCCAGTCTTCATGCATATGTATTATAGTAATCCACAATGACTGGGCTTGCCACTCACTTTGATATAACTGTTTATCATCGATTCACCATATCAACAACATTCTGTGCATCAATATGAATGCCCTTTGTTTCCTTGGTTGAGCCCATCAGTCCATACCTGAACTACCATCTGTGTTGCCTACTAATGTGGTTGAAATATCCTTTCCTGCTCGCCAGTCTTTATTTTTATGTAATTATCTGATGAGGCATATATTACAGCGATACGGCGATTCACATACAGCCAATGTTTCCCAAGTAACAGCCTGGCTTTGTGTACACTGACCCCTCCCCTTTTCCTTGCTGCCCAACTACAGGCGCCTTCCCATCCACCGGGACAACACGTCTCGAAGCCCCTCCCCCGCCCAATCCACATGAGGCTTCTGGCTCTCTCAAACGTCTCCTAGGAGACGCCAGCCAAGCTCGAGCCTCACACAGCTCTTCGTCCGACAGAGGTATGTCTTCCGTCTATGCCTATCTTCCTAAGCCCCCCTGTTCATTTTGACCCACACGTTGTCCCCTTTCTAATTGTAGCCCTTCCTCCCACAGACTAACTCTCTCAGCACCGATCACTGCTTGATCGGTCTAAGGATTTTTCCTTTCTGGGCCCCCTTCTGAAGCGTAATTGATCCGCAGCCCCTGGTAAGTCCTCCACATTTCTGCTCCTTTTTGAGCACCTCCAATTCCACCGCACACGGAACTCATCCCTCCTCTCTATCCCCAGACGACTTAGACTTCCATGATTTCCATACCTTGACATCCGCTGATGAAAACGCTGTACCTGGTGAGTCCTTGCCTCTTCTATACCCCCTACAGTTGTTCCAGCCCAGTTCGAACCGCACACTCATTCTTGCCCTTCCTCCTCAGATCCTTTGTGAATTTTAAAGACGTTCTGGACCCCGGTTCTCCTTACTCGTTATATCCATACCAGGTAGCTATTCCTTGGTTGCCCACGCTGCACGTGTTCCAGTACCCCCAGTTCAGGCGCTGTAGTGACTTAGTTTATTGCCGCCTACCTCCCCATGCCACCCCGTACCCACCATTCCAGGGCGCTGACCACATCAGTACCCACTAGATTATGCCTCATGGGACCCCGTTACAGCGAGCCCTCCAGTACTTTATGAGTGCCACCTGGCTCTATCACGACCACGCCACCCCGTCCCCGCCATTCCAGAGCGCTGACTATCCCCTTCTTTAAGCCACTACAGTACTATAATTTGCCTCATGAGACCCCGTTATAGTGAGCCCTCCAGTACTTTATGACTGAGTGCCTCCAGGCGATATCACGACTCAGCTAATTGCCGCCTGCCTCCCTCTTTCCACCACCTTCCCGCCATACCAGAGCGCTGACCACACCTTCCTTCCAAGTCAAGCCTCAACTATGCTTACTAGATCATGCCACATGAGACCCCACTATAGAGAGCCCCCTAGTACCATATGACTCAGTGCTACCAACCATCGGCCTGTCCCCTCACATCCGGCTCCACACCAGACCATTCATAGCATCATTCATCCCCTTCATCCCCTTCTCCACCCCAGAGTGCAGGTCCCTAGACAGCCTACCCTGACTACCCGCGCCCCACCGCTTCCAAGCTTCCTTCTCCCCCTGTCTTATCCCTCTCTTTTGCCCCCATGTACAGCACTGCCTTCGACCCAACCCAGTCCTGAAAAAGATCCCGATTTATGTGCATCGAAACGCCGTCGACCATTCAGCGCGATCATAGGCGCTATATACAAAGTGGTTCATGAATAATACACCAAACCAAAGTTGAAACAAACTCTTCAAGCTACCTGGAACCACATTGTACCATTGATTCACTGTATATATTTATGCACCAGTCACCATGCGCCGTCCACGCTGATCACATTGTCACCTGCGTCGCTACCTTGGTTTTCACTCACACACCTTGAACACCAAGTACAATTTGGGTTGTTTTCATTTGTTTTATTTGTATATTGCAGTGCTGTCACAACTGCTAATTGCCCCCCTTTTTTCCTTTTTCCCAAATTGTCTACACAAATGATGCCATGAGCACATGCTACAATCAAATAGAGTCTCCTTGTTTCCTTTTCGATAATGTTGTACTCATATCCTGACTAATTGCCTTTGAATAATACCAGTTGGGATACCATATGTTCTTATTTCAGTGGCTAAAGAGGCAGGGAGCTGTTACCGACTCTCACGACCGGCCCGGTGTCCTGTAGGCACTGCATCAAGCAACGTCCGCCTTGAACAACGCAAGCTCTGAGCTCACCGACTCCGTCCTGATGCCGTGACCGAGCCGTTGCTTGCACTGCGACTGGTGGACACTGGGACGTGCAACGCCTCGCTACACTGACTTGTACTGGTCTGACAGACGCGATCACTGCTGCTGACTTCGAGTCCTGTGAACGTACCGGAGTTGGGCACCGCCTTGCACTCTTTGCGACGCACCGCCCAACTCGCACCGCTATCCGGACTGATCGACGCCCGATCTCGAACTCCGGCTCTGTCGCCGCACCGCAAGCTGGTAGCACCGCAACGAAGCACCGTCTCGCCCTGCAATGCACGCCTTGGATCCACTGACTCTGTCATCGGGCCACTGCCTGCACGGCATCTAGAGATAACGCGTCCTGCAATGCTTTCTTTTCTGCACCGCGATGAATACCGGAACCGGCTCGCACGTCCGTGCCGGTCGCATCAAGTAAAAGGTACTGTGACTGAGTCTGTCGACATTTGAGTGGGCCAGGACCTACGCGGTCCGCTGGATTTGTTAGACTCTGTGTTATTTCAGCAACGCTGTAGCCGGACCGGGCTACCGACTCGCATAGTGCCTTGAACTAAGCCTTTCAACCAGAACTCTTGAAATCTAATTGTACTGTGGATTCTTTTTGTCGTTTATTGGTCTTAACTCTATATAAAATATACTTATTTCTGATATAAAACCTTGTGTGGTGTCCATTTGTAGTGTTGGCACTGGGTTACTGTATGTGGTCACAAATGCTTAACTTACAACGTCTCTGAGATAAAGCCTTGCTGCTCGTGCCAAGCTACCAAGGGGGTGAGCAGGGGTTATTTCAGGAGTGGCTATTCAGCTACCAGGCAAGTCTGAGCCCTCCTCTCACACCTGCCCAGGCCCCTGAAAGCCTTGCTGGGTGCACCCCAAATCATTCTCCTCCATCTTGTGAGTTGCAGCCCACATGTGCCCCAGATTGCTTTGAGCAGAGTCCAGGAAGTGGTAAGGAGACAGACTAGTGCTGTCTCTTCCCAAGACAAAAAGCAAAAAGTTGTTTAAAAAACGATTTTCACTTTCTGTGTTTACTGTCTATGCCTGTGGTTGTTACAGTTAAAAATTGTAGTTTTAGCCTGCCTGAAATTGCATATTTTATCACCTTTGTTGTGTTTTAAATGTGTGGTTTTCCCTGCCCATGATTGCCTTCATTTAGTGTGTTGAATTGTGGGATTTGAAGTCCAACTTCTGTAGTTTGTCCCTCTCATTCCTTGGAGACAAATCTGTTTTCCCTCCAAATTTCTCCTTTGCTCTGTGCTTAGGCCTGTGTGCTGAAACAGTGCACCCCCAGCCACCATTTTGTGTTCACAAGCCAGTGAGGCCAGCCCCCCTGCCCTCCCCCTCCCCAGCAACAGGGATTTTCTGCATCAGAGGGTGCTTCTGTGAGCTGTTGAAACTGTATTTACTGGGGCCTGTGCACTTCGTTTTTTGGCCAGCAGGGGAAGTAAAGCTGTATTCAAACAGTATTGTTAGATTTCGAGTTAGTGAAGCCTTTACCTGCTTAAGTCCAAAGTTGTGGATTGAGCCTGTCTGTCTCCTAGGAGATTGTGAACAGGAGCAAGCAGCTTCCAACTCCCTGGCCAGCAAACCTTGTCTGAGGTTGCTGGGACCTTATATGGTGTGCTGATGGTTGGCACATGTGTATACTGATTGGTGGTTGTATCTGGTGTTTCTATTGGGTTAGGGTTATTGTCCTCATTGGTTGGGTATTTGAGGGTTCTGATTGGTTTCTCGGTCTGTGATTCAATCATTGCAGGGTTGGGACTAGGGCTAGGGTTCGGATTTCTATAGGAAGTAGGGACTAGGGCTTCCTATGTTATTGGTTGTTGGGAGTAGGGTGGGACTAGGGCTAGGGTTAGACCTTTAATTGGAAGTAGCTATTTAGTGCTTCTGGTGTTGGACCAGTTGTGGGACTAAGAGTAGGGTTAGGCTTTCTATTGGAAGTAGGGACTAGGGCTACCTGTACCATTGGCTGCTTGGACTTGGGTTGGGACTAGTGGTAGAACTAAGGCCTTTATTGGATGTCGAGATCAGGGTTTTTGAACTGATTGGGTGCTTGGACTAGAATTAAGATTGGCTGCAAGGTCCTGGTCTCCTATTGGTTCTAGATGTTAGGGCTAGTGTTGTGATTGGATAGTGTTAGGGCTAGGGTTCCCATTGGCTGAAGGGGTCACCTGATTACTGGGCTACAAAAAGGGCCAGGCTTAGGGCGTCTCAGCCCGGGCGTCGAGGATAAGGGTGGAGAGGACAAGGGTAGTTGCCTGTTTGGGCCTGTTAAGGGTGGAGAGGACAAGGGTAGTTGCCTGTTTGGGCCTGTTAAGGGTGGAGAGGACAAGGGTAGTTGCCTGTTTGGGCCTGTTTGAGACTGGTCGGGACTAGGGCCAGAAATGCTGCCGTTTTTCTCCTAAAAAAAAAAATCCCTCACTCTTTTATCCCTCCACTATCCTTTTTCTATCAAAATTAACAGACTAACATGTTCACTTCTCAAATTCCATGTTCCATATTAAACTATACTAATATACTGCCCAAATAACTGAATAACATATCTACTACTCAAATTACTTCATATTTATACTATACTAATTTTCAACAGTAATCCTTTATGGGTTCCGGAGTGGCGTGCTACTCGCCAAAAAAGCGCTTCAACACCCATCAGGGGTAACAAGTGCTATATGAATGCAAATCTTTCTTCCCCTTTTATCCATCCGCTATCCTTCTCACTCCAAGTAACAGACTAATATCCACCACTGAAATTACCTCATATTTCACCATGTTAATTCACCACTAATCCTTTATAGGCTCCCTAAATAGCATGCGTCAACAAGCGAGCGATAAATAAATACTAACCTTTGTCCTACTCTATCCTTCTGCTATCATTCCAAATCCAAATAACTGACTAACCTATCCACCACTTAAAATGTACTTGCATCTTTCACTATACTAATTCAAAACTAATCCTCTGTGGGTCCCGGAGTAGCGTGCTACCTGCCGAAAAAGCGATTCGCCGCCTCGTCAGGGGTAGTAAGCGCTATATAAATGCAATTACATTACATTACATTACATTAACTGTGCCAACTAAAAAACCCCAATTCTAACAGGTGGCATTTGGTTGTCGCAGGGCTACAGCTTCGGGAAACCTAGTTGCATAGTCCACTAAAATTAGGACAAACCTATAGCCACTACATGATGGGAGAAGAGGCCCGATGATGTCCATCCCTATTCTAGAGAAAGGTTCTTCGGTTACTGGAAGGGGTTTCAGGGGAACTCTCATGGGTATGGCCCTACTATTTTTTTTTACAAATAGGACACTCCCTACATTACCTGCGTACCTGACGATAGACACCATGCCAATAGAAATTCTCTAGAATCGCCTTTTCTGCCTCTCTCTCCCAAAGTGTCCTCCTAGCACGTGACTATGAGCAAGAAAGATAACCTGGTCTCTGTATTGCTGGGGAACTAACAATTGTAGGGTCCCACCTTGTCCCCCTTTTTAGTAGAGTAGGCCTGTTTTCTAAAAAAAAAACTGGGGACCTACTGGATTTGGATCCTTCTGTGAGGTTGCTTGTTTCCAGGCTTTACGCAAGGTGGGGTATTCCTATTGTGCTACACGGAAGCCACGATCATGTTCCCATACTCTGGTTGCGACAGGTTGTGTTAAGATGACTCAACTCCATTTTTGTTTCTCCTTCCTTTTTTGGTTTTTATACTTCCTAGTTTTCCCTGGAATAAGGTCCTGATCTGGTGCTTGTAAAAAAGGAGCTATTTCCCTCCATTCATCCCCCTCGATCCATGTATCTCTTATCAGCTCGTTCATGTGGGGATAATCATTTCTCAGAACCAGGGTCACTGGCAACTTGGGGATCAATCCTATCAAATCTAATGGTTACTGGTTCTATCAAAGGGTCATGTTGTACACTGACCTCAGTTGATAAATATGGTTTTTGGTCACCATGTACGCATTGTATGTTCACAATACTGGAGGTAGAGTGGGCACCTCCTGGAATGACCTGTGGTTGTATAATGCTCTGGAGGCACCCAGTGCCAATCAATGCCTTTCTACTTTCTCTATTCACAGTAACTTGTCGGTGATATGGAAGTGGCCGAGATGTCGAGGGAGTGCAAAGGAAGGACTTAGTTACGCCGATCTCCATAGGTTCCTCCTTTTGAGAAGCCACTCAAGCGACATGACCATATCCGCCACAATGAAAACATTGGGGACCAAGGCCAGAGGGGAAGTGAGAATGGGGGGGCGGTGGGAGGTAGAGGTCGTGGTAGTAGGGTTACATTCTCCGCTTTCCTTACAGGAGGGGGTCTATTCGGTTTTGAGCCCGACAGCCCCACCACAGGTTTCCACAGGGTTTCTTCCCTTCCCTTCTGGATTTCTTGGGCTCTGTTGTAAGCACTTGCAATTTCAAATGCTCTTAAGGTTTGTATGTAGTCTGACCCATTTCTGGATAGGTGGATGTAGGGATAATAGATATTGTAAGACAAATATAAGGAGTCCCTTTTCATGTACTTATGGAAAGAGACTACAGTCTCCTAGGGATCCGTATCTGATCAAAGTGGTGACACACTAAGCTGTATCTAGGGTTGTAACAGGATCGACAAATTTACAATTTCAACAAGGTACATCAATATCTAGCATTTTAAAACATGATTTCAATTCAACAAAAGAGAATGTTGGGACACTACAGCCACGAAGGACGGTCCGGGAGGTCTTCATCTGCGGAAAGAACTGCAAAGGAAACAAGTTACCGCTACAAGGAACAGTGCAGTCTAATTAACATTTAAACCTGTGAATAACTTTACTGCAGATACGGAAAATGCCAGCAAGAGAATCCGATATGGTGTAGTGAACAGTAAACGGCCGTCCTTCTTAGGAGAAAAAACAGGAACTTGGAAGTGAGGATTGAGAACTCACCCAGTGGGTCTGTAAATTAACAGAAGAAAAGAAATAACCTACTGACATTTTGAACCACCTTCATAATAACAAGAAAGGATGGAACAAATACCAGATTCCGAAATCGCCCATTGATCAAAGCGACTTTGTAGCAACCTATTCAGTGGTTTTAAATTTGAAAAATTGTCCTGAAGAAGGTGACCATCTATATCACCGAAACGCCGCGTCGACATATTTTTCATTGTGGAATTGTTATATTGTTTTTTAACTTATGAAAATGTTTTTTAATAAATGTGAATTTTTTAATGATTTGTAACAGAAATACACAATAAACTCTGGAGAAATCTGTAGATAAACCTTTTTGTTCCAACATTCTCTTTTGGGTACTGAAACAAAATTAAGAAAGTAAGGAAACACAAGTGGAAGGATTGAGGGTTTAACCCCTTCCATGCTCATGACGAGCTCAGCTCGTCATGAGGCACAGTTGAGCTGTGCTGATGACAAGCTGAGCTCGTCATAAATAGGGCCAAAGTGCAATTTCCAGCACAGGGGAAAAATAACCACAGCAGCAATGTGGTTAAAGAAGATTCCTTTAGTTCATTCCTCCCTTCGTTATTCTTAAAGGAACAGCAAAATGATGCTCATGCATTAAGGTGACCTGCTCCTGTTTAGTCCTTAGGCTGAATCACAGGACACATGGGGCCACGTTAAAAAAAATAACTAAACAATACCCTCCCAACACTATTGTTCCCGCCTTGGTGCTCCACGGGTGTTCTCAGATTCCCCGCTCCACCTTCTTATTTCTACTTACACCCGCTCCCTTACCTGGAATTCCGCTGACTCAACACGGTAATCCCTCACAATCGTCCCAACCTTGCCCTGCTCACTTACCTCTGGCTGCGGCGGCAAGCAGGCATCTCCTGGGGGCGTCCACCAGACTCTGCACCAGACCTCAGTGGCGTCTTCCTGGGTGGCAGTTTCCTCACCTTCCTTTCCCAAGTTCGGGCCGTCCACCATTTCCTCCCGACACACGCTGGTCTCAGGGCTTCTTCATTTCACGTCCTCAGCTCCTCCCTACTTCTTCCTCGTGGCTCTCCCTTTTCCTGGTCTCCTGACCCGCTGATAGGTTCTCACAGAGGGCGGGGCCTGCATCGGTCTAAATGGAAGAGGAGACGGTGAAAGCTTTAACACCTTGGTTGCCTTTTGTCATCCTCTCCGTGCATACATGTAGAGGGCATGTCATCCTGCTGAATGTCTTGGGGTTCCTGTTCTGCCACCTCCTGACAGTGTTATTTTGCACAGTAGTTGTTGTGATTAATTATGCCAATGTCAGCTCAGGGACACTGTACTCCAAGGTCACCAGCTGCATGTTCTGGAATGTTGCCAGATGACATCTGATGACTGGGCTGAACAGACGCACCTTTTGTTTCTCCCGCTGACCTGTGTAGTGTCCTGTGAGACACGTTCTAGTGTTTCGCCAGGCACTGGTTTAATAACCACTCCCCCTATGGGAGTGGGCACCCCACACCCATCCACCATTGGCGTCACGAGTGACGTGAACCGGCTAATAAATGGGCCCGGGTGCACGTGCTCGTGGCCAGTTAACCCACTAACTCTAATACAGTCTGTGTCCTTTATTTGCATGATGTGGGCCTGAGGTCCGACATCACACTGGCAATGAGGCGGGCAGTTGACCCCGCATGCCAGTTGACTAGCACCTCATCGTCCCTCATGGGGGAGAGGAGAAAAGAAATGTACCAGAGAGACGGCACCCCCACGGCGAGGTCCACGGCCACCAGGACCTGCAATAGCGATCTGGCGCAACACTGCTCCCCGCAACCCACGGAGCGGCAATAAGGTCCAGCTGTGTCCCCATCTCACTGATGCCGGGAGGGGAAGAGAATGAACGGGTAATACTGGGGTAACAAGGAACCCCGCAACTTCCCTCTCGTTCCGTCGGCCACACACCCGGCAGTGACAAACCGCCTCGGCAAGTCGACAAGACCGAGAACCCGGCGAGACCGCCCACTGTGGAAGAAGCCAGGTATAAAGTCAGAGCGCAGCGCCGCTCCAGCAAACAAGCCCCGGGAGAACACTGAAAACGGCTCATAGCGGCTAGAGAGCCTGCAACCCTGCTCGCACCCGCCTGCCAGGCCCCGCGGCCCTGCTCGCACTCACCGGCCAAAGTCGTTGACCTCCAGCGCATCAGCAGCCTCCGCAGATTGGGGCCCATGCGGCGCTGGAGTGCTGCCTGTCGTTGTGCCGGCGCTGTGAGCTGGGTGACCCGCCCGCAGCTAGGAGATCAAAGCTGCTGCGAGTTGGTGAAAGCCACCTCCTGGCCTGACCCGAGCAGGAGAAGGGCCGCGTGCCGCCCTGTGGCCGTGTACCAGCGCCACCCCTGGCCTGCACAAACGACCCTGCATCAAGAGGTACAGAGCACAGCTCCACCCGGTATCCACATACCCAAGCCAGAGAGGCAAAGGCACGCCACAGACAGTCGAGGCCCAGATTCTCCAGCGCGGCGCTGCCACGTAGTGGGCAGGAGGGACAACACACTCCCCTACAGGTAACAAGCCCAGGCAGGAACTCCCGGTCTAGATCCCCGCAAAGAAAAGCAGCCACACGCATGAGGGCATCAGACCTGGACCTGCACACTTCCACAACCGGCAGTCTCTGTACCTGCTAGATGGTGAGGGGGACTACCTCCACACACGGACACAGGGCAAGCCCAGATGGAAAGTACCCTGTACCACAACAGCCAACAGCACCCATCAGGAGCCTCCAGGCTGTGAGTGAGATTTTCCACGAGGGGACGGCAACAGTGCTGCCTAGGGAACACAGAGATACCGAATGAGCAGCAGAGAAGCCCCAGTACAGGCGGCAACAGTGCCACCTGAGGCCTGCTCAGGAGTGTCTCCCAAAATCCATGCCTCAGTGATGCTATCAACAGTGGGAAGAAGAACTCCAAACCCACACCCAGAAAAGGGGTGCGAAGGGCCCAGGACTACCTTAGCACAGGAAAGTGCCAAAGACTGTAGCGCCACCAGGTGGCTCCCCAGGAGCAATGCGCAGAAGGACAGACGCGCTACCAGGCCTAATCTAAGAGCCAGCTGCACCCCACGACCGTCAGCCCACATAGCACCACAGAGCGGTGGAGAGGTCCTGACACCCTCTTCCCTGCCAGAAGCGGCAGGGTCAGAAAATACGTTGTGAAGGGACCCTAGCAAGAGGATACACACGGACGCATCCAAAGAACGATCCAAAGAACACTCTGATTGCCCACCGCGACCAAAGGCTGCAGACCTGCGACAAGCGTAGTTACATGGCTCCCCACAGACCCACAGTACACGATTGGCAACACCAGCCAACAGATCCAAGGGGCACACCGCCGCCACCAGCAAGAGTTGGAAAACAGCCTGACAGCGACGTCTCAAAGGAACGGTCCCCACCAACAGCACAAAGGAGGTGGATGCAGAGAGCGCACCCCAGTGGCTACCCAATGTCACAGCGTTTGAGAAGAGCGTGTTCTGGCAAGGAGGGAGCACGCACAGCCCATAGTGCGTAACACACGCAGCCAGAAGAAGGTCGGTAGAGGCGAACACCCAGAAGGAGAAGAAATCTCCGAAGGAAGAAGCACTGCTGGAACCAGCAGGGAGATGCCATAGATCTCCACAGCAGCAACAGAGCCCGGAAGGGGCTGAATGCATCAGTTTCCTCCCTCACACTGCTGCAAGCAGGAGTCATCAGTGACCCAAGGCTGACAAGAGGAGAGTCATACACCACACATGGCCAGTCGCCACCGCAGCTCACCACTGCCCGTGGAAGCTACTCCCTGAATAGGGAGCACCCAACAAGAGGGTCTGCTTGCCATGCAGCCAAGAAGAGCGACTGAAGGCTCACCCGAATGGTCGCGAGACCATTGAAGTTAATAGACCCGTTGGCCTTGTTGGAACATGTGGCATGTCACTGCCCCAGAAGAAGAAGAAAAGCGGAAATGGTGTTACTCAGAAGAGCTGGACACCCACAGGTGCATCAAAGACAACAAGAGGAGAAGCCAAAGGACTCGTAGCAACATAACCCAAGAACACCTCCAAAGACACCAGACAGACACCAAGGTGGACCGACAGCCCTGGCGACAGCACTAAGGATAACCACACGAAAGCGGCAGCAAGTGAGAACCGAGTATCATCCCACAACTTCCCCAGGTGAGCGTCAATCGGTGTCCCTGGACACAGGCTCAAGGGAGAACCAACAGTAAGCCGCAGCAAGCGCAAACTGAGTCTCATCCCAATGCATCTTCAGGTGAGCGTCAATCAGCATCCCCGGATACAGCCTCAAGGGAGAACCAAGAGTAAGCCGCAGCGAGCGCAGACCGAGTATCATCCCAAAGTTTCCCCAGGTGAGCGTCAACCGGCGTCCCTGGATACAGCCTCATGGGAGAGCCGAACACAAGTCACAGCAAACGCAAACTGTGTATCATCCCAATGTGTCCCCAGACGATCGTCCACCCCAGAGTGTCAGCAGTCTAAGTCAAACGGCATCCCTGCTCCTGACTGCAGATGCCATGGGTGAAGATCGGTATTAAGTGTCTTTCCTCACACCGCCTCAAGACGGAGTCGGCAGTGGCCCCAAGCCAGGCAAGAGAGGATCCACACAATACGTGTCACGCTGGCACTGAAACTCAACCTCAGCAAGGCAGAGGCACAGGGCTACCAAGTCCCTCCTGACATACAGCTCTCCCAGCACGTCACCACCACCTGTCATTCTGAGTCACCACATGGCTGGCAACCGCCATCATGCCAGCCATCACCACATGTGTCAAACACCACTCCCAGAGTATCAATGGACCGGAGTCACACGCTGCTGCCACACCAGCCGACAGAAGAGACCAGAGGCTATTTGTGAACCGGGCACACCCCTGAACCGCGGTAGCGAGAGCATGCATCGGCCAAGACACCTCCACCCTAAAGGGTTGTGCGTGCGACCAAGCAACAGCTCCTAGGTGATCCTGCAGCTGCCCCAGTCAGCACACAAGTGGCCCCAGCGTAGCCTGCCTGCAGTCCTGCAGCAACCCCAGCAATGGGCCTCTCCAGGCGGGAGATTGAAAAGAGACTTTGCCCCACCGGTTACAGCCTAAGGAGTCCACAGAGACACGTGATCAGGCAACACCTCCACTAACCGTTACCATGAACTCCGTTCATGCTCATGACGCATCCCCATGAAAGAACTGTTTAAATTCACCACAGACCATCACTAACATCAACAAAAGGGAAGTCATGCAAGACATGCCATCCCAAGTGAACTGTCGCCATGCAGTGGACGTCTCCAAGCCAGCGGTCGTGTCCTGAACTGTTCAGGTTAAATTACGAGTGCCAACCGGGAAGGTCCTGCTGCAGGTAGAGTCGTCAGCCCACGTCTGGCGTCTTCCTGCCACCTGTCTCGGAAAACTGATGGGCTCTGTGGTGTTTTATTTAATTGTTTTGTCCCCACAGGGTGGACAATCATTTTGTTCATTCTTTAATAAAGGTGGAAAGGAATGTAGTGTCCTGCGAGACACGTTCTAGTGTCTCGCCAGGCACTGGTTTAATAACCACTCCCCCTATGGAAGTGGGCACACACACCCCACAGCCATCCACCACCGGCATCACGAGTGACGTGAACCGGCTAATAAATGGGCCCGGGTGCACATGCTCGTGGCCAGTTAACCCACTAACTCTAATAGAGTCTGTGTCCTTTATTTGCATGATGTGGGCCTGAGGCCCGACATCACAACCTGAGCTTTTTCAGTGTGTTGGAACTTATGCTTAAATAAATAATTGTTTCCTTTGTCAACCGTGTGGAATCTCGTCTTTACAAATTTGGTGACGATTTTTCAACACATCGGACCTTTGGTGTGCATCTTCAGATTTGTGACGGAGTCTTTTGCACATTTGTGGCTCTCCTCGTACTTTAGTTGTGGCAGTTGGGTCAACAACCTTCAATTCTTTGCTCAGGTCAGTCAGTGCTTTGTATATTTGTGTGTAAATCTACTATTTGGTTCACCTTGATGACTTTGTGTCAGTTCAACTGCCCTTCCCAGCCAGCGTGTGCTTGTATTCATAAGCTGTTCGCTGCACAAGATATCGAACTCACATTCACCTACACCTGGCTGTGCATAAGCTTCGCTGCTGCGATACTGCTGTGCTGACGTGCTTACGTCATGTTATGCCATATTGGAAATCTACCTGAGGTTTGTTAGCCCTCCACGCTATTTGCAGAGGAGGACGTCCGGATGTGCCTACCGTGACGTCCTCACGTTACGTGCAGCCATAATAAAAAGTGTATTTATTACCTGTGGATGCGGTACTCCACGCTACGTGGTGGAAGAGGATCTCCGTTGCTTAGGTCCAGCGTTAGAAGTGGGCGGGGACGGAAGGGCACGGCGTGCCCCTACTTCTTAAAATTATGTTAGTCCGTTCCCCTACTTCTTACTTTTGAAAGAGCGTACCGGGGACTGTAAAATTGCATACTTTAAAAGTACACCTTTTTTTTCCCGCATGAGTGGTGCAACGTGAATATTCAGAAGGCCTCTGCAGTGCACCGACCTCCTCCCCTTCCCCGCTGTGTCTAATGGGCCTGCTAAGTGAGACTGAAAGGGCCATCAGTGTAGCATGGTGCGAAAACGGCTACTCTGATGGCCCTTCGGCTGCTGTGAGCCAGTGATTCACACCTCACAATCTTTCACTATCCTCGGTTGTCACTCAGTCCTGACCTCTCTCCTTCCCTCCATGTTACTGCTTTTCCTCCGTGTTGCCTCTCAGCATCCCTTTGTATTGCTTCGTTGGTGCAAACAAAAAAGCGTTATGATACACAGCCAGCGCTGGGAACGTCATAGCCCATTTAAAAAAAAAATCCTCCCCCGCCTGTGTCTTTGTCCAAACACACTTCTTTACAACATAGGTGCGAAACATTGACAAAGCTGCTAGATGTCATAGGTGATGCCTATCGGCTTTGCCAATCATTGAATGCTTGCATTCATTTTCCATTTTTCCTTTTTGGAGGGCCTGCGTGCATCTGTGGTCATTTTCTTTTCTTATGGCGCTCGCAGCATTGGTAAATAATATTTTTTCCATTTGCCAATGCTGAACAGCATCAGCAAAAAGCGTGTCAAAAAGCATAAACATAGTTCAATTACTCCCTTAACAGTATAGTTAAAAAAAATATTGTGTACATTTAGCAAGGTAGAGGTTTCTTCAATATAGCGCACTAGAATTATGCAGTAATCCAGTTCCAAATTATGTGGCAGCATTGAGTAAGCTATCCACGAAGAAAAGGCATATTACTCAGCATTCTTTGGTGCCATCTGCTGCAGTATTTTTTACAGTGTCTTGTCTTTTCAGCACTCACATATGCCATTTTTCAGTAGTATTGGTGTAGCACCTGAACACTGTTGCAAAGGGTCTGCCTTTGAACCGCACGATGCTGGTGCTATTCGGTTTTCAAGTAACGTTTGATCAATTGAGCAAGATGCATCTCTTTGGCTGTTGGAATCAGCACATTATGCAGCAGATGATGGATTATGCGGCACGTGTTTTGTTTATACCTGCTTATGTAGAGAATTACGTGGCTTCAGAACCCCATTTATTCCAGAGTCTCTTGCTATTCCCAATCAGCAGGTGTGCATTGATTGTTGTTTCTCTCCTGATATAAAAATAGCTTGCATCATGTACACAAGGAAAAGCTTACAAGGGGATTCCCCAGAGTGAAAGGAAAAATGGATTGTATGTTGAATAAAACAAAGTAAGGCCTTTGAAATTCCACAAGTACCTCGCTGAGGTAAATTGTGGCATACGATTTGCTTACGATTGTAGTAAGTCTTTGAATATTTTGTTATTTCTTCCCGATGCTGATAGTTTGTCAAAAGACGTGAGAGTGATGCTTGTTATATATGTTAGCTTTTTTATGTTATTCTATATTAGCTGAGTTGTCTGCAGCAGCCCACCGTTGAATGTAGAAAGGATGTTCTGTTGTGTGCAGGGCCACTGGAATTATGCGGCAAGAGAGGACCAACTGATGCATCAGAGTTGACTAAATTATGTGAAAAGTAAAGCCAAATTAAGCACCATAATGTGCCACTTTTTTGGATAGTATTACTTCAATGTTTTGTCATTTTCACATGTTAACACTGGGCAAAGGTTTCACCTCACTAGTACCAGTTTAACATCCAAATTCAGCAATTGACCACATAGCGGTGACCAGTGAACCTTTGCACAGGGTCTTGCACTGTACAGCAACATCTTTTGCAGCATTTTTAGTATCTTTTCTTCCGTTTGAGTTGGAATTTTTTGTTGTTGTTAGAATCAGCAGATGATGGATTATGATGGATTATGTAGCAAATGCAGTAAATACATAGTTATGCAGAAAATGCAGCAGCCACAAAATCTCATAATTCCAGTAGTCCTGGTTTTCTGGCTTTTATAAAACGCCACACTGGCCGTTAACCAAGCCTCTACCTTGACCTTGACCAAACAGCTGTCTAATATCAGGTACAGCCTTCTGATGCATTGGCAGTTTCCAATATGGTCGGAACTTCTTGGAGTTTGGATTGCTTCAAACACACGTTATATGGAAACCCATCTCCTCTGCACTCTTGTGCGTGAATTGAGATTATTTGGTGTCCACAATTTGTAAGCAGTTCCCGTCCAATCTCAAGTGGGTGTGGCTATGACAGCCACCAAGCAATGGCTGACCGGCCTCATTGCTTTAAGGCGGCGCAATAAGCAGTACCACTGGAATTTTGCAGCAAGGGAGCGTCAAATTATGCAGCAGGTTTGAGTAAAGTATGCGGCAAGAAAAGGAAAATTACACCGCTTTACGTGACCCGTTTTGTGATGATATTACTTCATTGTTTTGTCCTGTTTAAGCTTTTTAACACTGTCTGGGCATTGGTTGTACCCCATTAGTAACAGTTTGAAACCCAAATGTAGCATTATACGTTCTTTTATTTAGTAACGTCACTTCCATCCCGTATGAGACCTAGAGAGCTCACTCCAACTCTCCTGATGCATGCACATTCTCATTCTTATTTTACTTCAATACAGGGATCTTGACTCCATAATAGTGCCGCTAACAGCCATAACCAAAAACATCACTTAGTCATGATTTAATTAGCACTGTCTCCAAGTAATGTCCAGCTTAGCTCTAGTCACAAATTATCAATAAGTGGATGCTTTCCTTGCATAATTGCTGATTGTAGTTATATGGAGGGTTGCTTACTTTTGAAAATAAAACAAAGCAGGAGGCAAAGTCAAGCCCCATACTGTGATCAGGCCTCCCATTTCCGGTGCTTAATTTGACAAGGTGGTTGCAGGTGGTGGCCACCAGCACTCGTTTTTGGGGACTAAAACAGTACAACAGAGAAAGGCAGAATATGTGTAAAGAAAGAGGACTGGAAAATAGAGACAAGAGCAGAAAGCAGGGATGAAAAAGAACCTGCAAAAGTAAAATAAAGGCACAGGGAGTGTTTGGTGGTAGCGGACACAACTGTCAAGCCTGCATTCGGCAGCACTGTTAACGAGCTTTTGAGAAAAACTTTGAGCCCCGGCACATATTATTTGACAAATTAAGCACTGATTTCAGCTGCCTGCGGCCTCTGCTTTCAACAGAATTCAATGTGGGAAATTCATTCTTCCGGTTATTTTAAACAAATCTACCTCTTTACTCTTCTAAAATGTTGGCATTTTGCTCCACCGAAGGGCATCTATCCCGATCTGCCACTGCTCTCTGTGCTGCTGGTAGGGGCCCGACAATGCTGTCCCTGCCTATCTCAATCCAGACGTGCAGCTTAACCTGCAATTACAGTGCAGATGCTCTGCTGATGCCCCTCAAGCCTTTTTTATGCCCGCTCGCCCTATGTGCCCCCTGGGCAGTTTGCAGTCTGCTCTGCCTGCCCGTGTGATCTGCGGTAAGTCTCCAGAAGTGTAGAGATGGCGGGCCGGGTGTACCAGAATAAGCAAGGTGGGCGAGGGGAGGGCTGGATGCAGGAGTAATGCTTGATAGGAGTAAGTAAAGGTGGCAAGGGAGGGATGGGTCCGTGTTTACTAGAAGCGGGGTAATCAATGATATGCCAGGAAGTGAGGGTGGTGAGGGAGGGCTGGATCTGGGTATACTAGAAGCAGGGTAATGAGAAATACCAGGAAGTGAGGGGGAGCTAGGGGAGACCAGGATGTGGGTATGCTAGAAGCCGGGTAATGAGTGTTGCCAGGAAGTTAGGGGGAGCGAGGGGAGGCCCGGATGTGGGTATGCTAGAAACAGGGTAATGAGCGTTGCCAGGAAGTGAGGGTGGCGAGGGCGGGCTGGGTCCGGGTATGCTAGAAGCAGGGTAATGATATGTTAGGAATTAAGGGGGAGCAAGGGGAGTGGTGGGTGTAGGTATGCTTGCAATGTGGTACATGCACAATGCAAAATAATAATAATAATAATAATAAAACATTTATTAAGCGCCTGGCTGCACAAAACTGTGTATCCCCGCGCTAACTGCTAGTACAAAACAATCCAGAGGAGAAGAGTCAGGAAACTCAGCAGAGGCATTACTATTTAGGGAACAGGTGAGTTTTTAATTTTGCCCTGAATCTCATTTCGGAGGGCTCCATCCGCAAAAAGAGCGGAAGTGCGTTCCAGTGTTTAGTGGCCAAATAGCGGAAAGATCTTCCTCCCATTTTAGCTCTTGTGATGCGAGGGATTTTAAATAGCATCGTGCCTGACGATCTTAAATCTCTCGTCGGGCGGTGGATGGTGATGAGACTTTTCAGGTAATCGGGACCTCTGTTCTGGGCAATACGGTGGGCATAGCAGAGAGTTTTAAATATAATACTCTCTTTAATTGGGAGCCAATGGAGTTTGAATAGCGCATTTTTGGTGGAAGTTTTTCTTGGGAGACCAAGCACCAGCCGCGCACACATTGTAATTGGTGCAGTCCCTTCTGATTCAGGCCTAACAGGAGAGCATTACCATAGTCCAGATGAGGTGTTATTAAAGCATGGACTATGGTTTTTCTGGCTTCGGTGGGCAGGAGGTCGAGTACCTTGCGAAGCACTTTTAATATGCCGAAGCATTTGCCTGTCACTTTATTTACATGGGTTTTACCAGAGAGGTCAGCGTCCAGCATAACGCCTAGATTTTTCACCGTCTCCACAGGAGTAGGCAACTCACCTAGTTCGCTGGACCACCATGCATGAGACCATACAGAGACATCTCTTCCTACTACCAGAACCTCTGTCTTGTCTCCATTTAAACGGAGACAGTTGTTGTTCATCCAAGTGGCTATCGCTGACATGCAGTTTGAGAAATTGGTGGCAAGTTCTCTACTCTCTGGGGTTAATTTAAACACCAACTGGGTGTCGTCAGGGTAGCTGACAATGCCCACCCCAAACTCCTCTGCAATGTGTGCCAGGGGTTCCATATAGATGTTAAATAACGTTGGGCTCAAACTAGAGCCCTGTGGAACCCCATGGCTCACACTGTGAGGCGATGATTTGAAGGGTGGGCAATGAAGTTGGAACGTTCTGTCAGTCAGGAAGGACTGGAACCAGGTAAGAGCTGGGCCCTTTACTCCCATGTCCGAGAGACGAGACAGGAGCGTTGAGTGCAGCACGGTATCAAACGCTGCACTTAGGTCCGATAGGACCAACGCTGCTGTCTCTCCCTCGTCCACCATCTTCCGAATATGTTCAGTCGAGTACAGGACTGCCGATTCGGTTGAGTGGCCTGATCTAAATCCTGACTGGGAGGAATGGAGGAGGGCTTCTTTCTCCAGAAACTCCATGAGTTGTTTATTTGCCACCTTTTCTATAATTTTGGCACAGAATGGAAGAAGTGAGCTCCAAGTCATGTTTTAAAAGCCACGGATAAATACCGTGCATTCTTGCCCTTTCCCTGTGATACAGGGCAGTGCAGCAAAGTAACATGCTGTGCTGCCCTGCACCACCATTCCCATAAATATGCCCCTAAGCTCACAAACTTCATGGTATCTCTTCTTCATACACAATCACTTTTAGCATGTGCTACCTGCATTGGACCCACTGCAATTATGCAGCAAAGGAGGACAACATAATGTTGGAGGTATGACTAAATTATGAAGCAAAAAAAGAATGCAGGGTTATATAGTACATTTTCTGATACTTTATTAATTTGACATTTTTACACATACTAACAGTCTCTGGAAAGCTTTCACCTCATTAATCCCAGTGTAACAGGCCAATGCAGCGGTGAGAAAGGTGACCAGTCAACCTTTGCACAGGGCCTTCCACTCCACACCATCCTTGGTTTCAGAGAGTACAAACAAAATAAAAATTGCATCCCTGAAAGCCTGAAACCATTAGTGCACATTATAAACACCTTTTGTTCCTCAACTGCTGAATGTGAACGGGGCTTTAGTGTAATGAATGATGTGCTCACACCACTGCGGAACAGAATATCAATAAATCGTCTGTCTTCTATAATGTTCATAAACATCGTGGGGCCCCCTGTCATAGAATTTAAACCTGAATTTTATGTTCAGAAATGGTTAGAAAAAGGGAGGAGAAGTGCCAATGAAAGAAACTGCATGGCTCGGAGACAAATGGCTTATGATTCCACTTATAAGCGTATTTAGAATATTCTGTGATTGGAAACATGTCCCACATGATAAATGAATTAAATATAAACAACTTATATATTAAACCTCAAATAAACATGTGTATCGATTGTTTGAATTAAATAACGTTATAAGCTGTAACTGGTCAGTGAAATGTCGAATGCACTAAAAATTGGTATGTTTTTATTATTTTTAGCCACACCTCCGACTACGCCCACTAATCCAATCCTCTGCTTATTACCGCCCCCTGAGTGTCCGCCCACAGTTCCCCTACTTTTTTGTCCCCACTTCGACCACTGCTTAGGTCTGTTTCTCCTAGGCACTCCTACTTTTTGCATTGCGGTCCTTACATCAAAGGGCAACCTCTGTAATTGGCACAGCTCAACTTTGCAGTGCTTACTGTTGTCAAGTATTCTCCATGTCCATTCAAGGGATACCATCAAAACTTCGCTAACGGGCACAGCTTACCTCATTTCCTGGTAATTTCTGCATCACTCTTATCTGTATTCCGAATTATGCAAGTTGCCTGGCTGATTGACTGGGCTCTTGATGTCTATTAGACTGCTGCAGCGGGTACAACATTTGTATTTGTATTGTTGTTCTTCAGCTGTTTTGAGCATCATTTCTCTGCATTGGGTAGTGCTTGTACTTTAAAGACTCGTCTACATTTTACATGTTTTACCTTTCTTGCTTCTAGTTGAAGTAATGCTCATTTCCCTTCGGACATATCTTCTGGGTATTTGTGGAATCTACCTCCTCTCCAAATGTTTCTTCCTGCTGTTGGCGAGCCTGTACTCAAGTGGGAAGAATCGAGAGAATATTTCACGAATTACATCTCAATTTATGATGATGATGAAGAGTTCATGGCTGACAAGAAATTCAAAATAATTTTACATTGCTTTGTCGCTGGTGGTATAAAAGTGTACAATGGCGTTAAGAAAACAAACTAGAGCCAGGGGGAGGGTGGTACACCAATGCTATTGATGATTTGAACAGTATCTATAAACCCTCAGTTTGTTTTGCTGTGGACAGGTATACATTCCACAGAAAGCATGGTAAAGAGGAACCTATTGACAACTATGTCTCAGTTTTAAAAAATCTGGCTTTAACTTGTCATTTTGGTGGTCTTTATGATGATCTCATCAGGGACCAAATTGTAATGAAGGGATCTAATACTAATATCTAGGAGACTTTGTGGGCTAAGGTGAGAGCCCCTTACAAAATGTATTTGACATTGTTAAAACTGGGGGTTTCTAGTTGGCAGAGGTAGGTACCACTGTCCAAATAGGTACTCTTGCTTTTAGTCAAGGTAAGGAGGAAACCCTCCGAGATAACCCCTGCTCACCCTCTAGGTAGCTTGGCACGAGCAGTCAAGGCTCATCAGAAGGCAATGTGTAAAGTATTTGTACCAACACTCACAGTAACACAGTGAAAACACCACAAACTGACTCCACAACAGTTTAGAAAAATAAAGGTATTTAATCTAAACTACACAAGACCAAAACAACAAAAATCCAACAAACACAGTTCAAGAATATGGTTGCGAAAGAGGTCATTAGGTTGCGATAAAAATAATCCACAGTTGCGTGAAAAGTTCACAGTTGTGTCACGTTTAGTCGACAGTACCTTTAGTTGCGACAAAGTTCCAAAAACAGAAGCTGGTGCAGTGGAAAACAAGCGATGCGTTGCTCCTGAGACCTTGGGAAGGCGATGCGACAACCCCGCTGCAGAAGCGGGCGCATTGCGATGAATCCTGTCTGTATGGGGAGGAAGGCCACTTGTATGGATTCCGGTGCGTAGGTTCCATAGGAAGTTTGTTCTTGCAAAGGCACGATGCGACGATCTCCGGGGTGACGATGCGCGATACAGCGGCGATCTCTCTCTCGCAGCTCCTCCATGCGATGGCTCTGCGACGATGTTCGCAGCGATGTGATGCGGTCCGCAAGCAAGCGGTGTGGCGATCTCACCCAGCGGCGACAGGCTCTGCGACGAAACTCGCAGCGATGTTAGTCTTCCCGCACTGGTCTGGTGCGACCCGCAAACGAAGGATGTGACGGCTCTGGCAGCGGCAACAGGCGCTGCGATGATCTCGGCCTCTGTAGCGGCGGGAATTTCCTCGCACTGTCAGGGATGCGCTCCACAGCGAACGATGTGATAACTTTTCTGTAGCAAAGTCTTTAAATCTTGGTTTCCAGCTTCCCAGCACAGGTACAACTTCCAGATGCACCACACATGGGCCACGCACTCTAGGAAGGACAGAACACTCTCAGTAGAGCTCAGGGGAAGCTGGGGGTGAAGTATTTCTGTTCCTGGGACTTCAAAACAGGGAGCCAGCTCTTTTCAGGCCCTTGGAGATTCCTTCAAGCAAGGGGACACAGCACAAAGCAAAGTCCTTCCCCTCTCCTTGGCAGCAAAGCATCAGCAGGGCAATCCAGCAGAGCAACAGCTGGACAATCTTCCTTCTTCAGTATCAGCTTTCTCCTTGGCAGAGGTTCCTTCTTGATTCCAGGATGATCTAATTTTCTGTTGTCAGGGGTCCTGTACTTATACCCCTAAAAGTCTTTGTTCTCTTTGTGCAAGTGGGCCCTGAGCCCGGTCCGAACTAGTTCTGGGTGTTCCTTGAGCACTTTGTTTTTCTGGCTTCTCCTTTCCTTTCAGAGTGAGGGGCAGAGTCGACAGCCACCCAGCAGGAGGTGGAGCCAGCATTGTGGAAGGCAGGCACAGCCCTATTCAAGCCCAGGTGCTAGCTCCTCCCACCACTCAAGTTGCAAATGCAGTCATTCAGCCTAGGGCTGACTCAGCCAGCCTCCTGGGGAATCCCCAGCCCCTGTCACTCTCAAACCAGACAGACAATACACAAACAGGCCAAGGCACACAGAAAGGTCAGACAAGAGAGTAGCAACTTTCTAAAAGTGCTGTTCTCAAACACACGATTTAAAAACATTTCCTAAAAGATGTGTTATTAAATTCTGAGTTCAGGGATACCAGACTTTTATGTCCTATCTTGTTCATATGAGAAGATCTGCTGGTAGCCACTGTAGCCAGCATCCCCCATGATAGCCTATTGAGCAAGATAGCCTTGCAGCAGTGAAAAACGAAAATGGCTGTAATTCACTACCAGAGCATGTCACCTGCACAAGTACATGCTCTACCTTTCACATACACGGCACCCTGCCCAAGGGGGTACCTTGGGCCTTCCATAGGGGTGACCAATGTGCACAAAAAGGGAAGGGTTTGGCCTGGTCAGTGGGGACACTGACCAGGAGGACATGGCAGTTCACAGACTGCACACAGGCACTGTGGTGGCAGGCCTGAGACACCATTTTGGGGCTACTCATGTGGGTGACACAATCAGTGCTGCAGGCCCACTAGTAGCATTTGTCATCACCAGCCCTGGCACATCCAGTGCACTTTACTAGGGACTGCTTGGTGATACAAATGTGCCAATCATGTATATCCAATCATAATAACAATTTACACAGAGAGCATATGCACTTTAGCACTGATCAGACCTGATCAGACCTGATGAGACCTTTTGGTGAAACGTGGGCTATACAAGAGTATATGACTATGACTATCAGCAGTGGTAAAGTGCTCAGAGTCCTATTGCCAACAGCCACGGGTCAGGAAAAATAAGGGAGGAAGAAGCAAAATGTTTGCGGATGACCCTGCAAGAAGGGCCAGTTCCAACACAACCCCCTTCCAGCCTAAAGCCAGGGTAGACCAAACAATACCTCAATGGGATTCCCTCCTTAAGGCGATAGAACACGGAAACTGGCCCAAACAGCAGGGCACAATTTCTGTTCTACTTCGACCTGAACCTAGTTGGATCACTCTATCCATACTCTCAGGGTCCACCATGCCAATCCATGTGGAACCCTTCTCCTCACCTGTGGACACCACCTGTGCAGCACCCAACTGTAACTTGCTCACAGGTGAGTCCCAACAGACAGACAGCAAGCAACAGTGACCACCGCCAGTGATCAGGGATGAGACCCAGGCCTTATGCCTCTCAGGACTCTCAACCCCTGTGGCGTCAGAGGGTGGGGGGCAGTAGCCCCAGGTGCTTGGCACCCTTTGTCCACTCCCTCTCTTGTCAGGTCAAGTCTGACACTCTGGCACTGACCCACCAGTACCGGACCTGTATCCGGCAGCTGGACAGGAGGCTGGGGTGGGCTTCCCCACATCTGGCCCTCCTCTTCCTTGGGGCTCTGTACACTCCAACCTGGAGCGGTACCCCCTTCTAGAATAGGCAGGGCACCTGTGGCAGGTGTCCTGCACCATTCACCCACCAGTTCAGGGGTTCTATCCTGCAACTGGTATTCCAGATCAGAGGGACCACCCCGGACCTGGCCCTCAAACCTAGGCTCCAAAGCCTCCAGTTCAGACAATACCTGAACCTGGCTTCCCCACCCAGGGACCAACCCCTGCCGTGGAACACTTGCCTGGCGCACCAGGACTTCACTCGCTGATGTGCCCACACTGGTAGACAGTACCCACCTGCCCAACACAATGGTGTGGCCCAGTCCACCCCCAGGGTGAGACTCCTGCCCCCCTTCCATGGTCAACCCTGTCCACCAAGACAACCAAGAACACAACTCTCCTACCAGTTCAGGACCTCCCTCCAGCAACTGATCTCCCAACCTAGGGTTTAAGCCCTTAGGTTGCACCGGGGTCATAGGTGAGGACTCCCTCCCTCTGCACTCCCTTCCAGAGCGCTGCACCCTCCCTACTGGAGAGGTACCCCTGGGAACCATATTGGTCAGAACACTGGTTACAGATGTCCTTCCTTCCAGGTCAGGCAGATCCTGAACCTGGTCTCCCAACCCAGGGACCAAAACCTGCGGTTGTGCATTTGCCTGGCACGCCAGGACTTCTGGGGACTCACATAGTACCCCCTTGGGGGTGACACACAACTCATGTGTCCTGTGACAGTCTGCCTGGCGCAGATCTCCCGACCCCTGTCTACTTGACAGTGTGCGAAGATCCCCTAGGACAGAAGTGGTGTCACCATGGTCGCTCCTGGGAGACTCAGCCCTTCTGGCCGGCCCCTGACCCACTGGTTCTTCCACTGGGGATTCCTTCCCCCTCTCACCCCTCAGTCTGGACTTCTGTACCCTCCCAAATGGAACGGCACCGCCAGACAACAGAACTACTGGAGCCCTGTTTACAGAGGCCCCAGGTTCTCCTGACACTAGGAGATCCTCCTCAAATGGCCTACTAGCACCTTCTAGGCCCTCAACCTGGTGTTCCCTTAAGGAACCCTCCAGGCCCTGAGACTAGGTTTCGGGCACCGTGAGACACACCGTCCCACACTCACTCCTTCTCCACTGAGACCGGACATGAGCCCCTACACCCCTCCCACTACACTGGGACCTAACTGGGCTACACTGAACCTCTTCCACCTCATAGGTCTGGAAGATATCTAAGCCACTCCTTTTGGGATCACTCCCCAATGCACCTTCAGACTCTCTGGAATCCACAAAGAGGTTTGCCTCCAATGCAAGCTCTCTGGGATCAGAGAACTGACACTCCACCAGGTGTTGGCATAGCTCTGGAAAACAGGGACTTAAAATATGCTCTCCAACAAATGAATCACACAGCCCCCCACAGTTCTTAACCAAGCTACCCTTTGCCTCACCCTCCAGTGCCTCACACAAGTACCCCACACCACTCTCCTGAGACTAGCAAGACAGTAGCTGACTGTCTCTGTCACACAACCCCCACTCTTCTGGCTGGTCTTCACAAACACACACCAAGGTTTCCACAATGGGGGAACCCATCATCCTGTACCTCTCATCTAGGGTCAGTAGAAAGTCCCTCGCACCACTAGGAATATGGTCCCCTGTGCCAGTCCCCCAATCTACTTCAAGGACCCTGTACTCCACTGGACCTACATCATAAACCTGAACCCCCTGGTGTATGTCGACCCCCTCCCTCAAGTGAGGCGCCACATCTCTGGGTGTTTGTACCTTTCCCTCAGCACTAGATATCATAACCATGCTGCCACCATCCGAGCTGGACTCCACCTCCAACTCAGCAAAGCTCACCTCTTGAGCTACCTATGTTTCTTCTTCAGCTGAGACCCTCATGGCCTCACGCCTCTTGAGCTCCAACTCAAGCTTCCTCATTCTTAATTCATGGGCCAAGGTCAATTTCAATTCCTCCAGGGCACAGGCATTTTTGCTCTCCTTCGCCGCCCTTTCTTCTTCCATTTGCTTCATCTCCATTTCAAGCTTCAACATTTCTAACTTATGATCTATAGCCCTTTGGTTTTCCTCCAACTCCCCTGGGGAAAAACTTTCAGCTGAATGGTTGCTGCCAGCCCTTGAGGTTGCTCTGGACACAGGCAGATCCTGTGGCCTGAAACCATCCCTTTGTGCATCCTCATCCACTTCTGCACCACCTGTCTTCCCAGCCTCTTTGGTCTCCCACCAGGCCCTTAAGGCCTCCTGTAGCTCCTCCTTCTTGGAGTGGCGCTTTATGGGGCATCCAAAGTTCCTCCAGAACTGTCTGACTTGACCTACTTTGTAATCACTTAACATTTCAATATCAAACTCCAGTTCTGCAACATCACTTGCTGGTTTACCATTCAGAGACATGGTGCTTGGATTCTTTCAGGGTTACGATCAAAAATAGAACCAAAAATAAAAAACGTAACCGTAGTATGCGGTGGTGTAGTGGTCTGCACTCACTAGTGATGTACACCAATCACTGTGGGTCTAGTACAAATACAAGTTCAAATCCTCACCGCTGACCAACAATGTTAGAACTGGGGGTCTCTAGTTGGCAGAGGTAGGTACCACTGTCCAAATAGGGACCCTTGCTTCCAGTAAGGGTAAGGAGGAAACCCTCCAAGATAACCCCTGCTCACCCTCTAGGTAGCGTGGCACGAGCAGTCAAGGCTAATCAGAAGGCAATGTGTAAAGTATTTGTACCAACACTCACAGTAACACAGTGAAAACACCACAAACTGACTCCACAACAGTTTAGAAAAATAAAGGTATTTAATCTAAACTACACAAGACCAAAACGACAAAAATCCAACATACACAGTTCAAGAATATGGTTGCGAAAGAGTTCATTAGGTTGCGATAAAAATAATTCACAGTTCTGTGAAAAGTTCACAGTTTCGTCACGTTTAGTCGACAGTACCTTTAGTTGCGACTAAGTTCCAAAAGCAGAAGCTGGTTGGTGGAAAACAAGTGATGCGTTGCTCTTGAGACCTTGGGGAAGCGATGCGACAACCCCGATGCAGAAGCTGGTGTGTTGCGACGAATCTGGTCTGTATGGGGAGGAAGGCTACTTGTATGGATTCCGGTGCGTAGGTTCCGTAGGAAGTTTGTTCTCGCAAAGGCACGATGCGACGATCTCGAAGGAGCTGCGACGATCTCCGGGCGACGATGCGCGATCCAGCGGCGATCTCTCTCTCGCAACTCCTCGATGCGACGGCTCTGCAACGACATTCGCAGCGATGTTAGTCTTCCCAACGACATTCGCAGCGATGTTAGTCTTCCCATCTGGTGCGTCCCGCAAACGAAGGATGCGACGGCTCTGGCAGCGGCAACAGGCGCCTTCGTAGCAGCGGGAATTTCCTCACACTGTCTGGGATGTGCTCCGCAGCGAACGATGCGATAACTTTTCTGTAGCAAAGTCTTAAAATCTGGCTTTCCAGCTTCCCAGCAGAGGTACAACTTCCAGATGCACCACACATGGACCACACACTCTAGGAAGGACAGAACTCTCTCCGTAGAGCTCAGGGGAAGCTGGGGGGGGGGGAGTAATTTTGTTCCTGGGACTTCAAAACAGAGAGCCAGCTCTTTTCAGGCCCTTGGAGATTCCTTCAAGCAGGGGGACACAGCACAAAGCAAAGTCCTTCCCCTCTTCTTGGCAGCAAAGCAACAGCAGGGCAATCCAGCCGAGCAACAGCTGGACAATCTTCCTTCTTCAGTTTCAGCTTTCTACTTGGCAGAGGTTCCTTCTTGATTCCAGGATGATCTAATTTTCTGTTGTCAGGGGTCCTGTACTTATACCCCTAAAAGTATTTTTTCTCTTTTTCTAAGTGGGCCCTGAGCCCGGTCCGAACCAGTTCTGGGTGTTTTTAACAAGTGGGGTTTGCTGATCAGAATAAAACGGTAAAGCAAGCAAAACTCTACTACACACTATAATTTTTTGTGTTTGGTTAGGGGTCTATTTATTTGTTTCTGTACACTACAAGTGTGTGTCAGTGTTGATAAGTCTGTCACTATTTGTGTTTTTCACCACTATTCTCACGTCCGCACTATTATTCTTTTCTAGTTTGTCTTTTCACATAGAGAGAGTGGCCAATGATGAGAAGTGGGTATACCGGCAATTACTAACCGGGAACCCCCTCGGGTGGTTCTACCGTGAGGTACTCTCTCTATTTTTCACACATTTTTTTGGGTGAACTGTATATGGTCCTGTGTGATTTTATAACTAGTACGCATCTTGACCTAAGGATTTATGTTATTGGACAAATTCCTGGGAATATTAATGATAAGTAGTCCCTATCTTGTTGGTCTTTTATATGGATGCGGTTATATGTAGGTGAGGCTCCAATTGTTTGAATACTGTGTGAGTGGGGGGCCGCCTTACCTACTCCCTTCCCCCTCTACCCCTAGAGATTGTCTAAGTACGGCGGCTCAGCCGTGAGGGTTCCTTCCCCTTTTTAAAAACATTTTTATAAAAAGAGATAAAAATTCTTTTGTTCACCTTTGCAGCGTTATCTTGGCGCACAATTTCTGCTTATATCTAATTTTTGGGCACACTGCAGGCATACCTCCCTATTCTGATCCCCCTTCCATCCTGTGATGGACTGTCTTGCTTTTTCTGACGAGCAGATTGCACTTATTTTAGCTGGTCCTTCACTACTACCTGATGCACCTCTTAGTACAGAAGGTACAGCTAGAGAAGAGTGGGAAAAATTAAGCACGTTAAAGAAGCGCCAGATACGTGTGGCTTTGCATGGAGCGCTCATGACTGAATATCTCCGGGCAGGCGCGTCTCCTCCAAGTCTAATAGTCCGTCTTGAGCCTAAAATCTTCCTGGAAGATAAGCAATTCCGGGTGGACTGGAGCTTCATTGCAAATAAATGCACCTGTGATTGGTTGATACTAATAATCAACCTGGCAAAACGCCTCAGTGAGGCATTGCTTAGAGAAATATTGGATTTGGAGGAGAGTCTTAATAACAACCAGGCACTTACTGATGCTAAAGACCAGCTAGCACGTATTCAGGGAGATTTGGCTGAATATAAAACATACATGGTCAACCAAAAAATCAAAGGTCTAAAAAAGAATCTTGAACGACACACCCACACCTGGGCTTTCCCCTACATTGAGGACAAATACTACGATAGACCAGCTGAGCAAGCCAGGGCACAACCATATCAGAGACGGGGGCAATACCATCAAAGAGGTGGCCAGAGGGGAGGCAACAGACGCACACCTAATAACTGGCGATTTGATAATACGAGCAGCGAGGACGAGGAGGGCCCGGCTCGCCAAACAGTACCAGCAAACAATAGGGTCAATTTTGCCCCTGAAAACAGATCGGACGAAGACCTAGGAGCTCTACTGAGGTCTTTTTTAGGCCAGCCCCAGAGAGGCGGTCGAGGGGGCAGGGGTCAACCACAGGGACTAGGCAGAGGGAGAACACAACAGACATGGCAAACATTCTCACCCCACATCACACGGAGCAGGGCCAGCTCATTCCGCAATTAGGGGGAGGGAACAATCCACCATCTCCCATTACCAATGACATCGTTGTAAATTTATCCTCCTATGAACTTACTACTATCGAGCAGAGTGTTCTAAATAAGGGGCTCGGATATGTACCAACACCGAGACACGACCCTTTCCTATGCAGAACAGAAATCTCATAGATGATGAGAAAGATAAAACTACACAATTTTTTTGCTGATAAAGAAAGCACGCCTCTCTCTCTTTGACACTAATCTGCGCAGGCCCTCTAACTTTTGTCCACCTACGTCGCTCCTAGGACCAGAAGTGGCGGTATGCGAACAACGCGTCATCCAAGAAATTGAATCTTTGGAACAAACCTTTGGACCCACCTCAGGCCATAACTTGACAAAGGAAGAATGGCAGGCGATCAGAACCTTACAAAGAATTGTGGCTATTACCATCAAGCCAGCCGACAAAGGCGGGGCCGTAGTTATACTTAACACCAGCGACTATGAGACCGAAATTCTAAAACTTTTGGGGGTCCGCACCAACTATCAGCCTTTAATGCGTGACCCCACTCCTGAACTCGCCGACATCATCAAGAGAATGGTGTCAGATGCAGCCTCGAAAAAATGGATCTCTTCCAAGGAGGCGGATTTTATTATTAACAGCAACCCCAGGGTGCCGGCATTTTACATCTTGCCAAAAATTCATAAGCCCCAACGTCCGCCTCCTGGGCGCCCCATTGTTTCTGGGATTCAATCTATCCTCGAACCCTTATCCCAGTTTGCCGACTTCTTTCTCAGGGAAGCGGTAGTCACCCAGGAGTCATATGTACAAGACACCACCAATATTTTAAACATCTTGAAGGAAACATCTTTTGACCCTGTTAACCAATTTCTGGTTACAATTGACATTGAGTCACTGTATACCAGCATCCCCCAGGACGCCACGCTGGTGGCAGCAGCGCGGGCCCTGGGGTCGATGGAATGGTTCTATGACACACCACAAACGTTCGTCATGCAATGCGTTGAATTGGCACTCACAAAAAAAAATTGGGAGTACCGGGGACAACTGTATTTACAGACCTCTGGAACTTCGACGGGGGCCACATTTGCTCCCAGCCTGGCCTGCATTTATGTGGGCCAGGTTGAGAAGAATGTGGTCCTCCATGAGTCCAATTCTTACAGAGAGAACATCTCTCTGTGGAGACGTTATTTTGACGATGTCCTCTGTATCTGGACAGGTACAGAGGACCGACTCAATGCATTCTTACAATGGTTGAACCAAGTGGATGATAGTCTCCGTTTCACCTGGACCATCAGCAACAGCTCGGCGGTGTACCTTGACGTTGACATCACGGTGTCTTATTTCCAGTTGGTGACTAGTGTGCATCACAAAGCTACGGATAGGAATTCCCTCCTTCATTACCACTCGTTCCATCCAAGATCCCTCCGGGATAACCTCCCGGTTGGACAATTTTTACGATACCGGCGCAATTGTTCGTCTACCGAAACTTTCCTTGAGCAATCCTCTGAGCTAGTTACCAAATTGCAACAACGGGACTATCCAGCTAAAGGGATTAAACATGCACAGAAAAGGGCCCTTAATACACCACGTGAAGCATTGTTGGAGCGCAATGCTAAAGAAAAACAAACGTGCCTTCCGGTAGTTACGACTTTTGACCCCCTTTCAACCAAAATAAGACAGATCATAAAAAAACATTGGTCCATACTTGATACAGGGGGGAACAAGATGCCAACCCCGCGCTTAGCCTTCAAAAGAGCCCCTAACTTACAAGGCAAATTGGTCCACACACGCATTCTGAATATGGTCCAGGCAAGCACTATACCACCTGGACATTATCCATGTGGTAATTGCTCGGTTTGTGGGCTAACATCAGCTACCAAAAGTGTAACTTTACGCGGAGGCAGAACCTGGTTCCTTAACCGGTTCAGCAACTGCAATACGACACATGTTATCTACAGACTTATGTGTAGCTGTGGTCTTTATTATATCGGCCTCACGACTCGCAAAGTAAAGATACGAGTGCAGGAACATCTCAGCACCATCAGAGCAAAGAAACTCACAACCCGCCTGGTACAATATTTTAACACCTCGGGCATGATCCCAAAGATCTTAAGTGGACCGTCCTAGAGAAGGTGGTGGGCGAAACTCACAACTTGGAGAACATTCTAGCAAGGAAAGAAGCGAAATGGATATTTCTGCAGTAGGCAGACCAGGAGGGGCTTCATGAAAATATTGAGTGGAATAGAGTAAGCAGGCGATAACAGGGCTCTGTCACTAATTCCTGCTAGGCTCTGAGGATATCAGCCACGAGGGGTGATAATATGGAGGGCTGCAGACCTATTGCCCTTACTTTGTCTAATTACACATGCACTCCTATTAGGGTCCCAGGCTAACGAACAAACATCCCGGTTGGGGCGTGCATGGGGTACACTCATTTACAATAGGCAATAGTGAATCCCCTTTGTATGCCTCTTGATACTCCACCTATGAACCGTACACACACTCCAGGGAATCTGTGTAGGTATCTGGTTGTTTTGGTGCTAACCTTTACCCAAAACCCAAGTCGCATTTAAAAATACCTCAACCTGCATGGGGTATTTCCCTAAGTGCAATTGTTTACAGTGGGCTTTCCCCCCCCCTTTTTATCAGTACAGTGGCGGCCTAGAATAAATAGACCTAATAATAGTGGTCCAAACCCTTTGGCAGTTTAATATCTACTCCAGTGCAGGTTCGCGAATCCGCTAGGTAGTTGATACCAGATCGTTATCAGCCCATTCCAAGATGGCCGCGCTGCGCGACGTGGTGGGCGGGGTCACGTTCCCCTCCGGCTACTTCCTGTTCCACGCACATATCCAGCGCGAGGACCGTCGGAAGCGCCGGAGGGACTCGGCAACAGTAAGAGGGCTGTGGAGGTGTAGCGTATGTGTGCTTGGGGGTGTCTATGTATCGACTCCGTTTGATCCTTATGGGCTAAAAATGCGTGTCCGATTTTGTAATGAGACCGATATTTGACTGTAAGCCTTACACGCCTTAAGAACGACCCTTTACTGCTTCTGAGCCTACCTTGTTGGGAGTGGACCCTTGCTGAAGCGCTACTGCCATATCGAGCGCTGCTTTCCCTTCAAGCGCTACTTCTTGCCGGACCCGCTCCGCGGGTCCCGCTTCGCGGTGCTTGTTCCTCATTGGTCACTGGGGAAAGGAAACTCTGGAAGACTGATGTTGTGGGCGCTGAAGATTCAGGGCTGCGAGCGCGTCGGTGTTCGGACTCCGTCTCCCAGGAGTCCCTGCCACTGGCCTGCCCCGAGGCACCTGGGCCGCTCTCCCTGACCGCCACGCCTCCCTTCAACGCTATTAAAGCTTCTGATCTCCAAACCTCCGTGGGACCCTTTACTGCTTCTGAGCCTACCTTGTTGGGAGTGGACCCTTGCTGGGGAAAGGAAACTCTGGAAGACTGCTGTTGTGGGCGCTGAAGATTACGCGGAGGCAGAACCTGGTTCCTTAACCGGTTCAGCAACTGCAATACGACACATGTTATCTACAGACTTATGGGTAGCTGTGGTCTTTATTATATCGACCTCACGACTCGCAAAGTAAAGATACGAGTGCAGGAACATCTCAGCACCATCAGAGCAAAGAAACTCACAACCCGCCTGGTACAACATTTTAACACCTCGGGGCATGATCCCAAAGATCTTAAGTGGACCGTCCTAGAGAAGGTGGTGGGCGAAACTCACAACTTGGAGAACATTCTAGCAAGGAAAGAAGCGAAATGGATATTTCTGGAGTAGGCAGACCAGGAGGGGCTTAATGAAAATATTGAGTGGAATAGAGTAAGCAGGCGATAACAGGGCTCTGTCACTAATTCCTGCTAGGCTCTGAGGATATCAGCCACGAGGGGTGATAATATGGAGGGCTGCAGACCTATTGCCCTTACTTTGTCTATTTACACATGCACTCCTATGAGGGTCCCAGACTTACGAACAAACATCCCGGTTGGGGCGTGCATGGGGTACACTCATTTACAATAGGCAATAGTGAATCCCCTTTGTATGCCTCTTGATACTCCACCTATGAACCGTACACACACTCCAGGGCATCTGTGTAGGTATCTGGTTGTTTTGGTGCTAACCTTTACCCAAAACCCAAGTCGCATTTAAAAATAACTCAACCTGCATGGGGTATTTCCCTAAGTGCAATTGTTTACAGTGGGCTTCCCCCCCCCCCTTTTTATCAGTACAGTGGCGGCCTAGAATAAATAGACCTAATAATAGTGGTCCAAACCCTTTGGCAGTTTAATATCTACTCCAGCGCATGTTCGCGAATCCGCTAGGTAGTTGATACCAGATCGTTATCAGCCCATTCCAAGATGGCCGCGCCGCGCGACGTGGTGGGCGGGGTCACGTTCCCCTCCGGCTACTTCCTGTTCCACGCACATATCCAGCGCGAGGACCGTCGGAAGCGCCGGAGGGACTCGGCAGCAGTAAGAGGGCTGTGGAGGTGTAGCGTATGTGTGCTTGGGGGTGTCTATGTATCGACTCTGTTTGATCCTTATGGGCTAAAAATGCGTGTCCGATTTTGTAATGAGACCGATATTTGACTGTAAGCCTTACACGCCTTAAGAACGACCCTTTACTGCTTCTGAGCCTACCTTGTTGGGAGTGGACCCTTGCTGAAGCGCTACTGCCATATTGAGCGCTGCTTTCCCTTCAAGCGCTACTTCTTGCCGGACCCGCTCCGCGGGTCCCGCTTCGCGGTGCTTGTTCCTCATTGGTCACTGGGGAAAGGAAACTCTGGAAGACTGCTGTTGTGGGCGCTGAAGATTCAGGGCTGCGAGCGCGTCGGTGTTCGGCCTCCGTTTCCCAGGAGTCCCTGCCACTGACCTGCCCCGAGGCACCTGGGCCGCTCTCCCTGACCGCCACGCCCCCCTTCAACGCTATTAAATCTTCTGATCTCCAAACCTCCGTGGGACTGTTTACTGCTTCTGAGCATACCTTGTTGGGAGTGGACCCTTGCTGAAGCGCTACTGCCATATCGAGCGCTGCTTTCCCTTCAAGCTCTACTTCTTGCCGGACCCGCTCCGCGGGTCCCGCTTCGCGGTGCTTGTTCCTCATTGGTCACTGGGGAAAGGAAACTCTGGAAGACTGCTGTTGTGGGCGCTGAAGATTCAGGGCTGCGAGCGCGTCGGTGCTCGGACTCCGTTTCCTAGGAGTCCCTGCCACTGACCTGCCCCGAGGCACCTGGGCCGCTCTCCCTGACCGCCACGCCCCCCTTCAACGCTATTAAAGCTTCTGATCTCCAAACCTCCGTGGGACCCTTTACTGCTTCTGAGCCTACCTTGTTGGGAGTGGACCCTTGCTGAAGCGCTACTGCCATATCGAGTGCTGCTTTCCCTTTAACCGCTACTTCTTGCCGGACCCGCTCCGCGGGTCCCGCTTCGCGGTGCTTGTTCCTCATTGGTCACTGGGAAAAGGAAACTCTGGAAGACTGCTGTTGTGGGCGCTGAAGATTCAGGGCTGCAAGCACGTCGGTGCTCGGTCTACGTTTCCCAGGAGTCCCTGCCACTGACCTGCCCCGAGGCACCTGGGCCGCTCTCCCTGACCGCCACACCCCCCTTCAACACTATTAAAGCTTCTGATCTCCAAACCTCCGTGGGACCCTCTACTGCTTCTGAGCCTACCTTGTTGGGAGTGGACCCTTGCTGAAGCGCTACTGCCATATCGAGCGCTGCTTTCCCTTCAAGCGCTACTTCTTGCCGGACCCGCTCCGCGGGTCCCGCTTCGCGGTGCTTGTTCCTCATTGGTCACTGGGGAAAGGAAACTCTGGAAGACTGATGTTGTGGGCGCTGAAGATTCAGGGCTGCGAGCGCGTGGGTGTTCGGACTCCGTCTCCCAGGAGTCCCTGCCACTGGCCTGCCCCGAGGCACCTGGGCCGCTCTCCCTGACCGCCACGCCCCCCTTCAACGCTATTAAAGCTTCTGATCTCCAAACCTCCGTGGGACCCTTTACTGCTTCTGAGCCTACCTTGTTGGGAGTGGACCCTTGCTGGGGAAAGGAAACTCTGGAAGACTGCTGTTGTGGGCGCTGAAGATTACGCGGAGGCAGAACCTGGTTCCTTAACCGGTTCAGCAACTGTAATACGACACATGTTATCTACAGACTTATGTGTAGCTGTGGTCTTTATTATATCGGCCTCACGACTCGCAAAGTAAAGATACGAGTGCAGGAACATCTCAGCACCATCAGAGCAAAGAAACTCACAACCCGCCTGGTACAACATTTTAACACCTCGGGGCATGATCCCAAAGATCTTAAGTGGACCGTCCTAGAGAAGGTGGTGGGCGAAACTCACAACTTGGAGAACATTCTAGCAAGGAAAGAAGCGAAATGGATATTTCTGGAGTAGGCAGACCAGGAGGGGCTTAATGAAAATATTGAGTGGAATAGAGTAAGCAGGCGATAACAGGGCTCTGTCACTAATTCCTGCTAGGCTCTGAGGATATCAGCCACGAGGGGTGATAATATGGAGGGCTGCAGACCTATTGCCCTTACTTTGTCTATTTACACATGCACTCCTATGAGGGTCCCAGCCTTACGAACAAACATCCCGGTTGGGGCGTGCATGGGGTACACTCATTTACAATAGGCAATAGTGAATCCCCTTTGTATGCCTCTTGATACTCCACCTATGAACCGTACACACACTCCAGGGCATCTGTGTAGGTATCTGGTTGTTTTGGTGCTAACCTTTACCCAAAACCCAAGTCGCATTTAAAAATAACTCAACCTGCATGGGGTATTTCCCTAAGTGCAATTGTTTACAGTGGGCTTCCCCCCCCCCTTTTTATCAGTACAGTGGCGGCCTAGAATAAATAGACCTAATAATAGTGGTCCAAACCCTTTGGCAGTTTAATATCTACTCCAGCGCATGTTCGCGAATCCGCTAGGTAGTTGATACCAGATCGTTATCAGCCCATTCCAAGATGGCCGCGCCGCGCGACGTGGTGGGCGGGGTCACGTTCCCCTCCGGCTACTTCCTGTTCCACGCACATATCCAGCGCGAGGACCGTCGGAAGCGCCGGAGGGACTCGGCAGCAGTAAGAGGGCTGTGGAGGTGTAGCGTATGTGTGCTTGGGGGTGTCTATGTATCGACTCCGTTTGATCCTTATGGGCTAAAAATGCGTGTCCGATTTTGTAATGAGACCGATATTTGACTGTAAGCCTTACACGCCTTAAGAACGACCCTTTACTGCTTCTGAGCCTACCTTGTTGGGAGTGGACCCTTGCTGAAGCGCTACTGCCATATTGAGCGCTGCTTTCCCTTCAAGCGCTACTTCTTGCCGGACCCGCTCCGCGGGTCCCGCTTCGCGGTGCTTGTTCCTCATTGGTCCCTGGGGAAAGGAAACTCTGGAAGACTGCTGTTGTGGGCGCTGAAGATTCAGGGCTGCGAGCGCGTCGGTGTTCGGACTCCGTTTCCCAGGAGTCCCTGCCACTGACCTGCCCCAAGGCACCTGGGCCGCTCTCCCTGACCGCCACGCCCCCCTTCAACGCTATTAAAGCTTCTGATCTCCAAACCTCCGTGGGACTGTTTACTGCTTCTGAGCATACCTTGTTGGGAGTGGACCCTTGCTGAAGCGCTACTGCCATATCGAGCGCTGCTTTCCCTTCAAGCGCTACTTCTTGCCGGACCCGCTCCGCGGGTCCCGCTTCGCGGTGCTTGTTCCTCATTGGTCACTGGGAAAAGGAAACTCTGGAAGACTGCTGTTGTGGGCGCTGAAGATTCAGGGCTGCGAGCGCGTCGGTGTTCGGACTCCGTTTCCCAGGAGTCCCTGCCACTGACCTGCCCCGAGGCACCTGGGCCGCTCTCCCTGACCGCCACGCCCCCCTTCAACGCTATTAAAGCTTCTGATCTCCAAACCTCCGTGGGACTGTTTACTGCTTCTGAGCATACCTTGTTGGGAGTGGACCCTTGCTGAAGCGCTACTGCCATATCGAGCGCTGCTTTCCCTTCAAGCGCTACTTCTTGCCGGACCCGCTCCGCGGGTCCCGCTTCGCGGTGCTTGTTCCTCATTGGTCACTGGGGAAAGGAAACTCTGGAAGACTGCTGTTGTGGGCGCTGAAGATTCAGGGCTGCGAGCGCGTCGGTGCTCGGACTCCGTTTCCTAGGAGTCCCTGCCACTGACCTGCCCCGAGGCACCTGGGCCGCTCTCCCTGACCGCCACGCCCCCCCTTCAACGCTATTAAAGCTTCTGATCTCCAAACCTCCGTGGGACCCTTTACTGCTTCTGAGCCTACCTTGCTGGGATTGGACCCTTGCTGAAGCGCTACTGCCATATCGAGTGCTGCTTTCCCTTTAACCGCTACTTCTTGCCGGACCCGCTCCGCGGGTCCCGCTTCGCGGTGCTTGTTCCTCATTGGTCACTGGGAAAAGGAAACTCTGGAAGACTGCTGTTGTGGGCGCTGAAGATTCAGGGCTGCGAGCGCGTCGGTGCTCGGACTCCGTTTCCTAGGAGTCCCTGCCACTGACCTGCCCCGAGGCACCTGGGCCGCTCTCCCTGACCGCCACGCCCCCCTTCAACGCTATTAAAGCTTCTGATCTCCAAACCTCCGTGGGACCCTTTACTGCTTCTGAGCCTACCTTGTTGGGAGTGGACCCTTGCTGAAGCGCTACTGCCATATCGAGTGCTGCTTTCCCTTTAACCGCTACTTCTTGCCGGACCCGCTCCGCGGGTCCCGCTTCGCGGTGCTTGTTCCTCATTGGTCACTGGGAAAAGGAAACTCTGGAAGACTGCTGTTGTGGGCGCTGAAGATTCAGGGCTGCAAGCACGTCGGTGCTCGGTCTCCGTTTCCCAGGAGTCCCTGCCACTGACCTGCCCCGAGGCACCTGGGCCTCTCTCCCTGACCGCCACACCCCCCTTCCACACTATTAAAGCTTCTGATCTCCAAACCTCCGTGGGACCCTTTACTGCTTCTGAGCCTACCTTGTTGGGAGTGGACCCTTGCTGAAGCGCTACTGCCATATCGAGCGCTGCTTTCCCTTCAAGCGCTACTTCTTGCCGGACCCGCTCCGCGGGTCCCGCTTCGCGGTGCTTGTTCCTCATTGGTCACTGGGAAAAGGAAACTCTGGAAGACTGCTGTTGTGGGCGCTGAAGATTCAGGGCTGCGAGCGCGTCGGTGCTCGGACTCCGTTTCCTAGGAGTCCCTGCCACTGACCTGCCCCGAGGCACCTGGGCCGCTCTCCCTGACCGCCACGCCCCCCTTCAATGCTATTAAAGCTTCTGATCTCCAAACCTCCGTGGGACCCTTTACTGCTTCTGAGCCTACCTTGTTGGGAGTGGACCCTTGCTGAAGCGCTACTGCCATATCGAGTGCTGCTTTCCCTTTAACCGCTACTTCTTGCCGGACCCGCTCCGCGGGTCCCGCTTCGCGGTGCTTGTTCCTCATTGGTCACTGGGAAAAGGAAACTCTGGAAGACTGCTGTTGTGGGCGCTGAAGATTCAGGGCTGCAAGCACGTCGGTGCTCGGTCTCCGTTTCCCAGGAGTCCCTGCCACTGACCTGCCCCGAGGCACCTGGGCCGCTCTCCCTGACCGCCACCCCCCCCGTCAACACTATTAAAGCTTCTGATCTCCAAACCTCCGTGGGACCCTTTACTGCTTCTGAGCCTACCTTGCTGGGAGTGGACCCTTGCTGAAGCGCTACTGCCATATCGAGTGCTGCTTTCCCTTTAACCGCTACTTCTTGCCGGACCCGCTCCGCGGGTCCCGCTTCGCGGTGCTTGTTCCTCATTGGTCACTGGGAAAAGGAAACTCTGGAAGACTGCTGTTGTGGGCGCTGAAGAATCAGGGCTGCAAGCACGTCGGTGCTCGGTCTCCGTTTCCCAGGAGTCCCTGCCACTGACCTGCCCCGAGGCACCTGGGCCGCTCTCCCTGACCGCCACACCCCCCTTCAACACTATTAAAGCTTCTGATCTCCAAACCTCCGTGGGACCCTTTACTGCTTCTGAGCCTACCTTGTTGGGAGTGGACCCTTGCTGAAGCGCTACTGCCATATCGAGCGCTGCTTTCCCTTCAAGCGCTACTTCTTGCCGGACCCGCTCCGCGGGTCCCGCTTCGCGGTGCTTGTTCCTCATTGGTCACTGGGGAGAGGAAACTCTGGAAGACTGCTGTTGTGGGCGCTGAAGATTCAGGGCTGCGAGCGCGTCGGTGCTCGGACTCTGTTTCCCAGGAGTCCCTGCACTGACCTGCCCCGAGGCACCTGGGCCGCTCTCCCTGACCTCCACGCCCCCCTTCAACGCTATTAAAGCTTCTGATCTCCAAACCTCCGTGGGACCCTTTACTGCTTCTGAGCCTACCTTGTTGGGAGTGGACCCTTGCTGAAGCGCTACTGCCATATCGAGTGCTGCTTTCCCTTAAACCGCTACTTCTTGCCGGACCCGCTCCGCGGGTCCCGATTCGCGGTGCTTGTTCCTCATTGGTCACTGGGAAAAGGAAACTCTGGAAGACTGCTGTTGTGGGCGCTGAAGATTCAGGGCTGCGAGCGCGTCGGTGCTCGGACTCCGTTTCCTAGGAGTCCCTGCCACTGACCTGCCCCGAGGCACCTGGGCCGCTCTCCCTGACCGCCACGCCCCCCTTCAACGCTATTAAAGCTTCTGATCTCCAAACCTCCGTGGGACCCTTTACTGCTTCTGAGCCTACCTTGTTGGGAGTGGACCCTTGCTGAAGCGCTACTGCCATATCGAGTGCTGCTTTCCCTTTAACCGCTACTTCTTGCCGGACCCGCTCCGCGGGTCCCGCTTCGCGGTGCTTGTTCCTCATTGGTCACTGGGAAAAGGAAACTCTGGAAGACTGCTGTTGTGGGCGCTGAAGATTCAGGGCTGCAAGCACGTCGGTGCTCGGTCTCCGTTTCCCAGGAGTCCCTGCCACTGACCTGCCCCGAGGCACCTGGGCCTCTCTCCCTGACCGCCACACCCCCCTTCCACACTATTAAAGCTTCTGATCTCCAAACCTCCGTGGGACCCTTTACTGCTTCTGAGCCTACCTTGTTGGGAGTGGACCCTTGCTGAAGCGCTACTGCCATATCGAGCGCTGCTTTCCCTTCAAGCGCTACTTCTTGCCGGACCCGCTCCGCGGGTCCCGCTTCGCGGTGCTTGTTCCTCATTGGTCACTGGGAAAAGGAAACTCTGGAAGACTGCTGTTGTGGGCGCTGAAGATTCAGGGCTGCGAGCGCGTCGGTGCTCGGACTCCGTTTCCTAGGAGTCCCTGCCACTGACCTGCCCCGAGGCACCTGGGCCGCTCTCCCTGACCGCCACGCCCCCCTTCAATGCTATTAAAGCTTCTGATCTCCAAACCTCCGTGGGACCCTTTACTGCTTCTGAGCCTACCTTGTTGGGAGTGGACCCTTGCTGAAGCGCTACTGCCATATCGAGTGCTGCTTTCCCTTTAACCGCTACTTCTTGCCGGACCCGCTCCGCGGGTCCCGCTTCGCGGTGCTTGTTCCTCATTGGTCACTGGGAAAAGGAAACTCTGGAAGACTGCTGTTGTGGGCGCTGAAGATTCAGGGCTGCAAGCACGTCGGTGCTCGGTCTCCGTTTCCCAGGAGTCCCTGCCACTGACCTGCCCCGAGGCACCTGGGCCGCTCTCCCTGACCGCCACCCCCCCCGTCAACACTATTAAAGCTTCTGATCTCCAAACCTCCGTGGGACCCTTTACTGCTTCTGAGCCTACATTGTTGGGAGTGGACCCTTGCTGAAGCGCTACTGCCATATCGAGCGCTGCTTTCCCTTCAAGCGCTACTTCTTGCCGGACCCGCTTCGCGGTGCTTGTTCCTCATTGGTCACTGGGGAAAGGAAACTCTGGAAGACTGCTGTTGTGGGCGCTGAAGATTCAGGGCTGCGAGCGCGTCGGTGCTCGGACTCCGTTTCCTAGGAGTCCCTGCCACTGACCTGCCCCGAGGCACCTGGGCCGCTCTCCCTGACCTCCACGCCCCCCTTCAACGCTATTAAAGCTTCTGATCTCCAAACCTCCGTGGGACCCTTTACTGCTTCTGAGCCTACCTTGTTGGGAGTGGACCCTTGCTGAAGCGCTACTGCCATATCGAGCGCTGCTTTCCCTTCAACAGCTACTTCTTGCCGGACCCGCTTCGCGGGTCCCGCTTCGCGGTGCTTGTTCCTCATTGGTCACTGGGGAAAGGAAACTCTGGAAGACTGCTGTTGTGGGCGCTGAAGATTCAGGGCTGCAAGCACGTCGGTGCTCGGTCTCCGTTTCCCAGGAGTCCCTGCCACTGACCTGCCCCGAGGCACCTGGGCCGCTCTCCCTGACCGCCACACCCCCCTTCAACACTATTAAAGCTTCTGATCTCCAAACCTCCGTGGGACCCTTTACTGCTTCTGAGCCTACCTTGTTGGGAGTGGACCCTTGCTGAAGCGCTACTGCCATATCAAGCGCTGCTTTCCCTTCAAGCGCTACTTCTTGCCGGACCCGCTCCGCGGGTCCCGCTTCGCGGTGCTTGTTCCTCATTGGTCACTGGGGAAAGGAAACTCTGGAAGACTGCTGTTGTGGGCGCTGAAGATTCAGGGCTGCGAGCGCGTCGGTGCTCGGACTCTGTTTCCCAGGAGTCCCTGCCACTGACCTGCCCCGAGGCACCTGGGCCGCTCTCCCTGACCTCCACGCCCCCCTTCAACGCTATTAAAGCTTCTGATCTCCAAACCTCCGTGGGACCCTTTACTGCTTCTGAGCCTACCTTGTTGGGAGTGGACCCTTGCTGAAGCGCTACTGCCATATCGAGTGCTGCTTTCCCTTAAACCGCTACTTCTTGCCGGACCCGCTCCGCGGGTCCCGCTTCGCGGTGCTTGTTCCTCATTGGTCACTGGGAAAAGGAAACTCTGGAAGACTGCTGTTGTGGGCGCTGAAGATTCAGGGCTGCGAGCGCGTCGGTGCTCGGACTCCGTTTCCTAGGAGTCCCTGCCACTGACCTGCCCCGAGGCACCTGGGCCGCTCTCCCTGACCGCCACGCCCCCTTCAACGCTATTAAAGCTTCTGATCTCCAAACCTCCGTGGGACCCTTTACTGCTTCTGAGCCTACCTTGTTGGGAGTGGACCCTTGCTGAAGCGCTACTGCCATATCGAGTGCTGCTTTCCCTTTAACCGCTACTTCTTGCCGGACCCGCTCCGCGGGTCCCGCTTCGCGGTGCTTGTTCCTCATTGGTCACTGGGAAAAGGAAACTCTGGAAGACTGCTGTTGTGGGCGCTGAAGATTCAGGGCTGCGAGCGCGTCGGTGCTCGGACTCCGTTTCCTAGGAGTCCCTGCCACTGACCTGCCCCGAGGCACCTGGGCCGCTCTCCCTGACCGCCACGCCCCCCTTCAACGCTATTAAAACTTCTGATCTCCAAACCTCCGTGGGACCCTTTACTGCTTCTGAGCCTACCTTGTTGGGAGTGGACCCTTGCTGAAGCGCTACTGCCATATCGAGTGCTGCTTTCCCTTTAACCGCTACTTCTTGCCGGACCCGCTCCGCGGGTCCCGCTTCGCGGTGCTTGTTCCTCATTGGTCACTGGGAAAAGGAAACTCTGGAAGACTGCTGTTGTGGGCGCTGAAGATTCAGGGCTGCAAGCACGTCGGTGCTCGGTCTCCGTTTCCCAGGAGTCCCTGCCACTGACCTGCCCCGAGGCACCTGGGCCGCTCTCCCTGACCGCCACCCCCCCCGTCAACACTATTAAAGCTTCTGATCTCCAAACCTCCGTGGGACCCTTTACTGCTTCTGAGCCTACCTTGTTGGGAGTGGACCCTTGCTGAAGCGCTACTGCCATATCGAGCGCTGCTTTCCCTTCAAGCGCTACTTCTTGCCGGACCCGCTCCGCGGGTCCCGCTTCGCGGTGCTTGTTCCTCATTGGTCACTGGGGAAAGGAAACTCTGGAAGACTGCTGTTGTGGGCGCTGAAGATTCAGGGCTGCGAGCGCGTCGGTGCTCGGACTCCGTTTCCTAGGAGTCCCTGCCACTGGCCTGCCCCGAGGCACCTGGGCCGCTCTCCCTGACCTCCACGCCCCCCTTCAACGCTATTAAAGCTTCTGATCTCCAAACCTCCGTGGGACCCTTTACTGCTTCTGAGCCTACCTTGTTGGGAGTGGACCCTTGCTGAAGCGCTACTGCCATATCGAGCGCTGCTTTCCCTTCAACCGCTACTTCTTGCCGGACCCGCTTTGCGGGTCCCACTTCGCGGTGCTTGTTCCTCATTGGTCACTGGGGAAAGGAAACTCTGGAAGACTGCTGTTGTGGGCGCTGAAGATTCAGGGCTGCGAGCGCGTTGGTGCTTGGACTCCGTTTCCCAGGAGTCCCTGCCACTGACCTGCCCCGAGGCACCTGGGCCGCTCTCCCTGACCGCCACGCCCCCCTTACACTGATACTCAAATAGCCCTTTCCCCGCGTTCGCGGGACAAAGCGCGGAGTGAAGCAAAGGGCGGGCCGTTTGAGGCCGTTCGAGTAATGGAGAGACTGGACTGGGCCATACCCTTTTCATTTTTATTTTTCCTTCTCTTCCCCTTTGCCACTTTCTAGGTAAAATGGTTGTGACCAGAGGGAATAAAACTAAGGCCCCGGGCAGCGTGGGCAAATTGCTTGGTCATATGCATGATTTTATAACAAAGGCGAATGCATTCATAGACCAAAGCATATCATTGATAGAAGAAAGGGTATCCCTAGATCTAGCATTTGCCAAAAGATCCTCCTTGGGTAACCTGGCTGATGCTAGAACACCAGTTGTAGGGAACTTCAATGAAGGGGTGAGGGCGAGTCGTGAGAGACGAAGCTTGCCTAATATTGTGGATCTATCTGTGTCCCAGCTTGCAGATTCACAGCTAAGCACAGACTTAGAAAGAACACCTGAATTATTACCTCAAACCCCCTCACATACGACTTCTCTGGAAAGAATCCATGCAAGGGGAAGGAGGGAGGGCGCGATAAGTAAGAGGAAGAATGATCAAAAAAACCCTACCTCTGATACGACAATTTATATTTCTAGTGCCCCACAGGATCCACCCCCCAGAGCAGAACACTTAGAAGTTCCTGCACTAATCCATCATAGTGAGTATGAAACCCCCACCCCCGCTAATCTGGATTCCCCCTCCCTTTTACCCACTAACAACGGACCACGTGACGGTGATAATCTACAGCTGTTAAATAAGATCGCTGATCTATTCAGACTATCTATGCTACCAGTAGAACAATCTTAATCTCCCGGTCCCTAAAGCTAACAGAAATATTTCTAGAGGCTCCGGGGAGGCCAGACTTCCAGTTGATTTGCCACCTGAGGCTTCACCGTACGTAGTGGTCATGACTGGCGTCCCAGAGTTAGCGGACCACAACACGGAACCTGGTTGGTCCCTGAAAAACAAGGCACAACATTGGTTACAGACCAATCGTCCCATGCCTCCAACCTGGCATGGAAGGATTCTGTCAGTACGTAGGAACCATGGGTGGGTAAAGCCAGAAAAACGATTCCTGGGGATTGCATCGTGATTACCTTTGAAGACCCCCGCATAGCAGATTATATCTGCTCCTGGAAAGACACGAACGCAAACGGAGGTATCAGTGTTAAACCACTCTCTTTCTTTTACCCTTTAAGACAATCGAAGGGCTTTTTCCAGGATTATGATCCTCCATGGGCTACATCAGCCCCCCGACAGGTCGATTTTTCTAATACCGGATATCATGGGGGCACCAGATATCGTGAGCAAGATAATTCTTGGCATTTAGTGGGATCACGTTACCAGGGTGGAGGTTGGGAAGAATGGAGGCCTCATATGCAGAGGACGGTACATAGAGTACCGCCCCGCTGGGAACCGTGGTATAATATCCCGCTGACTGACAGATTCAGTGGACTCGAAATGGTCGATTGACCACCAACTGAAACTGAACCTATTAATTTTAATTCACCCCACTCCACTCCTAAAATAAACACTCCCCCGGCACCCATAGAAGTAGTAGCACTAAAAGATGACATACTGCCTATACCCATCCTCTTTTGGAACGTAGCGGGCCTGCGCACCAAGATTGAGGATGGGACGGCTCAAAATTTCTTAGAATCTTATAAAATAATTTGTCTTCAGGAGTCATGGTCCACAACAGAGCTCCATTTATTAGGATACAAAACATTTTTCATCCCAGCTGTGCGTAGCATAACAGGCAGGCCCAAAGGAGGGCTAATAACGTACATAGCGAATACCTTGAACCACCTAAAAGTATCCATTGTCCACTCTGATCCTAATTGCCAAATTCTTTCACTTTCCTTTGTGAATAAGGATACCATTCTTTTGACTAACTTTTATAATAATCTAGAGGAAGATCAATTCATGACTCTTCTTAGAAATGTATATGAGAGATTAAGTCAACTCTATCAGTGGAAAGGTAGATATAGGGCAACTCACTTACTATGGGGAGGGGATTTCAATCTTCATCCGTGCCCACTGGCGAATTTACATTGCTGCGGGATTGTGGATGAATTTGAGGCCCCATTAGTGCATTTCACTCACAGCAAGGCGGGGAATGCCTTAATCAATGTGCTCTCCGACTTGGATCTGCAAATCGCTAATCGTCCAAGTCCGGATTCAAATTCCCTTAATCCGACCTATGTGGGCAGAGGTCACCAAACGACAGTTGATTACATCTTCCTGTCTCCTGGACTGTTAGACATAGCCAAAGATTTCCAGGTCATTGATAACTCATTGAGTGACCACTCTGCGCTGAGGATGCACCTTCATTTACCCGAGTATAAGCCACAAAACACAGTAATAGCAAATACTCTTGCCCAGCATAACCTAGAGTTAGGCAAACAGAATGGTTACACAATAAAATGGGAAAAAATTAACCCTAGTGAAATCACAAAAAAATTGGTCAAGCTGGCTTATCCCAATATAATTAAATGCTTAGACCTCTCTGTAAGCTACGAAGAAGTCCTAAATAATTTTAAACAATTCTTAGAGAAAGTTAAGGAACTACTTTCGTCCAAATCAACGTCCAAGTATTCTGGCAAGAAAGGGTGGTTTAATCATAACTGTACTACAGCCCTTACTAAATTAAAACTTGCCCTACACAATAAACCTAGGGACATGGGACAGATCCAACTTCTCAGACGCCAATACATCGGGAAACGTAAGTTAAGAACCAAAGAATTGAAACAAAAACTCTGGAAAGATTTGCACAAGAGTGCTGTTTCAAAAAATAGCGAGGCTTTCTGGCAAACGGTTAAAGCTCCTTATCTTACTGACAATAATACCCCCAAGATTGAAGTAGCCATAGATGAAGAAACATGGGTGGCTCATTTCACTAAGATCTTTAAAAATAATTCAACTATAGATGGCCCAGATAACACGCTTCCAAAAGTACAATACCCAATCCCGCTCCTCTTTGATATTCCCGACCTACTAGTGGCTTTGGAAACAAGCAAAACAGGGAAAGCCCCAGGTCCTGATGGGGTCCCAGTGGACTTTTTTAAACACAACTTGGACCTCTGGGCACCCATTCTTACAAGAGTATGCATAGCCGCCGCAAATGAGGGAGTTCTGAACTCTTGGACCAAGTCTATCATGGTCCCCATATTTAAAAAAGGGGACCGCCAAGATGTGAAATGCTATCGCCTCATCTCATTGCTGGACTCGCTCGGTAAGGTCGTGGGGAGAGTAATTCTAGAGCGACTTCAGCAGTGGGGTGAGGAGAGAGGCATTATTTCCGACCTCCCATTCGGTTTCCGGGAGGGGTTCGGAACGGTAGAGCAGGCCCTCAATCTCAGTCTCATAGTGAGTAAATACACACAGGCGAAGGAGAACATGATATATATGGTCTACGTAGACCTGTCCACAGCTTTTGACTGCGTTTCGCACTCAAAACTGTGGACGGTCCTAAGCCAAATGGGAGTGGAACCCCCCCTCTTAGACTTTTTGAGGGAGCTCTATTCGGGAGTCTCGGCCAGAGTATGCTTTGGCCTGAACGGCGAGCTGACAGCACCGTTTGGAGTAGAGCGTGGAGTCAGGCAAGGATGTGTCCTGGCCCCCTTCCTTTTCTCACTTTACACCAACGGCTTGGAGAAAGGGATGTTGTGGGAGGCCCAGGACCTCCCACGTATAAAACAGCACCTGATTCCCGCTCTGCTTTACGCGGATGATGCTGTCATTCTAGCGCGTACTCCGCGCGAGCTTCAGAACTCCCTGGATAGATATACGACTTTCATGGGGGGTCTGGACCTACAGGTAAACGTCAAGAAAACGTTTGTCATGATATCAGGTACTAGGAAAAAAGGAGTAAAAGAGACCTATCTCGACAATCAAAAACTCAAGGTTACTGCCCAGTATCCGTATCTTGGTATCATGATAGACGAACGACTGACATGGAAGCCAGCAGTAGAGACAAGATGCCATCTATTTAAAAGATCAATAGCGGCTCTGATGAGTTTCTCTCAGAGATTGGGGAAAAGGGCTCCAGTGGAGTTATTGAAAATTTACAGCGCAAAATGTCAGGCCATTGCTTTGAATGGAGCTGGAGTCTGGGGACACACGGATACCAGCTCCATTCAGGTAGCAGAAAACGCCTTCCTAAGATTTCTTTTAGCTACTCCAAGAGGCACCTCAACCTATGCCTCCCACCTGGAATTAGGAATTCCTTACCTAGAGGACCTGCTCAAGATTCAACCATTGATGCTGTGGCGGCGCATTTGGACATCTGTCAAAAATGCACTGACCCAGTCCATTGTAGCTGACACAATGGCTCTTGACAAGTCTTCAAAAGTAAGATGGCTCTGCTATATTAGAAATTTTCTTTAAGATCTTGGCCTTGAGAAATACTACCTACAACCAGAGTCTATAGTCGACCTCCCGAAGAGAGCACTAAAACAACAAGCCCTCTGTCATTTAGAGACTCTGAGATTGGCATCCGAATCGTCAAAACCTTCGGTTATTCATGCGAACGTGGTCCAAATAACGTATGGCATTCATCCCTATTTAACACTACAGGTGACAACATACGAGAGAATGCTGATGACAAGATTCAGGTTGGATACATTTTTTAGATTAGTCGCGTTCCCTATGAAAAATGGATGGGATTCAAGTTTTCCCCCATGTCCTTGTGATAGGAAATCAAACCAGTCTAATTTACATCTTATCATGTTTTGCAAATTCCACCATTCACATAGGAAAATCTGGCTACTCCCTACATTGAGGAGTTGGGGCATTAGACAATGCAGGCCGGCATTCCTTAGACTTCAAATGCTTGAATCTGAATCTGTCTGCTATTTTGTTCTTAACTTTCTAAAATGTACTATGAAGCACAGGCAAAACCTATAAAAAGTACTTTGTAATTTTATCCTAATGAAATGAAATGGTTCGAAAATTTTATTCTTCTAAATACTGTTTTTGTATGAACTTCTCAGAACTTACTTTTTTTAAAACTTGTACACTTGAGTAAAAAATGTAAATTGTACCTTTTAATGTTTCTTTTATGGTTTTTCTTTGTGAAAAAGCCGAGTAAAGAAGTTTATATATATATAATTAAGAACGAGCAATAGCCTGCCATGCTGGGTTGGGGTACTTTAGCAAACAGCATAACCCCTGCCAGTTGTATATGGAGTAGGCTCTCTGAAATTCGGGAGAAGGTTGCTGGATTGAGCGGGTGTCCTAGTCATTTAACAACATCCGTAGTACCTTACAAGATTGGGGACTGGGGACATCATAGTTTTTATCCACCTCTCTCTATCTACTTGTTTCCAAAGGGTTCTAGTTCGCAATGTTCCATCTGATGCATATTTTGTTTTCAAATATGTACAGGTGGCTGCGTTTATTTCCGGTCACATTTTGGGACACGTGAATACCTGACACGGTGCCCTAATGAGTGGTGCTGGTACGTGCTGACGTAGCACCCTCAAGGTAAATGTACCTCAATTGTGTGTCATTTTATGCTGCATCGGTGATGCCCCCCATGGGAGGGGCTTGAATGACGCTCTGAGCGTCTTTCTGTTTTATCTCCTCACACAGGTCCACATTTGTCTGAAAAGACTGAGAATAGTTAACCCCTCTTATGCCCTGATGAAATCGCTAAAACGTGGAGCGATGAAACATGTCGGCTTGAGGACATAAATCACCATGGTATACAAGTAACCATTTTTAACAAGTGGGGTTTGCTGCGTCAGAATAAAACGGTAAAGCAAGCAAAACCCTACTACACATTATAATTTTTTGTGTTTGGTTAAGGGTCTATTTATTTGTTTCTGTATACTACAAGTGTGTGTCAGTGTTGATACGTCTGTCACTATTTGTGTTTTTCACCACTATTCTCACGTCCGCACTATTATTCTTTTCTAGTGCACGTTTGTCTTTTCACATAGAGAGAGTGGCCAATGATGAGATGTGGGTATACCGGCAATTACTAACTGGGAACCCCCTCGGGTGGTTCTACCGTGAGGTACTCTCTCTATTTTTCACACATTTTTTGGGGTGAACTGTATGTGTTCCTGTGTGATTTTATAACTAGAACGCATCTTGACCTAAGGATTTATGTTATTGGACAAATTCCTGGGAATATTAATGATAAGTAGTCCCTATCTTGTTGGTCTTTTATATGGATGCAGTTATATGTAGGTGAGGCTCCAATTGTTTGAATACTGTGTGAGTGGGGGGCAGCCTTGACTGGTATCGTAGCACATCTCCGCTGCCTGCTCTGAGTGATATTGACGAATCCTATTGCTGCCTTACATTGCATTTCCATCGCCGTATTGCGCTGTGTACTACCGCTTATGCATTGATTTCTGTTGTTAATAGTGCATCTGCTCGATCCGTGTAAGGCCGACGGCCATTTTGTTATTGTTGTTGTTGTGTCGCCCTGCCCTTGTCTCTACCCCGCTCCCGCCTTCCCAGCTGACCCTCCCTCCCACTAATACTACCTGCGCAGCTCTGACCCTAACGCGCTGTGACCTTCCTGCTCCCTGCAGACACGGTCGCTCCCCCACGCTGCTCCTTGACCTGCCTCGCCTCTGTAACTGGTATTGTAGCACATCTCCGCTGCCTGCTCTGAGTGATATTGACGAATCCTATTGCTGCCTTACATTGCATTTCCATCGCCGTATTGCGCTGTGTACTACCGCTTATGCATTGATTTCTGTTGTTAATAGTGCATCTGCTCGATCCGTGTAAGGCCGCCGGCCATTTTGTTATTGTTGTTGTTGTGTCGCCCTGCCCTGGTCTCCACCCCGCTCCCGCCTTCCCAGCTGACCCTCCCTCCCACTAATACTACCTGCGCAGCTCTGACCCTAACGCGCTGTGACCTTCCTGCTCCCTGCAGACACGGTCGCTCCCCCACGCTGCTCCTTGACCTGCCTCGCCTCTGTGACTGGTATCGTAGCACATCTCCGCTGCCTGCTCTGAGTGATATTGACGAATCCTATTGCTGCCTTACATTGCATTTCCATCGCCGTATTGCGCTGTGTACTACCGCTTATGCATTGATTTCTGTTGTTAATAGTGCATCTGCTCGATCCGTGTAAGGCCGCCGGCCATTTTGTTATTGTTGTTGTTGTGTCGTCCTGCCCTGGTCTCCACCCCGCTCCTGCCTTCCCAGCTGACCCTCCCTCCCACTAATACTACCTGCGCAGCTCTGACCCTAACGCGCTGTGACCTTCCTGCTCCCTGCAGACACGGTCGCTCCCCCACGCTGCTCCTTGACCTGCCTCGCCTCTGTGACTGGTATCGTAGCACATCTCCGCTGCCTGCTCTGAGTGATATTGACGAATCCTATTGCTGCCTTACATTGCATTTCCATCGCCGTATTGCGCTGTGTACTACCGCTTAGGCATTGATTTCTGTTGTTAATAGTGCATCTGCTCGATCCGTGTAAGGCCGCCGGCCATTTTGTTATTGTTGTTGTTGTGTCGCCCTGCCCTGGTCTCCACCCCGCTCCCGCCTTCCCAGCTGACCCTCCCTCCCACTAATACTACCTGCGCAGCTCTGACCCTAACGCGCTGTGACCTTCCTGCTCCCTGCAGACACGGTCGCTCCCCCACGCTGCTCCTTGACCTGCCTCGCCTCTGTGACTGGTATCGTAGCACATCTCCGCTGCCTGCTCTGAGTGATATTGACGAATCCTATTGCTGCCTTACATTGCATTTCCATTGCCGTATTGCGCTGTGTACTACCGCTTATGCATTGATTTCTGTTGTTAATAGTGCATCTGCTCGATCCGTGTGAGGCCGCCGGCCATTTTGTTATTGTTGTTGTTGTGTCACCCTGCCCTGGTCTCCACCCCGCTCCCGCCTTCCCAGCTGACCCTCCCTCCCACTAATACTACCTACACAGCTCTGACCCTAACGCGCTGTGACCTTCCTGCTCCCTGCAGACACGGTCGCTCCCCCACGCTGCTCCTTGACCTGCCTCGCCTCTGTGACTGGTATTGTAGCACATCTCCGCTGCCTGCTCTGAGTGATATTGACGAATCCTATTGCTGCTTACATTGCATTTCCATCGCCGTATTGCGCTGTGTACTACCGCTTATGCATTGATTTCTGTTAATAGTGCATCTGCTCGATCCGTGTAAGGCCGCCGGCCATTTTGTTATTGTTGTTGTTGTGTCGCCCTGCCCTGGTCTCCACCCCGCTCCCGCCTTCCCAGCTGACCCTCCCTCCCACTAATACTACCTGCGCAGCTCTGACCCTAACGCGCTGTGACCTTCCTGCTCCCTGCAGACACGGTTGCTCCCCCACGCTGCTCCTTGACCTGCCTCGCCTCTGTGACTGGTATCGTAGCACATCTCCGCTGCCTGCTCTGAGTGATATTGACGAATCCTATTGCTGCCTTACATTGCATTTCCATCGCCGTATTGCGCTGTGTACTACCGCTTATGCATTGATTTCTGTTGTTAATAGTGCATCGGCTCGATCCGTGTAAGGCCGCCGGCCATTTTGTTATTGTTGTTGTTGTGTCGCCCTGCCCTGGTCTCCACCCCGCTCCCGCCTTCCCAGCTGACCCTCCCTCCCACTAATACTACCTGCGCAGGTCTGACCCTAACGCCCTGTGACCTTCCTGCTCCCTGCAGACACGGTCGCTCCCCCACGCTGCTCCTTGACCTGCCTCGCCTCTGTGACTGGTATCGTAGCACATCTCCGCTGCCTGCTCTGAGTGATATTGACGAATCCTATTGCTGCCTTACATTGCATTTCCATCGCCGTATTGCGCTGTGTACTACCGCTTATGCATTGATTTCTGTTGTTAATAGTGCATCTGCTCGATCCGTGTAAGGCCGCCGGCCATTTTGTTATTGTTGTTGTTGTGTCGCCCTGCCCTGGTCTCCACCCCGCTCCCGCCTTCCCAGCTGACCCTCCCTCGCCCCTCCTCTTCCACTATCCACATATGACAGATGCCTACGCACGCAGCGTTCACGCGCAGCCGTCGCGCCCCATGCGCGCCGAAGGTGCGCCAAAGGTAAGCCCGTCTACTCCCGTCCGCGCCTGGCCCGCGCCTAGCGCCTGTCCACCTGGCCCCCGCCATACCCAGCCCACTAGAGTCACATACGATGCCGCAACCCTCCTTGCCCTCAACCCCGGACGCGCCCCACAATGCTGCGAAGCCACCCCAGGATGTATCCACGGTCCATTCGCCTGCCCCTCCTGCAAGTTCAACTGTTCCAGGACCCTCACCAAACCCACCTCCTCCACACGCAGCCCCGACGCTAACCACCTGAAGTGCATCCTGCTCAACACCCGCTCGGTCCACAGACACGCAACGGAACTCTGGGACCTACTCGACACTGCTTCACCGGACATCGCCTTCCTCACAGAAACCTGGATGAACACATCATCAGCACCCGACATCGCCATAGCCATACCGGACGGCTACAAGATTACCCGTAAAGACCGCACCAACCAAATAGGAGGAGGAATCACCATCATCCATAAGAACACCATCAAAGTCACGACCAGCGCCGATGATAATCTTGCAACCGCCGAACATCTCCACTTTCAGATTCACACCGACCCTAGGACCACACTTAGAGGCACCCACATCTACAGGCCTCCAGGCACCCGCAGTCAATTCAGCGATGACATCACAGACTTCGTCAGCCCACATGCCCTCGCCTCCGAGAACTACATTCTTTTAGGAGACTTCAACTACCACCGTGAAAACAAACACGACAGCAACACCACCGCCCTTCTGGACAACCTGGCCAATCTCGGACTCAAACAACTCGTTGACACCCCCACCCATGTAGCCGGACACACGCTCGACCCTATCTTCACCTCCAGCATGCACATCTCCTTCGATCGCACCACAGCCCTCCACTGGACGGACCACAGCTGTGTTCACTTCAGCTACAAAGCCACCCTGACCCACAACCATCCACAACCTATTCCTCGGAGAAACTGGAACAAAATCACTTCCGACCAACTCCTCACATCACTCAACCGAAACCCTCCCACCCTCTCATTGGACCCAAACCAAACAGCCACCAATCTCAAGCAATGGATCACCCACAGCGCTGATGAATTAGCACCCCTGAAAAAACACCAGATCAAATCAGCCAACAAAAAGGCTCCCTGGTTCAACGATGACCTTAAAAAATCCAAGAAGCTATGCCGCACCCTGGAGAAAACATGGAGAAAAAACCCGACCACAGACAACATGTCCACCCTTAAGGCAGCCACCCGCAAACACCACCAACTCATTCAATCCGCCAAGAAATCAGCATTCAAGGATCGTCTCGACAACAACACTCACTACAGCAAGGAACTTTTCAACATCGTCAAAGAATTCACCAACCCCACCGCAGCATCCAACGACATCACTCCATCCCAAGACCTCTGCGACTCGTTATCCTCCTTCTTCTACAACAAAATTGCCGACATCCACAACAGCTTTGAGAACACTCCCAGCGTTCAACCCTCCCCACCCACCTCAGATCCAACCCCGCCAACTAACTATCTTGGCGCCTGGAACCCAATCACCACTGAAGACACCATCCGCCTAATGAACTCAATCCACTCTGGCTCGCCAACTGCCCCCTGCCCCCACCACATCTTCAACAAAGCGGACTCCATCATCGCACCTCATCTCCGTGATGTCATCAACTGCTCGTTCAGCTCTGCCACCTTTCCGGAAAGCTGGAAACACGCCGAACTCAGCGCCCTCCTGAAGAAACCCACAGCAGACCCCTCTGAACTTAAAAACTACCGGCCCACTTCCCTCCTCCCTTTCCGGCCAAAGTCATCGAGAAAGCCGTCAACAGCCAGCTCGCCGCCTTCCTTGAATCCAACAACTCCCTTGACCCATCCCAATCCGGATTTCGAGCCAAACACAGCACCGAAACTGCCCTCATTGCAGCTACGAACGACATCCGAACTCTACTGGACAACGGTGAAACAGTGGCCCTCATTCTACTCGACCTCTCCGCCGCTTTCGACACAGTCTGCCACAGTACCCTTATACAACGCCTCAGCAACATTGGAATACAAGGAAAAGCCTTGGTCTGGATCACCTCATTCCTCGCTGGGAGAACTCAAAGAGTCCGACTTCCCCCTTTCAACTCTGAGGCCACCGAAATCATCTGTGGCGTACCACAAGGATCTTCACTCAGTCCCACCCTCTTCAACGTTTACATGAGTCCACTTGCCTCCATCGCGCGTCAACACAACCTTAACATCATATCTTACGCCGACGACACCCAGTTAATCCTCTCCCTCACCAAAGACCCTAACATCGCCAAAACCAATCTTCACGAAGGCATGGAAGAAGTAGCCGAATGGATGAAACATAGCCGCCTAAAACTCAACTCAGACAAAACGGAGGTGCTCATCCTAGGATCTTACCCCTCTGCATGGGACGACTCTTGGTGGCCTTCCGCTCTGGGCACAGCACCCACACCCACAGACCACGCACGTAACCTTGGCTTCATCCTAGACTCCTCTCTCTCGATGTCCAGACAAGTCAACGCAGTCTCATCCTCTTGCTTCAACGTACTTCGCACTCTCAAAAAGATCTTCCGCTGGATCCCCCTGGAGACAAGAAAGACTGTCACCCACGCACTGGTCACAAGTCGACTGGATTACGGCAACACACTTTACGCCGGAATCACAGTAAAATTACAGAAAAAACTCCAACGCATCCAAAACGCATCAGCGAGACTCATATTAGACATCCCTCGCCAAGATCACATCACCGGACACCTAAAAGACCTCCACTGGCTTCCCGTCAACAAAAGAATTACATTCCGCCTTCTCACCCACGCACACAAGGCCCTCTACAATCTAGGACCCGAATGCCTCAACACTCGCCTGTCCTTCTACAAACCCGCCGGCCAACTAAGATCGTCCAATCAAGCCCTTGCCGTGGTCCCGCGCATCCGAAAATCCACCATGGGTGGCAGATCCTTCTCCTTCCTTGCCGCCAAGACCTGGAACTGACTCCCCACTCACCTCCGCCTTACTCAAAATCACAACGCCTTCAGAAAAGATCTTAAAACTTGGTTATTTGACAAATAATGAACCCCTTCCCCAAGCGCCTTGAGACCCTCTGGGTGAGCAGTGCGCTATACAAATTCCAGAACTTGAACAGAACTTGAACCTACTCCCTTCCCCCTCTACTTCTAGAGATTGTTCTGTTACAGCCCTATTCAGGCCCAGGTGCTATCTCCTCCCACCACTCAAGTTGTAAATGCAGTCATTCAGCCTAGGGCTGACTCAACCAGCCTCCTGGGGAATCCTCAGCCCCTGTCACTCTCAAACCAGACAGTCAATACGCAAACAGGCCAAGGCTCACAGAAAGGTCAGACAAGAGAACAGCAACTTTCTAAAAGTGCTGTTCTCAAACACAGGATTTAAAAACAACCTTCCCAAAAAGATGTGTTATTAAATTCTGAGTTCAGGGATACCAGACTTGTATGTCCTATATTGTTCCTATGAGAAGATCTGCTGGTAGCCACTGTAGCCAGCATCCCCCATGATAGCCTATGGAGCAAAATGGCATTGCAGCAGTGTAAAACGAAAATGGCTGTAATTCACTTCCAGAGCATGTCACCTGCACAAGTACATGCTCTACCTTTCACATACACTGCACCCTGCCCATGCGGGTACCTTGGGCCTTCCATAGGGGTGACCAATGTGCACAAAAATGGAAGGGTTAGGCATGGTCAGTGGGGACACTGACCAGGAGGACATGGCAGTTCACAGACTGCACACAGGCACTGCGGTGGCAGGCCTGAGACACCATTTTGGGGCATTTGTCATCACCAGCCCTGGCACACCCAGTGCACTTTACTAGGAACTTCTTGGTGATACAAATGTGCCAATTATGTATATCCAATCATAATAACAATTTACACAGAGAGCATATGCACTTTAGCACTGATCAGCAGTGGTAAAGTGCTCAGAGTCCTATTGCCAACAGCCACGGGTCAGGAAAAATAAGGGAGGAAGAAGCAAAAAGTTTGGGGATGACCCTGCAAGAAGGGCCACTTCCAACAGACATTGTTAGAGGAGCCAAGCTTATTGTTAGATGTGCAAAAGCTGTCCTTGCTGAAAAGAAAGAAGAAAGTATTATGGCTAAAATTGGGGACACAAAACCCTTCACTAAGCAGGTGAAGAAAGTGTATAATAGGATGCCTGTTAGTGATAAAATGTACATTAGTAACAAGAAACGTTGTTTCAGAAGTGGCAGTTTTAGCCATTTGGCGTACGATAAGAAATGCCCGGCCAGGAAACAGAAATGTTTATTTTGTGGGTTTATTGGGCATTTTCAAAAAGTTTGCCAGAAAAAAAACCTTCTTGTTCCATTAAGTTGATTGAGGGAGATCGCAAAGCTGCCATTAGTACTTCAGATGGAGACGACGTGAACATGCGTGTTCTCAATATCGAAGACGACCTTGTGATGCAAGTTGATACCACGCAAGTAACCAGGGTGGAGAAACCAGTTTGTGATATGTCAATACGTGTAATCGACATATCATTGTGGTTGACTCTGGTTCTGCCTATAATATTGTTAACAAAATGGTATGGGAAGAAAAGTTAACACTATTCCTGTGTGAACAGTTAGAGAGGCTTGACATCACCATCAAGACATTTATAGGTGATCCTATAGATGCTTGTGGCTATAGGAAGCTTAAGTTTGCTTTCAAAGGCAGGGAATCTTTGGTCAATTTATATATGTCCATGACGGGACCATGGTGGCTGGATCAGGGACACCTAGGCATAGTTCTGGATCCTAACAGTTCTGATCCAGTCCTCATTGTCCAGTCTGATGAAGAGTATAGCAAGGGTGTGTTACAAAAGTTTCCGAATGTATTTTCAGGGGCAATTGGCCTTTTGAGTGGGTTTGAACATAGTATTTTTCTCAAGAAAGGGGCTATACCTAAAATTCACATGGTTAGTGACTTTGTTCTTGCTATTAAGATTGAAGTTAAGGTACAATTGGAGAAGTTACTTGAAGATGGAGTTATAGAACAGGTGGAGTCTTCAGAGTGGGTGGCACCCTTGGTGGTGGCAAAGAGACCTAATGGAAATTTTAGGTTGTGTATTGACTTATGCGACCTCAATGACAACATCATAGTTGACCAGTTCCCTCTGCCACTCATCAACGAACTGTAAGCCGTCATGAAGGGTGTCAAGAGGTTTTCCGCCACAGATCTCAAAGCGGCCTTCCACCAAGTCCCTCTGCACTCACTCTGACAGTAAGAGCCTTAACACATTTGTCACACCTTTTGGGTTTTACAGATTCAAGAGGGTACCTTTTGGTCTAGCCTCTGCTGCAGCAATAATCCAAAGGCTGATCCAGGAAATCTTTAAAGTGTCTAGAACATTCTTATGTTTCAGGATGATAGCTTAGTTATGGGCAAAACCAGGGAAGATCACAACATGAAGTTGTCACAGGTTCTTAGCATCCTTGAATCTAAGGGTTTAACCGCAGAGCACAGTAAGTCCAAATTTGCTGGTACAGAAGTAACATATCTTGGAATGTAATTCCTGGGGATGGTATCGTGCCTAAGATAGAGCTACTGGATGCATACGGAATGCCCCTGAACCCAAGAACCGGGATGCACTGCGTTCATTTTTGGGTCTTGTCAAATTGTACTGCAAATTCATTAAAAATGTCGTGTGAAAAACGCATGACAAAAGGCAACTGCCACCTCTGTAACCCTGGCTACTTTGACCCTAGATGCAACAAAAGCGTTTGATAGAGTCAATTGGCTTTATCTTAATGATGTATTAAAAAAATTCAAGTGCGGAGAAGACTTTTGCAGAACAATTAAATTACTTTATAACACACCTTCTGCAAGGATAATGATTAATGGGGGCCTGACAGATGCATTTAAGATAACCAGGGGTACAAGGCAAGGCTGTCCGCTTTCCCCCCTCCTTTTCAATTTATATGTAGAACCGTTTGCTCAAAGGCTTAGGACCGAGGCTAACATTCCATCCTTTAGCTACGGGGAGTGGGAAAAGCGGGTAGCTTTATACGCGGATGATATCCTGATATGTACATCTGACCCAATTAAGGCATTCCCAGTTATTATCGCATGTGCAAAAGAATTTGGGCAAATATCGGGATATGATATAAATTCTAGTAAGACAGAGGTAATGGTATGGAACCTCCCAAATATTAAGCTAGAGGCAAATATTTCAACATCCATGCGTTATTTAGGAGTAAGAATAACACAGGAAGTGGATAAAATAGGATCAAATAATCTAGAGAGAATACACACGGAAAGTAAGAAACTCTTAAAGTCTTGGTCACACCTACCACTCTCTATAACTGGTAGGGTGAATTTAGTCAAAATGTGTATCCTCCCCAAGTTTACTTTTATTTTCAATACAATCCCAATTGCATTTGAACAGAAACAATTGGAAAAGTCAAAAAGAGAAATTAATTTGCTGTACTATTCATGGGCTTTTCAGATTTCACATTCGAGAATGTTATTGAAAACACCTTCTAATTTAACCTCTAACTCCATGTACAAAGCTATAATATTGGGGGCAGATTCAACACCTGAAGGATTTATGTTCAAATTTGGAAATTATAAATTCTTCAAAAAAATTAAACTTAAAATGGCACAATCATGGGCTAAAAACTGGTATAACATAAGGAAAAAATAGGCCTGTCCTACTATTCTACGTATTCTCCTATTTGGGACTCACCTGGCTTACCAGTATTTTTGAAAGATAGGCTATAAAACATTATAAAACAAGCAGGGATTACTAGGTGGGGTCAACTGATCAGAGACAGGAAATTAATAGCCTGGAATGAATTACTAGAACTACTAGGAACAGAAATATCTAGATTTAAATATATCCAACTAGATAGCTGGGTGAGATCACAAAGCCGTACAGACTCCAACATTGGGAAAATGAATGCGTTAGAACAAATGCTGGTAGAGCGACCAAGCGGAGGAAAAGAAGTAGCCACCTGGTATTGGCAGATGTTAGAAGAAAATAATGGGGAGTTTAAATTACCAGATGAGTTATGGGGGACAGTGATTGATATTCCATGTGATGAGAAATGGCAACAATCTTGTGGTTTACTGTATAAAATGGTAAAACCAGCATGGCTAAGACGCAACCATCTTTTTTCAATTCACCGCGCTTATATAACACCGCTAAAACTGTCTAAATTTCTCCCAAACAAAAAAAGTAACAAGTGTAATATGGTGGATGCTAATGACAGACATATGTTTTTAGAATGTCCGGATCTTTTGAATTTCTGGGAAGAGGTGAAGAACACGTTGAACTCTATCTTACAAGTATCCTTGGTAATTACTCTTCCACTTGTTATCTTTGGAATAGAAGACAATATTAGGGGTAAGGAGAAATCTTTCCTTTTTTATGCGATCTTATTGGCAAGAAGACAGATATGTATTCAGTGGACAGAAAAAACTCCCCCATTACATTCTCGGTGGCTGTCTTCTTTATATGAAACATCTAAAATGGACCTCCAAAGAACTGCTAGTAAACGTAATTTGGTCTTTTGGGATCTTTTGATTAACTGGAAGTGAACCCGGGGTTTTTTTTTTTATACCCGGGTCCGATGATTATGCCATTAACGCTCTTGGACCTGGGCCAGCCTAGTATCGAATGGGTCCTACAGGTTGAAAAATACCTAGATAGAGCTGAATATATTCCTTCTCGGTTTGGGACATCTATGCCATCGGAAAAATCAAATCAAGGCTCTGAGCCGGGTAAAGTGGTTGGTATGTCCTTTTTCGGAAAAGGGAAGGCAAATGAGGACAAAAAGAAAAAAGAAAAAAAAAAAGAACCCCCCACCCCCAAAAAAAAAGGCAATACTTAAAAATAAGAACAAATTTGTGTGGTCGGAGGCATGTCAAAGGTCATTTTGTTCTCTGAAAGAGGAAATGTGCACTGCTCCCTTTAGAAGGTTTTGATTGTTGACTGCGCTAAATCTCCAGGTGTCATACTTGACTAAAGACTCAACCTAATCTCACACATCAACTCCATTGCCAAGAGCGCACGTTATCAGCTGCGCCTTTTATGGGGGATTCGTCAGTTCTTCCTGGAGAATGACCTAAAAACCCTGGTCCAATCGCTAGTTCTCTCTAGACTAGATTATTGTAATTCTCTTCTGACTGGCCTTCCCAAATCTCACCTCTCCCCCCTCAAATCCGTCCTCCATTCAGTAGCTCGCTTCATTTCGGGGTCCAAACGAAGTGACCACATCACTCCTATCCTGTCTTCTCTCCGATGGCTTCCCATCGAGGCTAGAGCTATTTACAAAACAGTGTGCATCACCCACAAAGCTTTGCACTCTTCCTCCCCTCGCTATCTGGCGAATAAAGTGAAATTGTCTGGAGGCTCAAGACGTTATCGAAATGCAGAAAAGTTCCTGCTTGAGCCCCCCTCCTTCAAAAGGGAAAAATTGATGGCTCAATCGTTCTCAGGTAATACTGTGAGAATCTGGAACTTGCTTCCTCCTTTGCACAGTGCCATCACCTTCATCCACATCTTCAAAGCGGACCTCAAATCTCTCCTATTCCAAAGACACTTTCAGAACTAATTCCTTCCTTCTCAGACCCCGTCAGGAAGTTCTTTAGTCATTGTAAATTTGTCATATATATTTATATTTTTGTTTGTACATTCTGTGCTTGATGTGTTTAATATTGTGGGGAGACGCCTAACGAGCCAATTTGCAGACCAGGGAGCTCACCTTCAATCCCTGCAACGTGCCGCTGTAAAAGCTTCCCTCGGCAACGCTGCACCTCGCGGTACCCGCTGCGCGGGTCCCGCATCGCCTGTCCTTGCTGAGTGGCTACCAGAGGAGGAGGATATTTACTGCCAAGACTTGCTTCAACAGAGGGCGGGAGAGGAACACTCCTTCAGGGCTGCGAGCGCCAGGTGAGAGACAGGGACTCCATTTCCCAGGAGTCCCTGTGTTGCCATCACCTGCACCTGGATGCTCTCCCTGCTTGCCCCACCCCCGACCGCCGAGTCAAAGGTGCCGTCAGGCCAGGACACTTTGGGAGACGCCTAACGAGCCAATTTGCAGACCAGGGAGCTCACCTTCAATCCCTGCAACGTGCCGCTGTAAAAGCTTCCCTCGGCAACGCTGCACCTCGCGGTACCCGCTGCGCGGGTCCCGCATCGCCTGTCCTTGCTGAGTGGCTACCAGAGGAGGAGGATATTTACTGCCAAGACTTGCTTCAACAGAGGGCGGGAGAGGAACACTCCTTCAGGGCTGCGAGCGCCAGGTGAGGGACAGGGACTCCATTTCCCAGGAGTCCCTGTGTTGCCATCACCTGCACCTGGACGCTCTCCCTGCTTGCCCCGCCCCCGACCGCCGAGTCAAAGGTGCCGTCAGGCCAGGACGCTTTGGGAGACGCCTAACGAGCCAATTTGCAGACCAGGGAGCTCACCTTCAATCCCTGCAACGTGCCGCTGTAAAAGCTTCCCTCGGCAACGCTGCACCTCGCGGTACCCGCTGCGCGGGTCCCGCATCGCCGGTCCCGCATTGCCTGTCCTTGCTGAGTGGCTACCAGAGGAGGAGGATATTTACTGCCAAGACTTGCTTCAACAGAGGGCGGAAGAGGAACACTCCTTCAGGGCTGCGAGCGCCAGGTGAGGGACAGGGACTCCATTTCCCAGGAGTCCCTGTGTTGCCATCACCTGCACCTGGACGCTCTCCCTGCTTGCCCCGCCCCCAACCACCTCTTCGCCTTCATATAAACAGCTGACCCCGCTAAGCGGGACGCCCGGGGCTAAGCCCGGGCAAAGGGCGGGCCCTCTAAGGCCCTCGTTAGGCCAGAGGAGGCCGGGCAGGGCCAACCCTTTAATACCTGTAGTTCAGTGGCCCTTGTTCAGCCACACGTTGGATATGGCGTCAGAAGAGGAAACCCCTGGGAAAAAAGGAAGATTACGCAATGGGTCATTGGAGAACTATTTTCCCAAGAAGAGTGAGGGTGAAAAGGATTCCATCCTAGCAGAGCGTAGGGCAGATCGGCGTCGCTCAGTTGAGAGCATGAAACATAGACCCCTCACTGATAGTTCCCTGCTAGTTTTGACCCGGAAGGGAGGTTCTGTTGACTTGAGTGAGGACAACGCTAGCCAAGAAGGCGTTCCCCTCTTGTTCCGTGATTTTGTATCCACACCCTGTTTGCCCTTGGATAACATTACAATTGTTTCTCCTACCCCTAGTCCAAGTCGCATTATGGTCACATCTAAACCTAGGAAACAGAAACCTAAGCTTTTACCTGCTGCTCAGATCCATCGCCCACCTCCTAGTAAAAAAAGGAGGAAACAAAAGGTGGCTCCAGGCAAAGCCAAAACCCCGTATACTGAGTTTGGCAAAAGGGCAAAATCCCCCATTTTAACTGAGATTACCCTAGCAGAGGTTCAGGACTCCACACCAGCTGTAGTACCACCATTGGTTCATAGTCCATCTGAAGTAGCCATACAGGCGGTGGTTCCTGACAGTAATACTAGAGACACAGCAGCTGTTACTTTACCTCCCCCCACATTGATAGGGAACTTGGAGTTTTTGTTGAGATCTCTCCTTTTACCAATTAATGAGTCCATTAAAAAGGTGGAAATCAGACTGACCATATTGGAAGCCGCCATAACCAGTATGGCCACTCTGACTAAAACCCAGGGGAGTGGGGTGGCGCATCCTACACCCTTGATAAGGCCCCCTCCCACCTCTGTTCAAAAGAACCCATCTGCCCCAGCTCAGCCGGCCAAGCAAACTTTACAGTCCCAGGGTAGAGTTGACCTTCCCTCCCAAAATCCACCGCCTCCAAAACAAGTAAAGACACCAGTAATTGAATCGGGTGATGCCCCAAATAAATCAATCTTAAAGGCCCCGGCAAATAACAACCAGGACGCACAAGGGGAAGGTAGAAATAACAGAATACCACATAAAAAGGTGCCACAAGTGGATATTCCCCCTGAAGCAGTGCCGTTTGTGGTGGTCTTGACTGGGGTCCCTCAGTTAGCAGAAAATAAGAAGGAGGGATATGTTGACCTCAAGAATAAAATCATTCATTGGTTGAGGACATATAGACCGATAGCGCCCCATATAGATGGAGATATAGTCCATGTCAGACGGATTAACTGGCTGGGGAGTAGAACTAAAAATATGGAGGGGGATCTAGTGGTGGTCAATTTTAGAGACCCTCGGGCTGTTGATTATATCTTAAACTGGCCACCAGGAAACGGGGAAACTCGCATCATCCCCCGGGCCCTAACATACTTCTATCCCAGGTCAGACGATATCCCCTTTAAATATCCAAATAAATTTCAATCCTACAGACCATCTCTTACCCTGCCCTACAATAACAATTATCCCCATTACGGGCAACATTTTGCCTTGGTGCCTGACCAGCCCCCTGCCTGGTCTACGGTCCCTTATAGACATACGATGAACCATGGCACCAGGATGAATCACCTGAGACCTTTTACCCCACTGGACACTTACAATCGGTTTTCTCATGCTCTCTGGGCTAGAAGATTGCGATTGAAGTTCAGTGCCCGGGGGGGAGGTAAGTGAACTCTTGGGGGAGGAGGCCCCAAGACGACTCTGTGGTAGTATAGATACAGGGGAAGTTAGTCCTCCATCAGCTCAAACTGTTATCACTAACATCATTACTGAGGCTTCTATCTCAGCTGGGCCTATTACTAGCATGGGTGGTTGCCCTGCAACCCCTATTCCTCTGGCACAGGAGGGGGGGAGCTGCAAGACCATGGCGGATAATGAGGGTGTGAATGGGGGGGGGTACACCATAGTGCCTAAAGGACGGCGGGTAGTAAACCTCCTTTCTTGGAACATTGCGGGGTTAAAAAGGAAGTTAGAAATTCCAGAGTGGCACACGTTCATTGAGAGGTTTGATGTCTGCCTGTTTCAGGAAACTTGGAGCCTATTACCGTTACACAAATCGGGGTATACCACCCACTTTTTGCCAGCAGTAAGCAAGGGAAAGGGTAGACCAGCTGGTGGCCTCTTGGTCTGGATTAAATTAGAGCTGGACTGGGTGGTTACACGCCACAACTTGGAGTGTAATGATATACTCCACCTCTCCTCTAGAGGAAAGGGGGAGGGTAGTAGGTTTGACCTTTTCAATGTTTACGCTAGAGGGGCACCTGGGGACTCTGCCTCTCTGACTTTGACAGCTCTGGACTCCGCCTTAGCTAACTGCCCTTCATCAGCAAAAATCATCGTGGGGGGTGATTTTAATTGCACATTTGAACCCCTCCTCGGAGATGACCCCATGGGTATTGAAGAGGAGGATTCAAAATGGTCCATCCCAACCTTATCCTTGCCCCCCATTAGGAAATGGTCAGCTAGGGCAATCCAAATCAATGCACTGACTAGGGACCACAAGTTAAGAGCCCTCAATGGCAGGACTATATCCGATCAGGCAGGGGCACTGACCTTCAACAGACTTACTGGGCCGTCCCGAATTGACTACATCCTAATGGATGTTAGTTTTTGGGCAGACCTTATTGACATGGAGGTCCTCCCAAGTCAGGATAGCGACCACAATCCCCTATGTTGCAAGTTTAATTGGGGTACCCTAAAGATAGGAGAGTGAATGTCACCTTAAAAACATCTAAAGAGATTATCCCATATAACAACAACCGTAGATTGAAATGGGATAAGGCTAAACTCAAGGAGGATGATCTAAGGGCCATAAAATCACTGGTAGAGGGCTTGTCTTCTGATTTGGAGGTCTGGGTCAGTGAAAATCAGATTATCAGGTTCCCACACCCCTCCCTTGACTCAGCCTATAAAGCCACAATAGATCATGTTGGTCAATTTTTTACCTCGAAAGGGAAAAGCAATAGGGATACTGTTACACCCCCCTCCTCTAATAAACCTTGGTATACAGATCAGTGTAAGGGCAGAAGAAAAAACCTGACAAAAGCCCTGATTTCTGGGGATCCTTTGCTGGTTAGAGCGGCCAGGAAGGAATACCTAAAAGCATTATCACTGGCTAAACGCGAGTGGGAGGAACAGCATTGGCAGGACCTATCCAATGCTGTGAGTAGTAGGAACCCGAACCTTTTTTGGGATCTGATTAATAGAACTAGGCAGAGGAAATCGCAACCATTGGCTGTACATATAACCAGTCAGCAATGGTTTGATCATTTCTCATCCCTATATGGAGGTATTGAGGAAACAGCCAGCCCTGGGGCAGATAGTTTAGGTGATGGAGATTTCTTAGGGGTGGACGACCCTCCATTTACGACCACAGAAGTAGTGATGGCGATCAGACATCTAACCCCAAAGAAAGCAGCTGGGCAGGATGGGATCCCTGGAGACCTGTTGATAGCGGAGCCGCAGGCTTGGGCCAAATTAATCGCCACAATAATGAATTTGATTACCAGGGGTCACCAGGTGCCAGACTCTTGGAAGGGGGCAGAGGTAGTAACCGTGTTCAAGAAGGGGGCAAGAGATGACCCTGCGAACTACAGACCTATCAGCCTGATAGACATAATTCAGAAAGTGGTTGGCAGGGTCATCATTTCAAGAGTAGGAGATTGGATGGAGGAGGCCAGTATTCTCTTCCACCTACAAGCGGGGTTTAGAAGAAAGGTAGGCACAATGGACCAGGTCTTTCGCTTCTTTGTTATCTATTGGAAGGCAGTTACCATCAAGAAAGGCAGTTTATATATGGCCTTCATAGATCTCAAAACGGCCTTCGACCTGGTCCCCCGCGCAAAATTATGGGAGATCCTAGGAGAGATGGGATTTCCCAGTGGTCTCCTGAACCTAATCGTAAAGCTCCACGAGGGGAATTACGCGAGGGTTAGATGGGGATCCCAGGGACAGTTAACAGATAGGGTCCCTGTGAGGAGAGGAGTACGCCAGGGCTGTGTTATGGCTCCGACCCTTTTCTCCCTATTCGTGAATGGAGTGGTGGACCATCTGAAGGGGGAGGAGGCGGATGCCCCTTCCCTGGCGGGGGAAAGAATCCCCACTTTACTCTTCGCCGACGACACCTTATTAATCTCCAAATCCCCAGTGGGTTTGCAAAAACTCTTGAACCGGTTTAGCTCCTTCTGTACCATCCGAGGTTTAACCATCAATACCTCAAAAACTAAATTGATGGCACTCTCCCCCTCTAAAAGATTCAAAAACAACTTCCTGCTCAATGGGGTTCCTTTGGAGTTGGTCGAGTCTTTTGACTATCTCGGTGTCCGGATAAACAGTCGCATGACTTGGAAGGACCACTTGGCCAAAATGTTACTCAGCCACCAAAGAGTATCGGGGGTGACTTTGAGGGAGCTCCTTGAATCATGTAGTAAACCTGTCTCCCCGGCCATGGCCATTTATGAGGGTCAGATTCTACCAGCGGCATTATATGGCTCCGAACTCTGGGGGTTCGAAAATGTCTCAGATCTATCTACAGCGGAAAATAATTTTTTAAGGAAAGTGGTGGCTCTTCCTGCTTCCACCCCACTGATCCCCCTGAGATTAGATCTGGGCAGAAGAGCACTAAAGGACTTGGTAAGGCTACGCCCGTTGCTCTTTTGGACTCGTTTAAGAAGAACTGAGGAGCTTGCAAAATATGCTGAAGGGTTGGACGATCTTCTTCTACTGGACACGGGTAAAAAAATAGGATGGCTGAATAAATTGAAAGACCTGGCTCTTAACTTGGGGCTAAGGGATGCCTGGGAGTCACAATCGCCGCCACCCAAGGAAGTGATCAAAAAGTTATATTGGGACTGGGTACAGAGTAATGCACTGAGGGTTACGGATGGGGGCTCACTCACGGACCAATTTTTGTTATTTAAATGTGTGAGAAAATTGGAGCCCTTCCTCGACCTGATAACCAAACACTTAGACCGAGCGCTATATCTAAAACTGCGATATGGGACGCTTCCGGTGCATGACTTCACGGCGCGGTGGTCAAGCTCTGGTGCCCCCCTGCGCTCATGCCCTGGCTGTGTAGCCCCAACAGAGTCTGTGGCCCATCTTTTCTTTGCCTGCCCAGCTTACAAAGGGGCGCGAAAATTTTGGTTGAAACCTGTCTGCAGGGAACTGGGGTTGAGGTGCCATAGTCAGGCACTACGTGTACTCTCTACGGACTCTTCATCTTCCTTCATGATTTGTGGGGTGGCAAAATTCTTGGGTAGTGCGTGGATGACGCGCTCCCGTTTATTGAAATTGCATTTGGGGGGACCTATAGCAAATTAGTGACTGTGGTGCATCTCCTTCTTTTATTCGTATTTTAATATTTTAATATTTTTATTGGAGAATTGGAAATGTATGCTATATGTATTCTTTTATGGTGATCAATTTGCCGAATAAAGATATTTCAACAGATATTGTGTTCCTTTTGCCTGAGTTGTTTTGATTCTCTGGCCTATTTGTGTTTTTTTCCATTTTTGTAACATTTCTCTCATGTAACGTAACTGGTTCTATTGTACAGTGCTCTGACACCTTGGAGTAAAGTCTGCGCCTTAGAAAAATGCATTAAATAAAATAAATAAATACAAATACAACGTGAATGACAGTTGCAGGGGATGTAACCAGCGAGGAGGGCTGCTTTGTTGTTGGTGTTCCCTTTACATGAATAAAATACTTGTCTAATGCGACTTCTGATGAAGCATTTATAATTCATGTACTAAAAAATGTAAAGCGCTTACACATTTGGGTAAATTACGCGCTATATAAAAACGCATAAATACATAACTTATGAAAGGACGAGTTACGTGTCCGGCACTGACTAGTTCATATAGTTTTCCCTTTGTTTCGCCGTTATGGGAGAATTTGGGAATGCATTGAAACCTCGGAAGTACTTTCTTTACCGGCCCGTGAACCATAAACAACTATTACAGCTGTCACCCACATAAGTACTTATCCAAGATGGCCGAACGGTCTTAGGCGCTTCCTTATTTTCTAGCACCCATCACGGAAGAGGGAAACACACAACTGCGCATCTATCGCTGCGCATCAGCAATCCTTCCGCCCGAGTTGGGGGCCATTTTATGATCAGGCTTAACGTCAAGCCCTCGTACTAATTAGGTCACGGAGTTGAGCCTGAAAACGAAAAGGTTCACCCTGACCCAAAAATGGTGGCGCATTGGGACATTGCTCCGCCTGCACGCGCAGGCTCATGGTTGGAAGTGTGCGCGTGCACGTTGACGGGGCCTTTGGGTTGCCAGTAAACATCCTGGCGAGATTTGAACACGGAGTTTGGGCGGCAGGAAGAGGTGCGTCCGCCATCTTGTTTGTTGTAGTCACTTGGAGGCGGAGGGATTGAGGTGGGGGGGCATCGTTCAAACAGCTTTCAAGCCAAAGGATTGTTGCATTTCTTTCTTTTTTTTGGAACCGAGGGCAGACCGGCGAAGAATAAGGTAAGAGCTGCTATAGTGTTATGCGTCAAGGGGTGGTTGCCAGCAGGCTCATCCGGGAGTGGGAGGCGGGCTGGGCTCACTGGTGCATGTTTTAAAGAAGGGCTGTGTTCAAGGAGTGGCCTACAACCCCGGAGTCAGTGCTTCTCCCCACCTGTCGTGTCCTGCAGATGGAGGCCGTTGTTCTGGGGTAGACGAGCGTTTTAGTGTAAGGTTGGGGTATCCCCGCACTATTCTTGCGTCAGCAGTCAGGCCCGAGATAATGACAGCCACTACTTGTATTTGCAAACTGAAGCTGTGCATTCTCCAGCATTAGGAGTAGTTGGATGTAAAATCGTCCGCTTCAATGCACTTTTGTTTTGCAGGAGTTTCAGCTGTGTGTCTATGGGGGGGGGGGAGATATCTCCGCAATATACATACTGTAGCACCCTGCACAGTGTGTGTGTACTTTGAGGCCATGCTACTCTTTGGGTCAGGCATCATTCTAATAAGTCGTTCTATTACGACATCTCCAGTCTAGGACTCCAGTACGCATAGTTTTCATCCACTTTCTACCCTGTTACTGTGGTTACTCGGGAGATGATTCTGCTGTCACTTTCCCCGTGCCTGAGGTCTGGCGCGCTGGACGTTAAGCAGCAGAGGATAACGGCTCCCCTTATTAAAATGTTGTTACACTGCCTATTTTACAGTAATGAAAGGAAGCCCATTCTGGAATAAAAGGTGCATTTCCATGTGTTTTTTTCTCCTGTGTCCGTATTCTTTCCCAACACCGTTAGGTTGGAGGCAAGAACGTAACTATGACCGTATTTCTTTTTCGTCACATTCTGCGATTTCGATGCAGACTTTTCTCCCATTTAGGCTAATGTTTTAACCGTTCTGCACAAAGTGTGGTGACGTTTAATGATTGGGCCCTGCTTTTGACTTTTGCATCTGTTTTTTACCTCACTTTTAAAATATGAATTACTTTGACCTGTGCAGTGACACCGTAAGTCTTTCCAAGCATAGAAACATCCTCTTGCAGAATGTTTCAGTAGCTACAATGTTCTTACCATGGACTTTATTGCTGCTTTCGTTGTTTTAACTTTTAAATATCCTTGCTCTTTAAGTACTAGCAATTGAGGACACCCAGTTGTTGATAAAAACGCCACGATTTAATATTTGGAATATATTCCTTACAGTAACCCAAAACATATTACTGTTTCGCTGCAGAAAGCTTACTGTTCCCATTTACTGGGTTTCTTACGGTTATTATTTTAAAGCTTGGTTGTTAATGGGAATACATATGCACTCTACAATTTGTGAGCAAACTTCGAAATTGTACAGCGTTAACTGCCCGGTATGTTGCGGGCATTCCTTGTGCGATATATAAAAATCTTCCGAATAAAATGTAAACATACAATTCTGGGGTGTGTGCCTTATAAGAACCTATACGCGACTGTTAAACTATATTAGTTTTTGGGCCTTCTGAGTGAAAATACATATTTTGTACATCAACATACCTAAATGAATTTTAATGTGTGGGCATTTCAGAGCCATTCATTTGGAGCTAACTTCTGGTATTTTGTTGTATCAGCGTATAGTTTCTTGTCATTTGTGCTACCTTCCCATATGGATATACCAGTCACATTCAGTTCAATTTACCAAGTTGCGTTTTTATAATTGACATCTATGGTGTGTACCAGACCGTGAATTCTTTTCAATTAGATCACGGGAACTAGGACTGTTTCCTGTTTAATCTTGTGGTCAATAATTTCTGGCAGTAGTTTGGCGTTTATATTGGTAGTCTGACCTGTCATATTTTGGCCAACTTTAAACTTGCTGCCGATCGTGTATATAGCCAAGAACATTCATTCTGCCAATTTCCAGCATATACTACTGCATGCATAATGTTTTATTAACCAATTTTCCTTTAGAACTTGTAGTTTTTCGCATCAATGCTTGGAGCAGTGTGCTACGTGGCCTTAGGTCGTTTACTCATGTGACTGTTCCACACCACTAATGCTGGCCAGTGTAAGCACACATACTTAAATTAAAGCACCTGTACTGTTTGCCATTCTCTCAATGATTCACCAGCTCTTATGCGGCGACCAAATAACATACAGAACGTGTCCATAATATTCTTGGAGCAAGTATTTTTCTAAGGTTTGATAACCCCTTATATGACCATCATATCTGGTAAACCAGACTTTTCTGTTTCCATGTTGTGGACAAAAATATCTGCATATAATAAACGACTGCTCTGTCCCCCCAACTTCCCCATTCTCGGCAGATCCTCCTGAAGATCCCCATAGGCCCATCAAGAGCCTCTGGCAAATCCTAAATAGAAAACAATGAAGGAGCCAATAAACAGCCCTGTTAACATTATTTTGGAAATTTTAGAGGACAGGCCCTGATTTCACTTACCCAAAAGAACATGACATAAAGTTGAAGAGTGTAAGGCAGTAATTCAGTTGTATCAGTGTAATATTATCTAGTGTAAGACATTTTTCCCTAAAGCCTACCTGTTCTATTGGTATTATCTTTCCACGGCCATCCAACACTTAAAACTTTCCAAAATACTTTTAAAAAATAATTTACTGACAGTCTAAGGCGATATGCCTATAATTTATAGTCCAATTACGGGGGCCTTTTTTTATGCAGAGGAAAAGTGAAACTCCTGGTCCAAGATTTTGGAATGAACATACTTACTGATAGCAGTGGTAGAACACTGGAGTTAGAAAAATTGACCAGTGGATCACTTACCTGGTTATTGATACTGCAATCTCACACAATCACATTGCTCTCAATGATCTTGTATCCAGTATAAAACGTTTGATTTGTTTTGTCGTTTGGAAGGGCATGTGTGAAATTAGAAGCTGTTGAGGAATACTCAGGTGGCCAAAGAAAAGCCAAAACAATGGAATTCAAAGCATACATTTCAGTAATATATCAATCATTTTCATTAATTGTTTGGCATAGATTTAACTATTACCACACAAATATTCAATAGTCTTCCAATATTGCCAAGTGCCTCCTAAACTAACCCTTCTTAAATCGATCAACTTCAGTACATATTCAAGTTTTTTTTATAGGTAACTTTCAATTAATTTATTTTTATAAAAAAAAGCTGCTTATATAGAGTATTCACTATTTGAATGCTACATATATCTAGAAAAGGCTTCATATAGATGAAGCATATTTTAGAAGAGTATTATGAAACAATGCTTGCCTATCCAAGATAACTCTTGACACTTCTTTTAGACAATCAATTGTCTTGAGCATGTCTCGAAATCAGAAAAGTTCAAACGTCTAGCAAGGAGTTGTGATGTTTCCACTGTCTTTCATTTGATCCACAGATACTTCCTTGATTCCATGGACTATCATGTAGGATAGTGGTTCCCAAACTGTGGTCCGTGGACCCCCAGTGGTCCATGACTAAGCATGGGTGAATTTTGCGAATTGACAATTCGAGGATTTGCGAATTGGCAATCCGCAGAATTTGCTCGAATTAGCGGATTTTTTTATTTTTGAGTGTTCGTGAGGCGCTTTGTGTGTTCGCAAGGCGCTTTGCAATTTCGCGGGTTTTTTTTTTTTTTTTACCTACTTAATCACTGCCACCCTCCCGTTTTTTATGCCCCTCTGCCCTCTGCCCTCTGTACCACTCGTTTCTGTGCTCTTCTGCCCCACGCATTTTTTGTCCCCTTCTGCCCTCTGTCCCACTTTTGTGCCCTTCTGCCCTCAGCCCCACTTAGAATGGATAGAAATAGCTTCAACAGGAAGCACTAATAAAGTAAATCAGGTGCTCCAGTTTAAGGTCAAATTAAGTTACACAATCATTAATCACCCCAAGTTTGGGGTGATTAATGATTGTGTAACTGAATTTGAGCTTCAACTCTAGCACCTGCTTTACTTTATCTATTAGAGCTTCCTGTTGAAGTTGACTTTTGTAATTATTTTAGAATGGCTCTGGCACCTTGCCAGCGCCATTCTAAAAGTTACAAAAGTCAGCTTGAACTTTTCACCCGTTCCGTTTGCGGATTTTGCGGGAAATTCGCGAATCTCACGGAATGCGAATTTACAGAAAATCCGCGAGCGGAACTGATTTTCCGCCCATGCTTATCCATGACACATTCTCAGGGGTCCACAGGCAGCAGTTTTAAAAGCACTGCACATTCCTTGTATAGTCAGTAGTTTTCAGACAAATATAAGTGTCAAGATAACTCCGTTGATTAATGTACCTGCTGGAGAAAGGAGTTTTGTCAAGTGCAGATGGGTAATATGCCTGCTGCAAAGAATGTGTACCATGCATTTAAAAAAAACTATTTTATGTGCATAACCCTCTGAGATACTGCTTTTGTGACAGATTCTTTTGTTACTGTTCATATATTACAATCGTAATATAGCACATTCAGCTATAAACTGCCATCAAAGAGCTGCATGCAAACTGCATGGTACAAGATAGAAAGTTATGTTTTTTATCCCAGTCTTTCATTATCCTGATGCTGATAAAAAGGTTTGTTTGGGTAGAAATAAACTATTAATATTAAAGTCGAGGCTAACCACTGTTATGTTCTGAATCCTGAGTTTAAGCTTCTCTAGACCAAGCTCTTAAAAAATGCCTACCAGTGTGTATGATGTAAACCCTGTAGTTCCCTTTGCCTTATGTAACATTTTCTATACACATGTATGATTTTCTCTGTATGTGTGTGATGTAAAGTGCTCTGGTATGAGAGATGATATAATGCAAATGTAATACATGTGACAGAGGGGCTATGGAGAGATGAGAGACACTGTTGGAGGGTGACAATCAGACCCTCCAGCATTTCGCGATTCACGAAAAAATCACGAAATCGGCTGACTAACGCGATGGCCGCGATACTTATAATTATCGCCTATATTTGCCAAAGTGTCTGAAAAACAAACAATGCCGGATAATAGGCTGTGCGCGCATACGTCACTACGTGCAGCCATCCAATACCTGCTTCCGCCTGTCCAAGATCTGTCTGTTATTCTGAGAATGGCCATTACAACGAAATGAAAATACAGATACTGCCCGGAGCGGACTGCGGACCCCGGCGGCCGATGGAACCCTCATTAATAATTGCTGAGAGTCATTCATGCCCGGAGTCCGGATGATATTTGCCACGGAATTCGTGGTGGCCACGAGGCGGGCCGTAGGGCTGCCCCACTCTCGCCTTGCACAGTGAGTAAGTGTTTTTCAAGTAACTGCTTTACAGGTGATCAATGTAATAGGGAAGCACACCAAGCAGCAGAGATCATGGCAGAGAGAGGCACTTGATCCGCTGTATGCATATAGGCTCCTAGGGCCCCTGACTGGGGGGTGGGGGGTGCTGGCAGATGGATGGTGCAGCCGATCAGCAGTAGGAGTGCCTGAGATTAGTGTGTGTTTGGAGTGCAGCAGTTCGGTTAACGGGCGAAAGTAGGAGGGGGTCCAAGAGGCCCAACAGTAAAGTCACCCTTACTTAGCCTCTCCGCGTTCAGAAGGACACCAAGGGTGCAGGGGCTTGACCCACCGTAAGTATAGGCCGATCGGAGGCGCTGCAGGTGGTAGAGAGGATGGAGCATTGGCCAGGCAGTACGGCATTCTTTGAGAAGATGGGAGGGAGCTGGGCCGAGTCAGTATCAGGGAAAACAGCATTGAGCTGAAAACTGTAGATGCAGTTAGTCTTCCTCCTTGGGGTACAGATCCAAAGGGGTTAAGCACAGCAACAAACGCACTGCAGCGATTTAAACAACCCTAGTCCCCTGTCCAAATTACTCAGATGGAGCAACGTTTGTAAAGATGGCAGCAGGTTTGCACACAGACGTTGTCACACATGACCAGTGTGCACAGCTGTTCTGTGTCAAGTCAAGTCATAGCATTTGTATAGCGCACTACATACCCAGAGGGTTTCAAGGCGCTTAGGAAGGGGAGGAGGATTATTTGTCAAATATCCACGTTTTAAGCTGCTTTCTGAACGCTAGGTGGTTCTGGGTGAGGCGAAGGTAAGCGGGGAGTGAGTTCCATGTTTTTGCAGCCAGGTATGAAAAGGATCTGCCTCCCATGGTGGTCTTGTTGATGCGAGGTACAGTGGCGAGGGCTTGGTTGGAAGAACGTAGTTGGCGGGAGGGGGTGTAGAAGGACAGTCGAGAGTTGAGGCAATCTGGTCCGATGTCGTAGAGTGATTTGTGTGCGTGGGTGAGCAGTCGGAAAGTGATCCTCTTATTGACGGGTAGCCAGTGGAGGTCTTTAAGGTGACCAGAGATGTGTTCGTTGCGTGGGATGTCTAATATGAGCCTGGCTGAGGCGTTTTGGATTCGTTGGAGTTTCTTCTGGAGTTTAGCGGTGGTACCTGCGTAGAGGGTGTTTCCGTAGTCCAGTCGGCTCGTGACCAGGGCGTGGGTGACTGTTTTCCTTGTTTCGGAGGGGATGCAGCGAAATGTTTTTCTGAGCATGCGCAGAATGTTGAAGCAGGAAGAGGATACGGCGCTGACTTGTTTGCTCATTGAGAGTGAAGAGTCCAGGATGACACCAAGGTTCCGTGCGTGGTCTGTGGGGATGGGTGCTTTTCCGAGGGCTTCCGGCCACCAGGAGTCGTCCCAAGCAGAAGGGGATGTACCCAAGATGAGGACTTCTGTTTTGTCTGAGTTCAGTTTCAGACGGCTTTGTTTCATCCATTCGGCAACTTCTTTCATTCCTTCGTGTAGGTTAGTTTTGGCGGTGCTGGGGTCATTGGTGAGAGAAAGGATCAGTTGAGTGTCGTCCGCGTAAGAGATGATGTTGAGGTTGTGTTGGCGTGCGATGGCCGCGAGGGGGCTCATGTATACGTTGAAGAGAGTGGGACTGAGTGAGGATCCTTGGGGTACGCCGCAAATGACTTCAGAGGCCTCGGACTTGAATGGAGGAAGGCGGACTCTCTGGGTTCTTCCGGTGAGGAACGAGGTGATCCATTCAAGTGCTTTTCCTTGGATTCCGATGTTATTGAGGCGTTGTAGAAGGGTGCTGTGGCAGACTGTATCGAATGCTGCAGAGAGGTCGAGGAGGATGAGGGCGACTGTGTCTCCATTGTCCAGTAGAGTTCGAATGTCGTCTGTTGCTGCGATGAGGGCGGTCTCAGTGCTGTGTTTTGCTCGGAAGCCAGATTGTGAGGGGTCGAGGGATTTGTTGGCTTCGAGGAAGGCGGCGAGCTGGTTGTTGACGGCTTTCTCAATGACTTTGGCCGGGAATGGAAGAAGCGAGATGGGGCGGTAATTTTTGAGTTCGGTGGGGTCCGCTGTTGGTTTTTTCAGAAGGGCGGTGAGTTCAGCGTGTTTCCAGTCTTCTGGGAAGGTAGCAGAGTTGAAGGAGCAGTTGATGACGTCACGGAGGTGCGGTGCTATGACGGAGTCTGCTTTGTTGAAGATGTGGTGAGGGCATGGGTCTGTGGGGGATCCTGAGTGGATGGAATTCATCAGGCGGATGGTGTCCTCAGTGGAGATTGGGTTCCAGGCGTTAAGGGTGTTCACGGGGGGAAGATGGTCAGCAGATGGTAGGGTGGGTTGGTTGTCGAAGCTGTTGTGGATGTCTGCAATCTTGTTGTGGAAAAAAGAGGCAAGGGAGTCGCAGAGGGTTTGAGAGGGGGTGATGTCGTTGGAGTTGGCCGAGGGATTGGAAAATTCCTTGACGATGTTGAAAAGTTCCTTGCTGTTGTGGGTGTTGTTGTCAAGTCGATCCTTGAATGCTGTTTTCTTGGCTTTTCGGATCAGTTGGTGGTGAGTGCGGGTGGCGCTTTTGAAGGCGTCCTTGGTGCTGGTGGTTGGGTCTTTTTTCCAGGCCTTTTCAAGGGAGCGGCAGAGTTTCTTGGATTTCTTAAGATCATCGTTGAACCATGAGGCTTTCTTGCTGCCAGGTTTACTTTGACGTTTTTTCAGTGGAGCTAAGGTGTCGGCGGTGTTGGATAACCATAGGGTGAGGTTGGCGGCGGCTTCGTTGGCGTTAGAAGAGAGGGCTGGGGAGTTTCGAAGGAGCGATGCGGAGATTTGGTCTGTGGTGATTTTGTTCCAGTTTCTTTGCAGGGTAGGTTGGGAGTGGTTGATGGGTTTCGGCTTGTTGTAGGTGAAGTGAACGCAGCTGTGGTCGGTCCATAGGAGATCCGTAGTGTGGCTGAAGGAGACATGTTTGCTGGAGGTGAAGATAGGGTCGAGTGTGTGACCTGCGATGTGGGTGGGGGAAGTGACTAGTTGTTTAAGTCCGAGGTTGGCGAGGTTGTCCACGAGGGTGGCGGTGTTGTGGTCGTTTATCTTTTCAAGGTGAAAGTTGAGGTCTCCCAGAAGAATATAGTCTTTGGAGGGGAGCGCGTGTGGAGAGATGAAGTCTGTGATGTCTTCACTGAATTTTGCGCGGGGTCCTGGTGGTCTGTAGAGGAGGGTGCCTCTGAGTGTGGTCTTGGGGTCGATGTGGATCTGGAAGTGAAGGTGTTCGGAGTTGGCGAGGTTGGCGTCAGAGCTGGTTGAGATGCGGATAGATTTCTTATGGACGATAGCGATTCCTCCTCCTGTGCCGGTACGGTCACGTTGCTGCATTTGATTTGACCTGAGTTTTGACCAACGCCTTGCAGACTCATCCCCGCAGGCCACCCGGGTCTTCTTGCGGATCGGTGGTATTGTACCCACATCCTTTTGCACATTTGCAGGCCTTGGTGATGGGCACAGACCTCATGTCAGCCAATATCCCACGCTCACCCACATATCTGTCACATTCCAATGGCACCAGACAGGTTTCATGCCCCAGGCAACTTTGAGCGACAATAAAAAATGCCAAGAAAACAGCAACTCTGGTGATTAATGGACCGCCTGGGTACCGTCCGAGTTTTGTCTAGTGGAACTTTTACACAGAGTAAAGGTTAATATGCTTGCTGCAAAGCACGAGCACCGTGCAGATCCCAGAAATGCATATAATTTAAATAGTTCAGTGCCTTACTGCTTTTGTTGGAGAGATCCTTTTAATAGTTGAAATGGATAAATTTAAAATCCTAATGTAGCACAGTGAGCTATAAACTGGTATGAAACAGCTGCATGCAAACTGCAAGGTATAGGGTTAAGAGTTGATTTCTCCCCAGACTTTCATTATCATGTTGCAAAATGGTAATTTGGGTAGAAATCAATTCTTATTAGTAAAGAGAACCCCCAACCATAGTGGCATATTTTAAATTCTGAAATTCTGCTTCTTCAGACCAAGCACTCTTATACTATGCCTAGTATAAATGACCTATGACTCCTTTCCTACACCTCTTATGTAACATTTCCTATACACTGCTTTACACACATATAACTCATTGTCTCTGTGTGATGTAAAGTGCTCTGTCACCCTACACTGGTATGAGTAGCTCTAAAAAACAAAAGCATGTGTGAGAGAGTGGTTATAGAGACTTGTGGGTCACTGTTAAAGGGTGGTATATCGCAATCGTCTACGTTGCTTGATTTTTGCTTGGGAGAAAGTGTCACTCGTAGTTGTTGAAATGTCACTCATAATTGTACAGAAATTTTGAAAATGTCGAAAATGTCACACATAAGCAATCTGAAACCATGGCAGCTTTATACCCTGCAGCAGCGCTTCAGAACTGCTGGGGATATTTCAAGGCCCCTTTTAGACCAGAAAAGAGGATCGTTTTTTAAATGAATTTGCTGGTATGTTGTGCACTCACCAATTCGCTGCATTACTTTCTAGTAAATCTAGTGCTCCAGCAGCTAAGCAGGACTTCCTCTATGGGTCATATTTGTATTATCAATATATTTTCAATGTTAAAAAGGTGATTGAAATTACTGTTTTTTAAAAAAGACTGGTCCAGGAGGCAGCAATGCCCTGGCAGGGGTGCATATATGGGTGCTAGAACACCCCAGGGAGAAATACGGCCCCCTCTCAAGAGGTACAGATTGAAACTGTGCTTCCGTAGAGCCGCACACACGTTAAACATGCCAGTTTCACAGTGGAATACCCTGCTGAATCAGTTTACATTGATTTAAGGCTGAAAAGGAATGATTACAAATAAAATATAGTGCCGCAATAATGCCGCTAAATTTCCACTTTTGTGCCGCTAAATTTGACAATCTATGCCGCTATATCCTGGGGGGTCTGGACAATGAGGGAATCATTGAAGAGCTGGTGCACATTAAGGTCATCAATTACTATGCTTTAAAAGCTAATACATGTCAATATATAATGACAAATGTGTTGTAGAATGCACCATTTTGTCCCATATTGTCTTTGGGGTGGAGGACCCCAAAGCCCACTTTGTAGTGGTCAGGCTCACTCACTGCACTTGGTGTGCACCATACAGGGACTGGTCTGACATTTGCCAGGGCTGCTTTGTGTTTCCAGGCTGGCCCTGGCAGGAACCTTGTACTGTGAAATAAAACCAAACATTGAAGTTGGTCGCCGAGATACAGCACCAAACTTTCCATTAAAATCTTTAAAACATTTAAAAAAAAATCAATTTTTAAAATGTTTTAGTATTTGATTGATGTGCACACATGTTTGTTTTTGGAATTGCTGTCTTAATGTTTTGGAATTTAAACCCTACAAATTGCTTTGTGGTCCCCAGCTTCTAATAGTGACTCAATTTCGGGTCCTCAGGAGTAAAAAGTTTGGGAACCAGTGATGTAGAATGTTCTACATGATAGTCCATTACGGAACATTTTCACTTATACCATATAAGGAGGCAGAGACAGATCTAGAAACACTTAAGCCCTGAGGAAGTCTGAGGGGAATACACCATGACGACGGAACGTGTTGGCTATGTAGACTGTTTAACTGCCGTACATGAATTGTGGTAAAAAGAAATCGGAAGTATCTGTGGATCAAATAAAAGGCAACAGGAACATCACAACTCCTTCTTGGACGTTTAAACTTTTCTACCCTTGAATGCTCAGGAAAATTGATTTGTATATTTTTGAATCCTCTATGTTTGGGTTATATTTGGAGGGTTTGGTTGCCAAACCATTCACTGTGCGTTGGTCTGATATTCATACACATTCCCCTGTTATCTTGTTGAAGTGCCTGTTTGCCTGGCCCCCTCTTTCAGAAGTCAATACAGAATAAAATAATTTTATGATCGCAGAAAGAATTATCTGAGAATGTTACCTAAAAGTGGAATATGACAATCCAGTCTATAAGGGACAAACCCCTATTCAAGGTGTGTGTGTATATGTTGATGCAATAATGATTCTCCGGTTAACAATAAAACATCATATTTCCACAAAAGGTCTAAAAGGATAAAAATCCCCTTATGGCAGTTTTTGAATTAGGTGCCTGAATTGCTAAGGGAATAGATAAGCCTTCTTCCCGATCTGTCTGAATAAATTTCTTACTGCATGACTAGATACTTTTGTGTTTGTTGCCCACATGTTGGCAATCCTCTGACTCAACAATCAGATATAAATGCAAGCAAAAATTAATTTGAGGAGAATAGGATGCGTCTGGAGTAACATATACATGGCAGCCTCTATCTCACATTCGTGGATCTTAAATCCGCTTTTGACTTGGTGCAGCGAGATCATCTAATGGGTATACTCCTTGATTTGGGAGTTCCCTAATATCTCTGCCACCAGCTGAAACGCCTCCACCAAGACAATTATGTGTGAATAAGATACAGAAAAAATTGTGACCTCTCCGCCCCTTTCCCTGTCGGGAAAGGGTTGTGACAGGGATGTGTTCTGGCCCGACACTTTTCTCCCTTTTTTAAATGGCCTAATCGAAACTCTGCTAGATGGGGAAGACATTGAAGCTGCTAGGTTGGCGAACCGCAAAATTCCAGCTCTATGTTTGCAGATGATGCACTTCTACTCTCCAAGTCTACCCTGGGCATGCAGAGGGTGTCTGAGGTATTCAACACCTTCTGCAAAAATCGGGGACTGGAAATTAATCTACAAAAAACCAAGTACATGGTTTTTAATGCCAACACTTTGAATTGCCCATTTTCCTGATTAGACGGCAGGCCCTTAGAGAGGGTCTCCATGTTTGACTACCTAGGGATCACACTAACTGAAAAGATTGAATGGGGGTCACAAATAAAGCTAGCCTCAAAGTGACCCAGTCCTCGCGGGGCATCATAAAAGTCTACAAGAGTTGCATGCAAAAAGTGATATGCCCTGTAGCAGAAATATATAAGACCCAGGCTAGGGGAGCGTCATTGTGTGGGGCAGAATTGTGGGGTTACTGCCCATCTACCTATCTCGCAATGACAGAAAATTAATTTCTTAGACAACTGTTGGGCCTCCCTATGAGCTCCCCACTAACACCGCTTAGGATGGATCTAGGGATTAGCCCTATAGCAGATGTAGTCTCCTCTAGACCTCTTCTATACTGGCGACGCCTTTGGAGTACACCCAAATTGGCTGAATACAGAGAGGAGCTGAAGGATGTTATGCACATGCTAGCCTATATTAGGAATACATGCCAGGCCATAGGAAGGTTAAATATGTGGACAACCCCAGATGAGACGTGTCCAATAATCCCCAGAAGGACACTACTGCACTACAGAGAATTCAAACTGGCCCTACTATGGCTAGGGTCTAAGCCCGGCTGTTTAATCTCCAGGTTCCTGGACATTAAGCCGCAATACAGGATAGAAACGGCTCTTGACCACATTCAACCGCTTCTAGCCAAAAAACTTTATATTCAGTTCAGACATGGCGCTCTCCCTCTCCGACCACTCACAAATGAATGGCAGGGTGCCCACACTCTAGACTGCCCTGGGTGCGACCGAGCTGAGGAATCTGAAATGCACGTCCTCTTCTTTTGCCCTGCCTATGGGAAGCCTAGGTCACAGTGGCTTTTACAACTGTGAAGAAATATGGGGATTGACATTGCGCAGAGGTGTAGAGGCTTTTTAAGTACGAAACCGATTCACTTATTGTGTTTACCACCTCATGGTTTCTATACTCTATGTGGTGTACCCGCAGAGCTATCCTTAAGCACACTCCCCATGGAAATCTGTAACTCCCTAGTAATCTGTAAATACATATGCTTTGCTAAGTCATGCAATAGATGAAACCATGCGGGTTGTACACACCTACACTAAGGTTATCCCCACTGCAAATTAACCTTCTTTGATGATCTTTTAATTATATAATTTTATCTCTTTCAACCCAGACCCTTTTAACACCTCCTATAAACATTTTTCAGACAGTCAAAATGCTTTTAGCAACCAATAGGCATTTTATCTATCAATGAATTAGCTTTTAGCCATATGTGCTATTTTATTAAATCTAGTAACAATGCAGAAATTGCAAATCCTTTGCAAATTGTACTTTATCAATCTATAGAACCCTGTGTAGGGAGTCAACCTAAGAATGTATTAACCCCTTCGACGTGGATGACAAAGCCAGCTCGTCATGGGCGTTACCTGCGCTGCGCGGATGACGAGCTGGCTTTGTCACGTTACGCGGGATTTTTAAAAATGCCGCGCACAGCGGGAAAAGCCGCCGCGGTTAAAGCTTCTATAGCCTGGAGTATTCCAATTTAAAATGCAGATATGTACATAGTTTTTATAATAAATTGTATTCATATTTTTTCTTTTATGTACTACAATGTATGCTTTGTGTTTTTTTTTTTTATGGGCTTTTATGGCCTGTATGGTCGAAATAAAACTTTTCTTGACTTGATATACACTCACCAAAAGATATCTGTAAGGCCATGTGTGATTTGTGTCCAGCAGGATGGTAATGCCCCCACTTGCATCTCCCTTCCTAGGGGTTCTTGCGGTGCAGCTAAAGACAGTAATTTTGAAACTGGATGTCCAAAGTTAGCAGAGTTTCCTGGGTACATCTATCAGCTTTTCAGCTGTTTAACAAACCAAATTCTTTAATATCACAGGCCATATTCCTGGAGATGACTTCTAAACCATTTCTAATGATTTTGGGAAGACCTATTCCCCAGGGTTTGATTGTGTATTTAAGTGCACCTGCTTGCGAGACCCATTGTCTAACATCATCCTCGTCATTGTGCGGTGACCTAACTTTTCTGTCTTGATTTTAAAAGACACACATCTTCCCACCACCCTCCTACTGATACTACCTTGTTTTTTGCATTTTCCACCATAGTGTCTTTGAAAAAATCAGGTGCAAGACTATTATTTAGATATTCATTGACTATATGGATTTGTGCTTTGCAGCCTTTTTTTCTTTACCAACAAAATAAGATATAACATTAATAGCACAACTGAGGAAGTAATCACAATTTTGCAGTCAGATTTTACACTACATTCGATAAAAAAAAATAAAAAAAAATAACTCAATTTGTTGCCTGATGGAAGATGCAGTATTTGAATTGTTTAAATATCACTACTGTGCACCATCTTTAGGGCATCAATGTTAGCGAAACAATGCCCGCTGCATCTTGAAGATCAGAGTTAACAAGGAAAGTTGGGAAGTGACACATGGAGCTAATGATTTCACAGGAAAGTCCTTTTGTTCCACTGGAAAGGTACATGTATCCTGAATTCGAGCAATGCGCCCATCTCCCAACACCAGATCCCGCAAGAGGGTATTCAGGGGGCGGAACCAGCTGCGGGGCTTCACAACCAGGAGATTTACAAAGAAAACAGCCAGGGCAGCATAACCATTTTAGAAAGGGAGAAGCGAGTCATAATGGGTAATTGTAACGTTCACCAGAAATGTACGCAGGAACGAAGTGAACACAGTGCCCTTCCCAAATTTCCTTCCTTCAAGTCCTCTAAAACGTGGTAGATGTGAATACCCATTTATTTAAAGGTGGGCTGAGCCCAGAGTATGTCCGCCGGCAACGTCTCTGGTCTAGGCGGTGGCCCTGCTGTCGGAAACAGAGAAGGCTTGGATTTAATTAACCAGAAGGCCATAGAGCAGTGTGAAGTTGTCCAGGATGCGCAGAGCCACCAATATACCCTCAACTGCCTCTGTCAGATATAGCAGCAGATCGTCCACGTACAGAGAAGTGTGGTGCCGCCGTCCACCCAGTGACAACCCCAGTCCGCCCACTCCCAAACTGATCCGTTCCACAAGGCGTTCTATAGCCTGGGCAAACAGGAGTGGGTAGAGGGGATATTCCTACGGGATTCCCAAGATATCTTATATAGCATACAAACTCTTCTGCCAGTCTTGACTCTCGCGGTGGGGGAAGCTTAGAGCTCAAATAAGTACTCCCAGCCCACCGCGTCGAAAGCTTTCTCTAAGTCGACTGACAGAACCACTGCCTGCCGCTGAGCTGGACCTTCTGCATGGTAGTATAGAGTAGAGCTCGCGAAGATTATAAGAGGTGCTGCGACAGGGGAGAAACCCTTTTTGTGCTGGGTGGATCAGGGACTTCATATGTGGGAGTAGCCTACCTGCCAGCAACTTGCTCAAGATCTTAAAGTCCAATTTGAGCATGGAGAGAGGACTGTAATCTTTCACTCTAGCATCTGGCTTCTTGGGCTTTGGGACAGGGGTCACTAGTGCCGTCTGGGTGGAGTTGTGCAGCACCCCCGCACGACTCTGCAACACCCCCACACGACTCCGCAAATAGCATAACAAGATGCAGGGCTAGCGTGTTGGCAGAGCACTGATAGAATTCGGCCTGGAGACCATCAGGCCCGGCGTTTCATCATGTGCTAGCGGCGCAATGACGGCCATGACTTCCTGCAAGGTTATCTGGTAACCCAACCCCTCCCGCGCTTCAGCCTCCAACGTACGGAGCTGCAGAGGGCCTAAATAGCCCTGTATATCCTCCAAGGGGCCGCAGCAGGCGCCTCATACAACTGTTTGTAATACTTCAAGACGGAATAGTTAATTGCATCCAGGTTGTGCACCAAGGCATCAGAGTCTAGGCTAATTGTGTAATAGGCACTCCCCCAGCAACCCCCCAGTTCTTGTTTAATTAGCCTCGCCAACAGTTGACCCGCTTTCCCCTCCTCCCTCTGCACTCTATCCAAGTAATCCTTGTAGTTGTAGCACTTCAGCCTGCCTAGCGCGTCGTTCTATCGTACCCGTGTTTCCTGCAATGTCACACAGGCCACATCATCTGTACCCTGGAGGTTGTCTAGTCTGGCAATATTCCCCTCCAAGTCCAAGAGTTCCTGGCCCGCTCGCCTGATCAATTCAGTGGCCCCGTATGTCCACTTTGAATGCCTCCCACTCCACCTTGGGTGAGAAGTCTGTGTTAGCATTAATGGGGAAGTAAGTTTCAATAAGTATGTGTAGCGAGGCCCGAAAGGGAATGCTGTCGAGCTACGACCGGTTCAGATTCCATGTGGGCATTGGGGGACGCCGGCCGGGGACTGATGTGACATTAATAAAGGGCTATCTATGATCCTGTAAAGTGCGCCCCAGGAATTCAGTGTGGCAGATGGAGCCCTTAAAGTGTAAAAGGCGCAAGTCTTCTAAGACGCCTAATGCTGCCCAGCGCAGGGTTCCGCCTCTAATTCACCTTGGGTTTGTTACCAAAATAAGGAAGCAAGCGCTGGAAACTGGAAGACAAGAAAAAGGTTTATTTCTCAAGAGGAGACCACGTCAACTGCAGACACTGGGATGTCTGAGGGAGGTGTTCTGCCGGCAACACCTTTGGCTCTTCCTTTTATACATGTTTGACACAGTGCATTTGTTTTCATCAACATGGTTACACTAACTTGGATTCCGCGCCCCGAGCAGGTTGTCACACAAGCCCAACATTGTTTCATCAACCTGGTTACACAAGCTTTAGTCCCCGCCCCGGGCAGGTTGTCACACAAGCCCAACATTGTTTCATCATCCCACCCAGGCCAAACAGACAATTTTATCTTGCAGCTAGACCTTGCTTCAGGGTCTAAAACATGTGAGACAGGCCATATCTAAGAGTCTGTTCTGTTGATAAAAACAGGTCCCATTGTTGGGAAAAACAAGTCTTGATGTTTGCAGTGCAATAAACCATGTTTGCAAGAGTCTGTTTGGTATTTGGAACCTGATTGTTTAAGAATGTCCAAGGGTTTGCCTGTAAACCGAGATGAGGAAAAACTAGTTTATGGCAGCAAGTGGTGTTGTTCGTCGTGGCAAGAGTTTATAGCCTTGTAATACAAAAGGGGGTGCTGAACTGTTCCTATGGAGAGATAGGGAAGATTTGGGGAAGATTTACCTGGCGTGACCAAGGGTGTTCGAATGATACCCTGGGGCATCCATTATGTTGGATGTAGTTGCCTCACACACCCAGAAGGGTGTCATGCTTCATCATAGGCGGTTGCTCCTCGTCGGGGAGGCGGTGCAATCCCCGACGGGCTCACCTCAAAGAGGGGCTCTTTGGCGGAGATCTTTTTATCCAACAGCCTTATGGTGAGGTGGGGGTGTGTGGGCAGGATGGTGTATTGTTGTGGTAGGATAATTAAGGCGTCCGCGTGTGGAGACCTACCCATTACCGCCGAGCTCATCTACTCGAGCTCGGCGGTAATGGGTAGGTCTCCACACGCGGACACAGGAGATTGGAGCCACACTCTATGGGCGCATCCCTGATGTACTGTCCCGCCGATCCCTCATGTGGCCATTAGTGTATGACCAGTAGGCATAGGAGAATCCACAGAGGTAACATACACCACACACATGACACTAGCATGATGTTGTTATTTTCACTTTTTTAAGGTCCTGAAGAATCGCGGGTGATTAACCCTTTGCGAGAAACATGTCGACCACGTTCACTTCTAGCCTCCTCTAGGGTCACTCGACCTAACTTGTTGACACCTAGCGAGCTAGCCCCACTTTTTAATTGCAGCCAGGGGACCCCCAGAATAAAGTGAATTCCGGTACCCCTTGCTACATTTTAATTATCCTACCACAACAATACACCATCCTGCCCACACACCCCCACCTCACCATAAGGCTGTTGGATAAAAAGATCTCCGCCAAAGAGCCCCTCTTTGAGGTGAGCCCGTCGGGGATTGCACCGCCTCCCCGACGAGGAGCAACCGCCTATGATGAAGCATGACACCCTTCTGGGTGTGTGAGGCAACTACATCCAACATAATGGATGCCCCAGGGTATCATTCGAACACCCTTGGTCACGCCAGGTAAATCTTCCCCAAATCTTCCCTATCTCTCCATAGGAACAGTTCAGCACCCCCTTTTGTATTACAAGTACTTGATAAGGACACAAGCTGCAACTGGACCTTCCACCACCCTGAGTGGTAATCAGTGCCCTTTCTCCCCCTTTTTGAAATATAAGAGTTTATAGCCCCCAGCTCACATACCAAGTTGGTCAGAGGGATGCTAGTAAGGGCAGGGTAAAACAAAGGTGAGCAACAGAATACAAAATGGCTGCGGTTGGTCAGAATGACTGCAGCATATGTGCACGTAGGAACTTCCACCAGACAAGATGGCGCAGGTAATGTTTATGATTATCGTTTTGCTTTTAACAGTCGCCCCTTTGAACAGAACTAGCCAGCGTGTCAGTCTATTTCGATCTCCATAACGTCCTATATCTCTTGTTCATACATTACTCTCATTTTTGTTAGCTGTGTGTCCATAGTCTTAGGGCGCAAGGTACTTATGCAAAGAGAACACAAAGGTGGTATACAGTGTACACTCAAACAGCCACATATTGCCAATACTGGGACCAAGAGAACCATTGATATTTTCCAACCCCAGGCCTTCAAGATGCCCCAAAGCCAACTTCCAATTGTCCAAGTCTGATCCTTGATGAATTTCTGAAGACAGACTATGGAGATGTTTGATTGCTTCATAGACAGAAGGTGAATTATCCGGAATGTATACACAGCAGCTGGCACCAATGATGTGGCATGCTCCTCCACGGTCCGCTAGTACCACGGCTCGGACCATACGATTCTGAAGAGCAACAATACGGACCGCTTGGAGCTCAGCAGTGTTGGTGAGGATACCAGCGGTGACGTTCAGGGCGGTCTCTACTGCCTTGGACAGATGTCTAATGGCTCGGCTGTTTGCCATCGGACCCCATAGCGGGACCGAGCCCTTTTGCTGCGTCGAGGAACTGTGATGCGGCAGAGTCTGCTTGATCAGTGTCTTTTGAACGCTTTTCTCGATGATGCTCTGCATGGGCTGTGTAGGTTGGTGGCAAAACAAAGGCGATGTAGCACAAGCCCCCCAGTTTCTTGGGAGCCAGGTGTAGGCTTTGGTTCCACTGACAAAGTACGTATTGGGTGATGCAACAAGCACTGGAGGGTTGGCAGTGTTCAAGGCCCTTACAATGCTACAGGTGCTGTGACCCACATTCTTAGACCCACGGCCTTCAATGCATACAAGGCCAGAGATACTGACCACAGATCGGGCCACAGTCAGTGTTGCAGCAGTTATTTTCATCCGGTAGGAAAATGTGGCTCTGTTGGGATTGTTGAACACTTGCATTTCCACTCGTTCTTTGGAGTGGACATTCATCGGGAATGTCGCATTGGAGGTTTTAGGGCAGAAGGGTGTGGCTGTTCCTGTTTTGTTTTGCCAGAACTGGGCGATTGTTCTGTCGGAAGTGGCATTGTCTTTGTAACTTTCATGTAGGAGCATCATCCAGGCAAGGCATGATCTGTGAATAGAAAAGGGTGAAGGGATGAAAGGGATGGAATGTTCAGTGGCATGTGGTAGCATCCCACAGACCCAACAGTTGGTGGCAAGATTGTGCTGGTTCAACATCTGCACAAAATAATTATTCCAGAATTCTTTGCGTCGTTCTCGGAGATGCAGTGGTAGTGATACCAGGTAGTGTTCTTTCTTGGTGATTGGTTGCATGGTTGGTGACAATGTTATGTATGCAGGTGCATTCTCTTCAATAATCCAGAGTGTGACCATTAGCAGGAGGCAGGTGAGAAATGCAGCTACAAGTGCAATTGTCTTTGTACTGTGCAGCTCAACAGTCTTGGTGTCTTTGCGGTGGCTTTGCAGGAGTTCAGTTTCTTCCATCATCTTCATGGAGCTCACCAACTGTTAGGACCACAGACTTTTGTCTGGTGCTTTTCCTGGTAGCGTTGATTGGCTGTGCTACCGATCTGAGACTGACTCGGTTAGTGGCCTGGTTGTTGTAGCTCCCCCCTTTTGTCGATCTTAGGTTGTACCCTTTCATGGATGGCACCGTGGGGTCGGGAAATTCAGACAGTTGGAGAGTGTCTTGTTGGTAGCAACTCAGAGCTGGTCGGTCCTTCGAGAGTACTTCCTTTTGCACCTCCACCTCTTCACAGGTTGCTAGCGTTGGAGGGACTTTCTTGCAGTGATGGGCGTGCAGCCAGTTTCGTTTTCTTCCACTCGGAGGGCAGTTTGAGTGGTGATCAGGACTTGCCAGGAGCCCGTCCACCTGGGCTTCAGATAATTCGTTCTTTGGAAGTTGCGAACTGGGATGAAGTCCCCAGACTTTATCACATGTCCTGGGCCCCTGGATACGTCAGGCAAGGCTTGCTGCACCTGTTGGTGGATAATTGTTAGCTCGTTTGTCAATTGATGCAAATAAATCTGACATTAATATGTTTGGGGCATCGTTAATGGAGGTGGTGGTTCTTGGTGCCGCCCAAATGCTCATAGGCCTGCTGAAGACCACTTCATACGGGGTCAGTCTGTGTTTGTTTGGGGTGGAGCGCATTGATAGCAATGCCAATGGAAGGGTGTTGGGCCATTTCAAGCCTGTCGTGGCAACTATTTTGGCTAGCTTTAGTTTCAATGTTTCATTATGTCTCTCTACCAGGCCCGCTGATTGGGGGTGGAAGACGGCATGGAACTTTTGTTTTACCCCCAACCCTCTCAGTATGTTCTGGATCACCTCGGCTACGAAGTGGGGGCCTTTGTCGCTCCATAAAATTCTGCAAAGGCAGTATCTGGGGAAGAACTCTTTCAGCAACACTTTTGCAGCTGCTATGGCAGTATTGTCGCGGAAGGGATATGCCTCCACCCATTTGCTAAAAGCGCACACAACCACCAGGACATATTTTAGACCAAGGCATCTCTCTAGTCGGATGTAATCCATTTGAAGGACTTCAAAAGGGTGGTCAGGGATTCCAAACCGTCCCCGTGGTACTACTGTCCCCTTCCCTGGGTTGTGTGGTAGGCAGACTATACATTGATGTACTATGCGTTTTGCAGATTCTGCTATCTTGACATTATGCCATACTCTGGTGATTAGTTCAATCATGGGGGTAGAGCCTATGTGTGCTGGTAAATGTGTCATGGTCAATATGGGGATGAGATAGGCATTGTGTAACAGCCATTTATTTCCGTCTTTAGTTCTCCAGCAATCTTCCTAGTCTTTTAGTCCCACCTTTTCCCACTTGGTCAATTTGTCTTGTGTGCCTGCAGTCTGTATGTCCCTTACAGTGGTCCTAGCGTCAGTCCATTGTTCTGCTTGTGACCTGGTCACATACATTCGTGTCGTAGTTCTGTCTCCTGCCGTGGCTCTGGCAGTAACGTCTGCTAGTGCATTTCCCTGTCCAATGAGATCGGTCACTTTCCTATGTGCTTGGCATTTTATCACTGCTAACTTTTTGGGGAGGAGGACTGTTTGCGTCAAGGCGGAGACTAAATCTCCATACAGGATGAGTGTACCGTGTGAAGGCAGGAACCCTCTTTCTTTCCATAAGATCCCAAAATGGTGAACCACCCCGAAGGCATACTGGCTCTCCGTGTATATGTTAACTGTCTTGTCAGTCGCTAAGATGCACGCTCGTGTGAAGGCCAGGAGTTCTGCAGCCTGGGCTGAACGTTGGGGAATACGGGCTGTTTCCAGAACGGTTCGGGCTGTGGTGACAGCGTATGCAGCTGAGGTGGTGCCGACGGGGAGTTTGATGCATGAACCATTCACCCGTAGTTCTCAATTTGGTTCTAGAAAGGCGATGTCTCTGAGATCTAGTCTACTCTGTTTGTTCTTCGGTTAGTGTCACACAGTCGTGTAGTGGAGTCACGTTAGGATCATTTTCGGGTAGGGGTAACAGTGTGGCTGGATTGAGGGCGGTGCATCGCTTTAGGGTAATGTGCGGTGCTAACAGGGTAAACTCATATCCTGTCAGTCGGGCGCTAGTCAAGTGTTGGGTTTTGGTCTGGTTCAGTGGTTGTTGACTGCATGGGGTACTAAAACAGTGACTGGATTGGAGAGCACTATTCCTTCGCTCTGGCGTATCGATACTGCTGCAGCTGCCACAGTGCGCTGGCAGCGCTCTGGCTACTGGTTCGAGGGTGGCAGAAAAATATGCACAAGGGCGTTGTTTGTGACCAATTGATTGTGTTAGGACAGACAGTGCACATCCCTCCCTTTCGTGTGTGTAGAGGAAGAATGGTATGGAGTAATCTGGGGTTCCTAGGACTGGCGCTGAGCAAAGGGCATTGCGTAGTTCTTTAAAAGCTATCTGGCATTCGGGGGTCCAGGGGGGAGGTGAGAGGATGTCTTTAGCTAGGAGGGAGAGAAGGGGTTTGACAATGAGGCTAAAGTTCGGTAACCATTGTCTGCAAAATGAGGTGAGACCTATCAATGAGCGGATTTGCTTCTGATCTTTGGGGACAGGGGTGTCTAGAATTGTCTGGATCCTGTCAAGCGTGCGTTTTCTCCCTTCTTTTGATAAAAGGTGAACTAAATAGGTCACTTGTGATTTACAGAACTGCACTTTCTTTCGGGAGACCATGTGACCATTTTCAGCAAGGAAATGGAGTAGTTGGATGGTGGCTGTTACGGCTATTGGTATGGCGTATGCTGCTAGGTCGTCTACTTAGTGTATTAGTGCCACTCCATCTGGCAATTGTATGTCGTCCAACTGTCTTTTAAGCGCCTGGCTATAGATGCTTGGGCTCTCAGTGTACCCCTGAGGTGCTCTACAAAATCTATACGAACGGGAATTTGGGCTAAATCCAAAAAGATAGCGGCTGTCCTCGTGTATAGGTATGGAAAAGAAGGCGTTCTTGTGGTTGACCACGGTGTAGGTGGTGGCAGTGGAGGGGATTAAAGTCAAAATTGTTGTGATGTCGGAAACTACTGGGTATTGTGGCACTACGATTTTGTTTACCTCCCGCAGGTCAATGATGAAGCGGTAGGCTTTCCAGTCTCCCTCCCCTTGTCTCTTTACAATCGGTAGTATGGGACTGTTACAAATGTTGCTCACTACTTCCTCTACCACCCCTGCCTCTACCAAAGAGTGTAAGATCTGTCAGTGCTTTCTCACCCTCTGGCGATATTTTGTACGGCGGTACCTTCGGTAGGGTTGCGTCCTGTCGTATTGTTACGCGTACTGGGTCAATCATCATTCGGCCTACGTCTGAATCAGCCCTAGCCCATAAGTGTGATGACAAAGTGTCCAGTAGGGATGCGTCCGTCTCGGAGATGGGAAACATGTGCTGAAAAGGGTTCTCTCTATGGTGTTGGGGGTTGTCATTCAGGATGACACGCACTCCGTCTGGTGAGCATCTGATAGTCGCATTGAAGTGTTTCAAAGGTCAAGACCCATAATGGCGTCTGGGGTGTTAGATGAGAGGAGGAATGTCGTTTCGACGCCATTGTTATCAAGATTAAAAGGGATCGGTCGGGACAAAGGGTTGGTGGGGGGGCGTACAGTCAAATCCTAATGAGGTCGCATGTGAGTCTGACAAGGGTGCCCTTGGAATCAGTCGTTCGGATAGTGCACTACGCGTTGCTCCCATGTCTACCAAAAATGGCGACTTTGTGCCCAGGACCTCAGCGGTAACATAAGGGCCTTGCTGATCAACATAGAGCTCGACTGTATCCCTCCCTTGCCTGTCCTATGCAAAGTCGTACGTGTTGTTGTAATCTGTCTGTTGGTACTGATTCTGTCTGGGGTGGTCAAATGTGTTCACTCTTCCTGGCCTTTCCTCGCTTGCTTCACTCGCATACTCTCTCCCATATCCTCTTCCTCTCTGTCCACTTGCTATTTCCCTCTCCCCTCTGCCCCCACCAGCTCCTAACAAAGCCGGGCTTTGGGATTTCCAGTGTCTATATTCTTTGCAAAATGCACGTTGATCCTGTCCTAGGTCTTGGCGCCCTACATATGATGTTGATGGATTGTTCCTAGGTGGCTGTACTCTAGGGGTATTCTGCTGGTTTCCTCCCCTATATTGCTCCCTTCCTGTATTCGCCCCCTGTAGTTGTGCTATCACTACCCTTTCCTTCAAGTCCTTCTTTTTCCTTTCTGTAGCCCTGTCATTTTCGTTTCTCTGATGCTCGTAGTATTGGGCCATTTGGAGAATGGCCGCCGGTTTAGATGCTGCCCAACTACTTTCGCTGGCTTGTAGTTTCAGTGATACATCTGGCAGTAGTCCTCTGAAGTAGTTCTGCACAAATAAGTGGTGTCGGGTTGCGGTGGACATATTTTGTCCAATGTAATCGGAGAACACAGTTTCAAATCTGGAGAAATATTCGGAGACATCCTCTTGTGGTTTCTGGCGGCACGCAGTTACTATGGACCAGTCTATCTTTTTCTCTGGGATCAGCGTTTTCACTTTCTGCACTATTTGCCAGGAAGGTCTAATATTGCTTTAACTAGTTTTTGACCATGGTTCCGCTGTTTATGTAGTGTGTAGAGTTGTTCCCAGGTATGACCAAACAGTTCGGTATGGTCTACTTTCCTAATCTGTTTCCACACATCTGCTGGCAAACATAACCCGAAGAACAAGTCTATGTTGGCAAGTTTCATTATTGTTGTGAGAAGTTGGCCTGATATATGATGTCTCCAATTCTGGGGACACCTTGTATCAGTCCAAACAATCCCTTATGGTGATGGTTGTAAGTCAACCTTATAGACAAGCTATCCTAAGGGTAGCATGGACTAAGCAGCCTTAAAGGCTTAACTCAAGAGGGCATGTGAAGCCAGCTGTTTTACCAATCACAATCCTGTAATATCAAATAAAAGGAAACCACACAAGTTATATATTATATAAATATATGTATTTATTCTCATAATAATACTCTATACTCTTTGAGTCTAGAAGCACAAGCGTTTAAACAAAAGCACAGTAAAACATATGAAAGTTGCACAATTATGGATGAGGCCCAGGGGCCACTCAAACCATATACTAAAATAGTGGTATAAGTATCACTACTCGAACAGTGGTAAGGCCTGAGGCCTTGGGAATCGCTGGGGCTATTCGGGACTAGCAGTGGTGAAGTCGGGAAAAGCCCGCGGGACTCGGGTGCAGCGCTTAAAGCACACGAATGCACCAATGCAAAGTCAATGATGTGTAAAAGTTACAAAGTTACTGTTTTAGGAAGGTTCCGAATAGAATTACCAAACTTTAGACTTAGACACTAGAGGTGTATACCAATGCAGGAGCACTAGCGTTCACGAGTTACCTCACCCACAGGAAGCGGGTGCACAGGTGTCAAAGTGTGTGGAGTTTCGTCAAACAGTTTGATGGTTCCTGGAGATGAAGATGCTGCAGGCGTCCAGAAGAGAAGTGTCCGATTGGATCGCAGATGTAGAGTACCTGAAAGCAGAGGGGACAGAGTCTGGGTCACTCAGCAGTGACCAGGGTGGAACCAGGAAGGAACCAGGCTATGTCGGGCGCAATCAGGTGGTTGTCGTGAAGCTTGTTACTACCGCGTGGACTCTGGGGCACTGAGGATGTTCAGGAGTAGATCCTGAGCTGTCCCACGAAGGCTCTCGCTGTCGGCGGTGTCGGCTTCCGGATTGGAGCAAACAAACCTTGGCAAGCGCAACCCACGCAGGATTCGAAGATCGCTTCTTACTCGGACCACCAAGGTCAGAGTGGGTGCTCCTTTTCAGGGGAGCGAGGGCCAGTCCAGAGCAACCGGACTGGCAGAGCAAATTCAAAGGTTCGTCGGTACCGGGGCCACCAGCCAACAGGCAAGCGACCGGACCAACGCGTCGAGCAGCAAAATGCAGAAGGGCCCCACACAGCACTCTGAGAGTGTGGAGGGGGTAGCTTTGGTGCAAAAGCTTCTCGGGCTGGGGCTTCTCAAACCCCAATGCACAGCGTCGAGGGAGCCTCGGGAGCTGCACGGTCAGCACTTCGTGGTTTTTCCAAGATGGCTGGCCCCACGCTTCAGGTCGCCTCCACGGGTCTCAGATTCGCTGGGACTGTGGATCGGGCTGTTGGAAGGCGCGAAAGCTGGGTCTTGTCGATCTGTCGCTTGAGTTCCGGCGGGAACTGAAACAAAGCAAACGGTGAGGCGCTGGATGGTGCCTTTTTGCACAGGGTGGTCACTCCTTGACCACAAGGGAAATTCTTCAGTCTTCCACGTCGAGTGGGATGTCGAAGGGTCCAGAGTTCTGTATCAAAGTTTCAGTCAGGATAATCTGATGTGCGCTGACACTGCTCCCACCTTTATTCCAAACTAGTGGGCTGGATTACCTGCTAGGTCCCTCCTATGGGTGGGACCAAGGAAGGGGGTGGTTACTCCCCTTTCCCTTTGTCCAGTTTCGCGCCAGGACTGGGGCTGGTGTGCCCCAGAACCAGTTTGACTGGATTATGCAAGGGGAAGCCTTTTGCTCCCCATGCAGTGTCTAGTTTCATTCAACCCACCCTGCCCCAATACACTATCTCCTGTCTGGGGAGGTGTAGCACCTCCCTGCGATAGGAAACCCTTGTCCAGGCCTCCTCTGCCAAGTTTCGGTCAGCAACAGGAGGTCAGACTCTTGTCTGTGGCAGCAGCATCCATTTTGTGATGCTGAGGCTCTGGTTAGAATTAACCGCGTTTTAGCAAAGTAACATGTCTTCTCCCTCTAGAAGGGTGGAATGCTACCCCCGTCGCCAGGACTGGCGAGGGGGTAGTATTCCAAATCGTATGACACCTTACACGACATGTTTTGATGAAGCCCAACTAAAGTTAGCACATAACCGCGAGGATTATAATGCACTTAAGAGTATATGGTATGGCAATATCCCGGAACAGCTAAGGGAGTTGGTCCCGACAGCTGCAGACAGGCTCAGCTCATGCTAGAGCACCATCTCACATAAAACCAAGCACTCTGCCTCCAGGATTGTTAAGGCCTGCCATAGGAGTGACTTATAGGTATATATGTGTCCAGATATAGGTTTAGATATAGGTATACTATATCTAAGCAAGGAGTGATTACACCACCTTGCCCCAGCTGAGTGATCAGCCAGTTGTCAATTTAAGGTCCAGCCAGGGGTGGCAAAAGATATGCTGCAGCTCCTGGTAGGCCTTGGATGCACCTATGCCCTGGGCACTTATAGTGCACTGTACAGGGGCCGATAAGGTGTCCAGTACCAGATTGGTTATGCACCTAGGGTGCATGGAGTCCATTTTACAGAGAGAGCAGATAGCCTGGGGCCCTGATTAGTAGGGTCCCAGGCCAACTAAGTCGAAAACCGGCTAAACACTAGGCAAAAAATCTGGGGTAACCATAGTCTGGTATCCACCCTCCTACAATTGTTGATCCCAGAGCGGTACCTAGCTCGGTGTAAAAGGCGGTGGGGTTCTTTCGTAAATCCGGTAAAGATTTATGGAACGTCAAAATGTCCTGTCTGTCCCATGGCTGGTACACCCAATTATAGACCACCCTTCTCTAGCGTCTTGATGGTTCATATCGCCATGAGTCCCTTGTCCTCTAGGAGGTACCCAGTAAGGGCCAGCTTCTTTTATTGGCATCATGCTATCTGGTTTTTCCACCGGGGCTCCTGCTATCTTAGTTGTCCTGTCTCTATCTATCTGTCCTTGTTCTATGAGGTGACTCAATACTTCTAGTGTGGATGAAAATAGTTCTGCAACATAGTTGTCGCCTTCATCTCAGATGTCTACCTTCCTATAGAGAGCCTCTAGTCTCTTGGGCCCTACATCTTGGTACTTCTCTTCATATGCAGTAAGGGTGTGGTAACAGAGACATACAATAAAGTATTGTTTGTGGTTTGTAACATAGGAGTCGCATATGTCAGTTACATATTCTTCTGTTTCTTTCCTATCTATGAGGGTTTTAACAATTTTATCAATGCCTGCTCGCTCATTTCTACTTAATCGCGGGACCCTGGGAGCTCCTATTTCTTTAGTTCCTACCTCTACCATCCTGTGAGGCATTTGGTGTGGGTGACTCGGTGGGAGCAGAGGCGGTGGAGACTGAGGCGATCGTGCGCGATCGTGCCATCTCCAGCTATCCTTTGGGGGTCCTGGCATTGTACTACGGTATGAGTAGGGGCATAAGGGGGTGGCATGTATATCATTGGGGGACCTAACAATAAATCATCTACCCTCTGTTTTGCTGGTATTTCGGGGTAAAGAGTTGAGGGAGTTCTAACAGGGCATTGACCTGATATTTTTGATTCCTGTTCCTTTTTATCGTTTTCCTTTTCTATTAGTTCTTCTTTTTACAGGCTTGGTAAGCTGTTTTCGCGTTTCTTTATCTTGTCTAGCTTCGTCTCTTCTCTTTCGTTGAGCTGCCTCTTTTCGCCATAAACCAAAACTATCAAACATGGCTTGTCTAGCTTTCTTTTTGTGGAGAGCTAATTCTAACGTTTCTATTCTAGCGGGATCGAAAGATCCCGTCAGTGGCCACTGATTTACCTGGTCCTTCCTAGTGTATTTATGCCATAGTTTGCTATAAGCTACGGTGGCTAATCCATACTTTACGTACATGTCCTTGTTAGGGGTGCCTTCCAGCGGCGCCTGATGACTGACCTCTAACAAACGGTCCGGTCCAAAACAATCTAGAGAAAACAGGCATGACCTATTTAGCCGTCAAAATGAATATCTCGATCAATTTTAGACAAAGTCTGCACTACCTGTCCGCTGTCTGCAAAGAGAATATTCCTATTCTACGTTGTTTGCAAGCAGGGAATGTCTCTAACTCAAAAAAGGAATACTAGTATTTCTATAAATCAATCAATTTAAGTCGTTTTTTCACGACCTTACCCGGACTCTATGGACAGTTCTTCGTCTTCGCCTTCCAGCACCTGGTTGTCCTATTACTCCAACAATCAATGTGGCGTTCCTGTAAGGTCCCAGTCAGGACCGCAGGTCACTCGAGAGAGGTCAGTTCAGAACCGGTGAAGTTCAGTCGATCGGCATCCAGACTAGGGTCTCTTTTAGGCAGGTGCACTGCAATCATTTAGTCGTTCACTCAGTCGTTGGGACCTCTCTACCGGACCCAGGTGTCGCTGATGGGCCCCATGTTGGGCGCTAATTTGTGAAAGACAGCGAGTCTTCTAAGACCCCCAATGCTGCCCGGCGCAGGGTTCCGCCTCCTAATTCACCTTGGGTTTGTTACCAAAATAAGGAGGCAAGAGCTGGAAACTGGAAGACAAGAAAAGGGTTTTTCTCATGAGGAGACAACGTCCACTGCAGACACCGGGATGTCTGATGGAGGTGTCCAGCCGGCAACACCTTTGGCTCTTCCTTTTATACAGGTTTGACACAATGCATTTGTTTTCATCAACATGGTTACACAAGCTTGGATTCCCCGCCCCGGGCAGGTTGTCGCACAATCCCAACATTGTTTCATCATCCCACCCAGGCCAAACAGACAATTTTATCTTGCAGCTGGGCCTTGCTTCAGGGTCTAAAACATGTTAGACCGGCCAGATGTAAGAGTCTGTTCTGTTGATAAAAAACGGTCCCATTGTTGGAAAAACCAATCTTGCTGTTTGCAGTGCAATAAACCATGTTTGCAAGAGTCTGGTATTTGGAACCTGGTTGTGTAAGAATGTCCAAGGGTTTGCCTGTAAACAGAGATGAGAGGAAAAATGAGTTTATGGCAGCAAGTGGTGTTGATGTTAGTCGTGGCAATAGAGTTTATAGCCCCCAGCTCACATACCAAGTTGGTCAGAGGGATGCTAGTAAGGGCAGGGTAAAACGAAGGTGACCAACAGAATACAAAATGGCTGCGGTCGGTCAGAATGACTGCAGCATATGTGCACGTAGGAACTTCCACTAGACAAGATGGCGCAGGTAATGTTTATGATTATCATTTTGCTTTTAACAGTCGCCCCTTTGAACAGAACTAGCCAGCTTGTCAGTCTATTTCGATCTCCATAACGTCCTGTATCTCTTGTTCATACATTACTCTAATTTTTGTTAGCTGAGTGTCCATAGTCTTAGGGCGCAAAGTACTTATGCAAAGAGAACACAAAGGTGGTATACAGTGTACACCCAAACTGCCACATATTGCCAATACTGGGACCAAGAGAATCATTGATATTTTCCAACCCCAGGCCTTCAAGATGCCCCAAAGCCAACTTCCAATTGTCCAAGTCTCTGATCCTTGATGAATTTCTGAAGACAGACTATGGAGATGTTTGATTGCTTCATAGACAGAAGGTGAATTATCCGGAATGTATACACAGCAGCTGGCACCAATGATGTGGCATGCTCCTCCACGGTCCGCTAGTACCACGGCTCGGACCATACGATTCTGAAGAGCAACAATACGGACCGCTTGGAGCTCAGCAGTGTTGGTGAGGATACCAGCGGTGACGTTCAGGGCGGTCTCTACTGCCTTGGACAGATGTCTAATGGCTCGGCTGTTTGCCATCGGACCCCATAGCGGGACCGAGCCCTTTTGCTGCGTCGAGGAACTGTGATGCGGCAGAGTCTGCTTGATCAGTGTCTTTTGAACGCTTTTCTCGATGATGCTCTGCATGGGCTGTGTAGGTTGGTGGCAAAACAAAGGCGATGTAGCACAAGCCCCCCAGTTTCTTGGGAGCCAGGTGTAGGCTTTGGTTCCACTGACAAAGTACGTATTGGGTGATGCAACAAGCACTGGAGGGTTGGCAGTGTTCAAGGCCCTTACAATGCTACAGGTGCTGTGACCCACATTCTTAGACCCACGGCCTTCAATGCATACAAGGCCAGAGATACTGACCACAGATCGGGCCACAGTCAGTGTTGCAGCAGTTATTTTCATCCGGTAGGAAAATGTGGCTCTGTTGGGATTGTTGAACACTTGCATTTCCACTCGTTCTTTGGAGTGGACATTCATCGGGAATGTCGCATTGGAGGTTTTAGGGCAGAAGGGTGTGGCTGTTCCTGTTTTGTTTTGCCAGAACTGGGCGATTGTTCTGTCGGAAGTGGCATTGTCTTTGTAACTTTCATGTAGGAGCATCATCCAGGCAAGGCATGATCTGTGAATAGAAAAGGGTGAAGGGATGAAAGGGATGGAATGTTCAGTGGCATGTGGTAGCATCCCACAGACCCAACAGTTGGTGGCAAGATTGTGCTGGTTCAACATCTGCACAAAATAATTATTCCAGAATTCTTTGCGTCGTTCTCGGAGATGCAGTGGTAGTGATACCAGGTAGTGTTCTTTCTTGGTGATTGGTTGCATGGTTGGTGACAATGTTATGTATGCAGGTGCATTCTCTTCAATAATCCAGAGTGTGACCATTAGCAGGAGGCAGGTGAGAAATGCAGCTACAAGTGCAATTGTCTTTGTACTGTGCAGCTCAACAGTCTTGGTGTCTTTGCGGTGGCTTTGCAGGAGTTCAGTTTCTTCCATCATCTTCATGGAGCTCACCAACTGTTAGGACCACAGACTTTTGTCTGGTGCTTTTCCTGGTAGCGTTGATTGGCTGTGCTACCGATCTGAGACTGACTCGGTTAGTGGCCTGGTTGTTGTAGCTCCCCCCTTTTGTCGATCTTAGGTTGTACCCTTTCATGGATGGCACCGTGGGGTCGGGAAATTCAGACAGTTGGAGAGTGTCTTGTTGGTAGCAACTCAGAGCTGGTCGGTCCTTCGAGAGTACTTCCTTTTGCACCTCCACCTCTTCACAGGTTGCTAGCGTTGGAGGGACTTTCTTGCAGTGATGGGCGTGCAGCCAGTTTCGTTTTCTTCCACTCGGAGGGCAGTTTGAGTGGTGATCAGGACTTGCCAGGAGCCCGTCCACCTGGGCTTCAGATAATTCGTTCTTTGGAAGTTGCGAACTGGGATGAAGTCCCCAGACTTTATCACATGTCCTGGGCCCCTGGATACGTCAGGCAAGGCTTGCTGCACCTGTTGGTGGATAATTGTTAGCTCGTTTGTCAATTGATGCAAATAAATCTGACATTAATATGTTTGGGGCATCGTTAATGGAGGTGGTGGTTCTTGGTGCCGCCCAAATGCTCATAGGCCTGCTGAAGACCACTTCATACGGGGTCAGTCTGTGTTTGTTTGGGGTGGAGCGCATTGATAGCAATGCCAATGGAAGGGTGTTGGGCCATTTCAAGCCTGTCGTGGCAACTATTTTGGCTAGCTTTAGTTTCAATGTTTCATTATGTCTCTCTACCAGGCCCGCTGATTGGGGGTGGAAGACGGCATGGAACTTTTGTTTTACCCCCAACCCTCTCAGTATGTTCTGGATCACCTCGGCTACGAAGTGGGGGCCTTTGTCGCTCCATAAAATTCTGCAAAGGCAGTATCTGGGGAAGAACTCTTTCAGCAACACTTTTGCAGCTGCTATGGCAGTATTGTCGCGGAAGGGATATGCCTCCACCCATTTGCTAAAAGCGCACACAACCACCAGGACATATTTTAGACCAAGGCATCTCTCTAGTCGGATGTAATCCATTTGAAGGACTTCAAAAGGGTGGTCAGGGATTCCAAACCGTCCCCGTGGTACTACTGTCCCCTTCCCTGGGTTGTGTGGTAGGCAGACTATACATTGATGTACTATGCGTTTTGCAGATTCTGCTATCTTGACATTATGCCATACTCTGGTGATTAGTTCAATCATGGGGGTAGAGCCTATGTGTGCTGGTAAATGTGTCATGGTCAATATGGGGATGAGATAGGCATTGTGTAACAGCCATTTATTTCCGTCTTTAGTTCTCCAGCAATCTTCCTAGTCTTTTAGTCCCACCTTTTCCCACTTGGTCAATTTGTCTTGTGTGCCTGCAGTCTGTATGTCCCTTACAGTGGTCCTAGCGTCAGTCCATTGTTCTGCTTGTGACCTGGTCACATACATTCGTGTCGTAGTTCTGTCTCCTGCCGTGGCTCTGGCAGTAACGTCTGCTAGTGCATTTCCCTGTCCAATGAGATCGGTCACTTTCCTATGTGCTTGGCATTTTATCACTGCTAACTTTTTGGGGAGGAGGACTGTTTGCGTCAAGGCGGAGACTAAATCTCCATACAGGATGAGTGTACCGTGTGAAGGCAGGAACCCTCTTTCTTTCCATAAGATCCCAAAATGGTGAACCACCCCGAAGGCATACTGGCTCTCCGTGTATATGTTAACTGTCTTGTCAGTCGCTAAGATGCACGCTCGTGTGAAGGCCAGGAGTTCTGCAGCCTGGGCTGAACGTTGGGGAATACGGGCTGTTTCCAGAACGGTTCGGGCTGTGGTGACAGCGTATGCAGCTGAGGTGGTGCCGACGGGGAGTTTGATGCATGAACCATTCACCCGTAGTTCTCAATTTGGTTCTAGAAAGGCGATGTCTCTGAGATCTAGTCTACTCTGTTTGTTCTTCGGTTAGTGTCACACAGTCGTGTAGTGGAGTCACGTTAGGATCATTTTCGGGTAGGGGTAACAGTGTGGCTGGATTGAGGGCGGTGCATCGCTTTAGGGTAATGTGCGGTGCTAACAGGGTAAACTCATATCCTGTCAGTCGGGCGCTAGTCAAGTGTTGGGTTTTGGTCTGGTTCAGTGGTTGTTGACTGCATGGGGTACTAAAACAGTGACTGGATTGGAGAGCACTATTCCTTCGCTCTGGCGTATCGATACTGCTGCAGCTGCCACAGTGCGCTGGCAGCGCTCTGGCTACTGGTTCGAGGGTGGCAGAAAAATATGCACAAGGGCGTTGTTTGTGACCAATTGATTGTGTTAGGACAGACAGTGCACATCCCTCCCTTTCGTGTGTGTAGAGGAAGAATGGTATGGAGTAATCTGGGGTTCCTAGGACTGGCGCTGAGCAAAGGGCATTGCGTAGTTCTTTAAAAGCTATCTGGCATTCGGGGGTCCAGGGGGGAGGTGAGAGGATGTCTTTAGCTAGGAGGGAGAGAAGGGGTTTGACAATGAGGCTAAAGTTCGGTAACCATTGTCTGCAAAATGAGGTGAGACCTATCAATGAGCGGATTTGCTTCTGATCTTTGGGGACAGGGGTGTCTAGAATTGTCTGGATCCTGTCAAGCGTGCGTTTTCTCCCTTCTTTTGATAAAAGGTGAACTAAATAGGTCACTTGTGATTTACAGAACTGCACTTTCTTTCGGGAGACCATGTGACCATTTTCAGCAAGGAAATGGAGTAGTTGGATGGTGGCTGTTACGGCTATTGGTATGGCGTATGCTGCTAGGTCGTCTACTTAGTGTATTAGTGCCACTCCATCTGGCAATTGTATGTCGTCCAACTGTCTTTTAAGCGCCTGGCTATAGATGCTTGGGCTCTCAGTGTACCCCTGAGGTGCTCTACAAAATCTATACGAACGGGAATTTGGGCTAAATCCAAAAAGATAGCGGCTGTCCTCGTGTATAGGTATGGAAAAGAAGGCGTTCTTGTGGTTGACCACGGTGTAGGTGGTGGCAGTGGAGGGGATTAAAGTCAAAATTGTTGTGATGTCGGAAACTACTGGGTATTGTGGCACTACGATTTTGTTTACCTCCCGCAGGTCAATGATGAAGCGGTAGGCTTTCCAGTCTCCCTCCCCTTGTCTCTTTACAATCGGTAGTATGGGACTGTTACAAATGTTGCTCACTACTTCCTCTACCACCCCTGCCTCTACCAAAGAGTGTAAGATCTGTCAGTGCTTTCTCACCCTCTGGCGATATTTTGTACGGCGGTACCTTCGGTAGGGTTGCGTCCTGTCGTATTGTTACGCGTACTGGGTCAATCATCATTCGGCCTACGTCTGAATCAGCCCTAGCCCATAAGTGTGATGACAAAGTGTCCAGTAGGGATGCGTCCGTCTCGGAGATGGGAAACATGTGCTGAAAAGGGTTCTCTCTATGGTGTTGGGGGTTGTCATTCAGGATGACACGCACTCCGTCTGGTGAGCATCTGATAGTCGCATTGAAGTGTTTCAAAGGTCAAGACCCATAATGGCGTCTGGGGTGTTAGATGAGAGGAGGAATGTCGTTTCGACGCCATTGTTATCAAGATTAAAAGGGATCGGTCGGGACAAAGGGTTGGTGGGGGGGCGTACAGTCAAATCCTAATGAGGTCGCATGTGAGTCTGACAAGGGTGCCCTTGGAATCAGTCGTTCGGATAGTGCACTACGCGTTGCTCCCATGTCTACCAAAAATGGCGACTTTGTGCCCAGGACCTCAGCGGTAACATAAGGGCCTTGCTGATCAACATAGAGCTCGACTGTATCCCTCCCTTGCCTGTCCTATGCAAAGTCGTACGTGTTGTTGTAATCTGTCTGTTGGTACTGATTCTGTCTGGGGTGGTCAAATGTGTTCACTCTTCCTGGCCTTTCCTCGCTTGCTTCACTCGCATACTCTCTCCCATATCCTCTTCCTCTCTGTCCACTTGCTATTTCCCTCTCCCCTCTGCCCCCACCAGCTCCTAACAAAGCCGGGCTTTGGGATTTCCAGTGTCTATATTCTTTGCAAAATGCACGTTGATCCTGTCCTAGGTCTTGGCGCCCTACATATGATGTTGATGGATTGTTCCTAGGTGGCTGTACTCTAGGGGTATTCTGCTGGTTTCCTCCCCTATATTGCTCCCTTCCTGTATTCGCCCCCTGTAGTTGTGCTATCACTACCCTTTCCTTCAAGTCCTTCTTTTTCCTTTCTGTAGCCCTGTCATTTTCGTTTCTCTGATGCTCGTAGTATTGGGCCATTTGGAGAATGGCCGCCGGTTTAGATGCTGCCCAACTACTTTCGCTGGCTTGTAGTTTCAGTGATACATCTGGCAGTAGTCCTCTGAAGTAGTTCTGCACAAATAAGTGGTGTCGGGTTGCGGTGGACATATTTTGTCCAATGTAATCGGAGAACACAGTTTCAAATCTGGAGAAATATTCGGAGACATCCTCTTGTGGTTTCTGGCGGCACGCAGTTACTATGGACCAGTCTATCTTTTTCTCTGGGATCAGCGTTTTCACTTTCTGCACTATTTGCCAGGAAGGTCTAATATTGCTTTAACTAGTTTTTGACCATGGTTCCGCTGTTTATGTAGTGTGTAGAGTTGTTCCCAGGTATGACCAAACAGTTCGGTATGGTCTACTTTCCTAATCTGTTTCCACACATCTGCTGGCAAACATAACCCGAAGAACAAGTCTATGTTGGCAAGTTTCATTATTGTTGTGAGAAGTTGGCCTGATATATGATGTCTCCAATTCTGGGGACACCTTGTATCAGTCCAAACAATCCCTTATGGTGATGGTTGTAAGTCAACCTTATAGACAAGCTATCCTAAGGGTAGCATGGACTAAGCAGCCTTAAAGGCTTAACTCAAGAGGGCATGTGAAGCCAGCTGTTTTACCAATCACAATCCTGTAATATCAAATAAAAGGAAACCACACAAGTTATATATTATATAAATATATGTATTTATTCTCATAATAATACTCTATACTCTTTGAGTCTAGAAGCACAAGCGTTTAAACAAAAGCACAGTAAAACATATGAAAGTTGCACAATTATGGATGAGGCCCAGGGGCCACTCAAACCATATACTAAAATAGTGGTATAAGTATCACTACTCGAACAGTGGTAAGGCCTGAGGCCTTGGGAATCGCTGGGGCTATTCGGGACTAGCAGTGGTGAAGTCGGGAAAAGCCCGCGGGACTCGGGTGCAGCGCTTAAAGCACACGAATGCACCAATGCAAAGTCAATGATGTGTAAAAGTTACAAAGTTACTGTTTTAGGAAGGTTCCGAATAGAATTACCAAACTTTAGACTTAGACACTAGAGGTGTATACCAATGCAGGAGCACTAGCGTTCACGAGTTACCTCACCCACAGGAAGCGGGTGCACAGGTGTCAAAGTGTGTGGAGTTTCGTCAAACAGTTTGATGGTTCCTGGAGATGAAGATGCTGCAGGCGTCCAGAAGAGAAGTGTCCGATTGGATCGCAGATGTAGAGTACCTGAAAGCAGAGGGGACAGAGTCTGGGTCACTCAGCAGTGACCAGGGTGGAACCAGGAAGGAACCAGGCTATGTCGGGCGCAATCAGGTGGTTGTCGTGAAGCTTGTTACTACCGCGTGGACTCTGGGGCACTGAGGATGTTCAGGAGTAGATCCTGAGCTGTCCCACGAAGGCTCTCGCTGTCGGCGGTGTCGGCTTCCGGATTGGAGCAAACAAACCTTGGCAAGCGCAACCCACGCAGGATTCGAAGATCGCTTCTTACTCGGACCACCAAGGTCAGAGTGGGTGCTCCTTTTCAGGGGAGCGAGGGCCAGTCCAGAGCAACCGGACTGGCAGAGCAAATTCAAAGGTTCGTCGGTACCGGGGCCACCAGCCAACAGGCAAGCGACCGGACCAACGCGTCGAGCAGCAAAATGCAGAAGGGCCCCACACAGCACTCTGAGAGTGTGGAGGGGGTAGCTTTGGTGCAAAAGCTTCTCGGGCTGGGGCTTCTCAAACCCCAATGCACAGCGTCGAGGGAGCCTCGGGAGCTGCACGGTCAGCACTTCGTGGTTTTTCCAAGATGGCTGGCCCCACGCTTCAGGTCGCCTCCACGGGTCTCAGATTCGCTGGGACTGTGGATCGGGCTGTTGGAAGGCGCGAAAGCTGGGTCTTGTCGATCTGTCGCTTGAGTTCCGGCGGGAACTGAAACAAAGCAAACGGTGAGGCGCTGGATGGTGCCTTTTTGCACAGGGTGGTCACTCCTTGACCACAAGGGAAATTCTTCAGTCTTCCACGTCGAGTGGGATGTCGAAGGGTCCAGAGTTCTGTATCAAAGTTTCAGTCAGGATAATCTGATGTGCGCTGACACTGCTCCCACCTTTATTCCAAACTAGTGGGCTGGATTACCTGCTAGGTCCCTCCTATGGGTGGGACCAAGGAAGGGGGTGGTTACTCCCCTTTCCCTTTGTCCAGTTTCGCGCCAGGACTGGGGCTGGTGTGCCCCAGAACCAGTTTGACTGGATTATGCAAGGGGAAGCCTTTTGCTCCCCATGCAGTGTCTAGTTTCATTCAACCCACCCTGCCCCAATACACTATCTCCTGTCTGGGGAGGTGTAGCACCTCCCTGCGATAGGAAACCCTTGTCCAGGCCTCCTCTGCCAAGTTTCGGTCAGCAACAGGAGGTCAGACTCTTGTCTGTGGCAGCAGCATCCATTTTGTGATGCTGAGGCTCTGGTTAGAATTAACCGCGTTTTAGCAAAGTAACATGTCTTCTCCCTCTAGAAGGGTGGAATGCTACCCCCGTCGCCAGGACTGGCGAGGGGGTAGTATTCCAAATCGTATGACACCTTACACGACATGTTTTGATGAAGCCCAACTAAAGTTAGCACATAACCGCGAGGATTATAATGCACTTAAGAGTATATGGTATGGCAATATCCCGGAACAGCTAAGGGAGTTGGTCCCGACAGCTGCAGACAGGCTCAGCTCATGCTAGAGCACCATCTCACATAAAACCAAGCACTCTGCCTCCAGGATTGTTAAGGCCTGCCATAGGAGTGACTTATAGGTATATATGTGTCCAGATATAGGTTTAGATATAGGTATACTATATCTAAGCAAGGAGTGATTACACCACCTTGCCCCAGCTGAGTGATCAGCCAGTTGTCAATTTAAGGTCCAGCCAGGGGTGGCAAAAGATATGCTGCAGCTCCTGGTAGGCCTTGGATGCACCTATGCCCTGGGCACTTATAGTGCACTGTACAGGGGCCGATAAGGTGTCCAGTACCAGATTGGTTATGCACCTAGGGTGCATGGAGTCCATTTTACAGAGAGAGCAGATAGCCTGGGGCCCTGATTAGTAGGGTCCCAGGCCAACTAAGTCGAAAACCGGCTAAACACTAGGCAAAAAATCTGGGGTAACCATAGTCTGGTATCCACCCTCCTACAATTGTTGATCCCAGAGCGGTACCTAGCTCGGTGTAAAAGGCGGTGGGGTTCTTTCGTAAATCCGGTAAAGATTTATGGAACGTCAAAATGTCCTGTCTGTCCCATGGCTGGTACACCCAATTATAGACCACCCTTCTCTAGCGTCTTGATGGTTCATATCGCCATGAGTCCCTTGTCCTCTAGGAGGTACCCAGTAAGGGCCAGCTTCTTTTATTGGCATCATGCTATCTGGTTTTTCCACCGGGGCTCCTGCTATCTTAGTTGTCCTGTCTCTATCTATCTGTCCTTGTTCTATGAGGTGACTCAATACTTCTAGTGTGGATGAAAATAGTTCTGCAACATAGTTGTCGCCTTCATCTCAGATGTCTACCTTCCTATAGAGAGCCTCTAGTCTCTTGGGCCCTACATCTTGGTACTTCTCTTCATATGCAGTAAGGGTGTGGTAACAGAGACATACAATAAAGTATTGTTTGTGGTTTGTAACATAGGAGTCGCATATGTCAGTTACATATTCTTCTGTTTCTTTCCTATCTATGAGGGTTTTAACAATTTTATCAATGCCTGCTCGCTCATTTCTACTTAATCGCGGGACCCTGGGAGCTCCTATTTCTTTAGTTCCTACCTCTACCATCCTGTGAGGCATTTGGTGTGGGTGACTCGGTGGGAGCAGAGGCGGTGGAGACTGAGGCGATCGTGCGCGATCGTGCCATCTCCAGCTATCCTTTGGGGGTCCTGGCATTGTACTACGGTATGAGTAGGGGCATAAGGGGGTGGCATGTATATCATTGGGGGACCTAACAATAAATCATCTACCCTCTGTTTTGCTGGTATTTCGGGGTAAAGAGTTGAGGGAGTTCTAACAGGGCATTGACCTGATATTTTTGATTCCTGTTCCTTTTTATCGTTTTCCTTTTCTATTAGTTCTTCTTTTTACAGGCTTGGTAAGCTGTTTTCGCGTTTCTTTATCTTGTCTAGCTTCGTCTCTTCTCTTTCGTTGAGCTGCCTCTTTTCGCCATAAACCAAAACTATCAAACATGGCTTGTCTAGCTTTCTTTTTGTGGAGAGCTAATTCTAACGTTTCTATTCTAGCGGGATCGAAAGATCCCGTCAGTGGCCACTGATTTACCTGGTCCTTCCTAGTGTATTTATGCCATAGTTTGCTATAAGCTACGGTGGCTAATCCATACTTTACGTACATGTCCTTGTTAGGGGTGCCTTCCAGCGGCGCCTGATGACTGACCTCTAACAAACGGTCCGGTCCAAAACAATCTAGAGAAAACAGGCATGACCTATTTAGCCGTCAAAATGAATATCTCGATCAATTTTAGACAAAGTCTGCACTACCTGTCCGCTGTCTGCAAAGAGAATATTCCTATTCTACGTTGTTTGCAAGCAGGGAATGTCTCTAACTCAAAAAAGGAATACTAGTATTTCTATAAATCAATCAATTTAAGTCGTTTTTTCACGACCTTACCCGGACTCTATGGACAGTTCTTCGTCTTCGCCTTCCAGCACCTGGTTGTCCTATTACTCCAACAATCAATGTGGCGTTCCTGTAAGGTCCCAGTCAGGACCGCAGGTCACTCGAGAGAGGTCAGTTCAGAACCGGTGAAGTTCAGTCGATCGGCATCCAGACTAGGGTCTCTTTTAGGCAGGTGCACTGCAATCATTTAGTCGTTCACTCAGTCGTTGGGACCTCTCTACCGGACCCAGGTGTCGCTGATGGGCCCCATGTTGGGCGCTAATTTGTGAAAGACAGCGAGTCTTCTAAGACCCCCAATGCTGCCCGGCGCAGGGTTCCGCCTCCTAATTCACCTTGGGTTTGTTACCAAAATAAGGAGGCAAGAGCTGGAAACTGGAAGACAAGAAAAGGGTTTTTCTCATGAGGAGACAACGTCCACTGCAGACACCGGGATGTCTGATGGAGGTGTCCAGCCGGCAACACCTTTGGCTCTTCCTTTTATACAGGTTTGACACAATGCATTTGTTTTCATCAACATGGTTACACAAGCTTGGATTCCCCGCCCCGGGCAGGTTGTCGCACAATCCCAACATTGTTTCATCATCCCACCCAGGCCAAACAGACAATTTTATCTTGCAGCTGGGCCTTGCTTCAGGGTCTAAAACATGTTAGACCGGCCAGATGTAAGAGTCTGTTCTGTTGATAAAAAACGGTCCCATTGTTGGAAAAACCAATCTTGCTGTTTGCAGTGCAATAAACCATGTTTGCAAGAGTCTGGTATTTGGAACCTGGTTGTGTAAGAATGTCCAAGGGTTTGCCTGTAAACAGAGATGAGAGGAAAAATGAGTTTATGGCAGCAAGTGGTGTTGATGTTAGTCGTGGCAATAGAGTTTATAGCCCCCAGCTCACATACCAAGTTGGTCAGAGGGATGCTAGTAAGGGCAGGGTAAAACGAAGGTGACCAACAGAATACAAAATGGCTGCGGTCGGTCAGAATGACTGCAGCATATGTGCACGTAGGAACTTCCACTAGACAAGATGGCGCAGGTAATGTTTATGATTATCATTTTGCTTTTAACAGTCGCCCCTTTGAACAGAACTAGCCAGCTTGTCAGTCTATTTCGATCTCCATAACGTCCTGTATCTCTTGTTCATACATTACTCTAATTTTTGTTAGCTGAGTGTCCATAGTCTTAGGGCGCAAAGTACTTATGCAAAGAGAACACAAAGGTGGTATACAGTGTACACCCAAACTGCCACATATTGCCAATACTGGGACCAAGAGAATCATTGATATTTTCCAACCCCAGGCCTTCAAGATGCCCCAAAGCCAACTTCCAATTGTCCAAGTCTCTGATCCTTGATGAATTTCTGAAGACAGACTATGGAGAGGTTTGATTGCTTCATAGACAGAAGGTGAATTATCCGGAATGTATACACAGCAGCTGGCACCAATGATGCGGCATGCTCCTCCACGGTCCGCTAGTACCACGTCTCGGACCATACGAGTCTGAAGAGCAACAATACGGACCGCTTGGAGCTCAGCAGTGTTGGTGAGGATGCCAGCGGTGACGTTCAGGGCGGTCTCTACTGCCTGGGACAGATGTCTGATGACTCTGCTGCGGTCGGTCAGAATGACTGCAGCATATGTGCACGTAGGTACTTCCACCAGACAAGATGGCGCAGGTAATGTTTATGATTGTCGTTTTGCTTTTAACAAAAGGCCGGGAGCAAAGTAACATATCAAGCCTGCTATCTACCTGGTGGACCGGTGAGGAGTACTCTCTCCGCAGTTCAGCTGTACGCACTGCAGGGCAGGCCTGTGGCACTCGGGAGAGTCCCAGCTCCTCAATGCCCAAGGCAGCTACGCTGCTGGAGGACTCACTTTCATGCACGTCGCATTCTAGTTCCAAGGGCTGGGCCTTCACCGGTAGTTGGGGCAATCCTTACACAGTCGCTTGCAGCAATTCGTCCTCTGTCACCCATGTCAAAAGTCTGGGGTGCACGCCTCTCTGCCACCGCAGCACTTCTCAGAGGGGCCAGCCAATTCCTGAGGCAACCGACCCATTCAGGCCCATGGGTCCGTGCCATGAAACTCCTGCGTATCTGCCGTTCCGCAGAGAAGCTACAGTTCCCACTGCGCCGCAACCCTAATCCAAGTCGACTCAGGTCCTCCTCCAATGCGCCCCAAGGGGAGCGTACGTGCCAGATGCAGTTCCCCTCTTTTCCTCTGGGCATAGGATGTCCTGCGAACTGGCCTCCGCTGTTCCTCCGCGGGTCAGAACCCGATCTCCACCAGCAGGACACTGCATTCTCAGGTCTAGACCCTTAGGGGAACCCCCCAGGCAGCACTCGCACCCAGGGAGGAAGCCCTCGAATCACGACCCGGGCTCCGATCACGTGCTCCACCTTGCTCATCCTCTGGAGACAGTGATGTGGTGCGTTCGCCTCCTTCACCGAAGAACCATTGCCGTAGCTGTGTTCCGCGGGCCCCCACAATGCACAGCAGCCTCCTAGACCAGGTAATTGCCGACGAGCCCTCGATTGGGACACCAGCCCCAACAAATTCCGGGTTCCGTCTCATTTTGCAGGTGCCGCTCGATCCCGGGTCGCCATCTTGCTTGTTCTCAGCCCGACAGCCGCCTCAAACACAAACTCGCCCTTGCTGCCTGGGAGCCGGTAGGGTGGCCTTAACCAGCTCCTCGTTGTCCTGGCACCACCTGGCCCGGTTCTGGACGTCCACTGGTCTCTGACTCCGATGGTTTGGGCCGATAATTAGCCGGCTGGCGTGGAGCTCCGAGCTCACCCGTCCTCCATTGTCTGCTCCTTGGCCACGCTCCCCCACTAACCTGGTGTATTAAATAGGTCCAAGATAGCTTATTGGTCAGGCTGCGAATGAGTGCTAGTGAAATTCAACAAGCATTGGCGAAGAATGTCTCGCATATGCAATAGCTATTGGCACTCTCAGCTTGTTTTAGCTTTGTAGTGCACCAGCGTGGCTGCTGTTCAGCATGGCTAAACTTTGTGGCCGTGAGGAGAATATCTAGAAGTAGTATGGTGTGTGCAAGGCGCAGTAGCGTACTCCCATTAAACACATTTTCAACTGAAATGAGTTGCATTTTCACATACATACAGTTTTACTAATAAAATTATGCAGCTCGCAAACAATCGTGTGGAAGTGTATTGATTTGTTTGGATCGAATTAAAATGTTTCTACCACACTATAGAATTACCATAAATGAGCTTTATTTGTGCTTTTTATAACTGTGATGTATTCTGAAATGTCGGAGCAGTTCATTAGGCATTTAAACAGTGTGCAAGAAAAAAACCTTTCACCGCAATTTTTTTTTTAAAAGAATGTATATTTTTCCCTTTCCCCATTAAGGTTACACCTACCCCATTTATGAAAGAACAAACTTTGTAGCCATCCCATCCCTTCCCATGCAGTTGTCAGAGAAGTCACCCGCCCGTTGAGATCCTTTGAGTTTCAGGCACTATTTTCCGCACAGGTAATATTGCTAGTATCCTTGTCGCTAAATCTTAATACTCTCTGATATTTGAAGTACTTCCCTATTCAGATCCGGAAATCACTAGATATCGATCTCCCACTGCATACTCGTAATGCCATATTGCCAGATCCTCTTCTGCGTTTTCATCCACCCTACACCCCGTAGCCTTACTTCCTAAGCTATTGCCTTTTCTTTGACATCTTTCAACCATCTCTGCTCTGCTTGTTGGGACCCGCAGTGTCTATCCATACTATGCCCACTCTTTTTGCCAGAAGTAATGCCAATTGTACTAATCTCCACTGCATTTTCTCGCTCTTGCATTGTTTCAATATCATGAGAAAATGTGGTAGGCTCTAGCCTCAGCGTCACACTTCTATATTTTGTAGTGTTTCAACCACCTGACTCCAGTAAATTTGGACCATTGGACATTCCCAGGCTAAGTGTATGAAGGATGCCGGGATAGTTTTGCATCTGGGACATGTCTGGTTTTGTTGGGTTTCTGCGGTGTAGCTAAGCTGGAGTAGCTAATGTGCTGTGCAAGTAATTGAAGTGAACTGGTTTGAACGTCTCGTTACATGAGGCCACCTTCAGTGTACAGGCTTCCTTCCATCCTGTCTGCTATCAGTGTACCTAAGTCGTCCTCCCAAGCTACTCTTGCTCGTGACTCTGTTCTGGGCATATCCATAATCAAGGCTTTGTATAACTGATATCAAATGTCTTCCTTAAAGGCCTGGAAATGTTGCAACAGGCATGAGAACGAGACTGCCGGTGTCTTCTGATAAAATAAAGTGCCATAGGAAAGCGGGTGCTACCTGACCCGTTCCGTATGCCAAAGTGTCCCATGTCTCCTAATTCTGACTGCCAGGGGTTACAGCGCCAGAGTGAACAGTAATGGTGATAATGGGCACCCCTGCCTGGTGCACCTCTGGATCTCCAAGGGATCCAAGATCATCCTTCCCTGACGCACTATGGCAGGGGACCAGAATCTCGGTCCCACACTCTCCAAACCCGCCTGGAGAAAGCCCCAATATACTGTCTACTGCCTTAGCTACATTGATGTAGCAAGATCCTGCACAGTCCTCCACTTCATGGATGACTTGCATGAGCCGCCTAAGATTCATTGCAGTGTTCCTGCATGGTCTGAACTCTCATAGGTCAGTGTGGATTAGAATACACAACTTTGGGCCAAAGTTTTGCATAGAATCTTCATGTCTAGATTTATCATCGTTATTTGGGTGGTAGGAGGCTGAGTTGGAAAGCTCCGTACCCAGCTTTGTGGTCATTATGATGCCCTCATGAAAGGACAGTGGGGGGAGGGGGGGTGCATTTTTTTTTTCTATGCCTCTGCGTACACTCCCTGCAGGTGGGGGACTACCACAGTTGAAAATGTTTGAAAAAACTGCAGTGAAATCGTCGCTGCCCAACGCTTTTCCGGATGGGAGAGATTTAATAGCAGATTGTATCTTGTTCACTGTTGGTGGGTTGTCTAGCGCTTGTCTCCCATCCTCACGCAATTGCGGAAGCTGCAAATCCCCTAGGTACTTGTCTAATTGCTTCTGGGTGGGGTTTCCAGAGTTAGTATGTGCCTGTTCGAGATGCTTCCTGAACACCTCCACTATGTCGCTCTGGGTACACGCCTCTCCTTCACCATGGTTCACGAGACAGAGGCTCGAAAAATGTACTCGCCCACTCGCAAATGCGAGTCAATTTCTTTCAGGGCTAGACACTTTTCATGCCTACCTGACCGGCCTGGCGATTGAGCTTTGTCGCTGTGCTAAAGCGCAGTGCCGGTAAGGCTCGAGGGCAGCTGGGTGAAATGTTCAGGAACTGCTGTGACAAAATGCGGGAAAAGCAATGGTGTTGATTGGCTGATTGCAACGCAGGTTTGGTCTGCTGGGGCCTAGTTGCAATCAGCAAATCAGATGGTAGCTAATCTCTGCACAGTAAAGTTTACATGCTTCTCATTGGCTGATTACAATGAGCTGCAGCAGGATATACTGCCTGAAAAGCGTGTAAACTGCCTTTGCCAACCCCTGTATCCAAACTTGACCAAAGGCAGACCATGAACGAGACTGGTGCCCTAGCGAAGCAGAAGTTCTCCTGCACCTTGGGTGTTTAACCATGGTCCTGGGAGCCCTGCGAGTGGAGCTCCGCCTGTGATGTAAGCCTGCGCCTGCCGAGGACGGCTCGATCTCTCTGCTGGAGACCCTACGGTAAGTGAGCTTAGATAGGAACACCAGGGGTTCTTGCTCCGATTGTTGGGGAGAGTGACTTTGAAGGGAATTGACGCACAGCCGGGGCTATTGTCATGCTTGTTATTGTTTCAGTCTTCTATCCTGGAAAAGGACACATTTACAAGCAACGTAAATAAACCTAGTTGACTAGAAATTAGGCATTAGACCTCATTATAATTAACGTGTGCAATCACATTAGCACTGCGAACTGCCTGTGATCAGAGGGTTGATATCAAATAGAGGGCGACACAGGCAGACAGAGGGCACTCACTGCTTGTGCCTTGTCAAATGGTAGCTCGTGAGGTGCCAACAAGCTGCCTGCAGTGCCCATCAAGGCGCCAGATATCAGCGCAGGACTTTTTGTGTTTTGAATTACCCAGCTCTATAAAGGGGGTGCAGTCGAGGGTGCACAGTCTGGATGCAGAGGGTAAACAGCGACCCACGATTCCTTTGTTATTTTAAGTACAAAAATATTTAGCTGTATAAAACGAACTATAGTAAGGAAGGAGTGAATGGGTGGGTTGGCAAAGATAAGTGGTATAAATATAAGGTGGCTGGAGGAAAGTGGACAAGAACAAAAATATATGTCCACTCCAAATTATACAACCAATCACATTAAACAAAACACATCTTTTTATTTCCTGGGGTGATTTGCAATTAACTGTATATGAACCATGGCCGTTCACAAGAAGGACCTGGCTGGCGCTGTCCTCTTGAAGTTGAAAGGCCAAGCCGTGGAGCCCACCAGGACGGGAAACAGATGTATGGGCAGGTTATAATCGCAATCTATGGTGTGAAATCGCACTGAAAGGCTTCACCGTCGCTTGACAGACAGGTCCCCACGTCAGCAACCTGTGATGGAAAATGACGATATCATGTCACGAGCAAGCAGGGCAGTATTGTTTATGTGGCCTACTTGTGCTTACACAGCATGCCTGGTTTGATAGCTGGGACATAAAATACAAATGCAAGACCCCGTTAAAACGTTCCAGTCATACAGTTACTTCTGTCCCAAGCCATGGTGCGAGCTGCCCTTTCCTAGGCTGTGCTCTAGTATGTTTAAGGTACAGCAGTGTACCGAGTACTGGGAAGAGTGATTATCCGGGGCCGTACTCTAAAATGTTTAAGTTACATCGGTGTACCTGAGTACTGCTAAGTTTTTTTTTTTTTTCAGATTTATATAGCGCTTACCCGACCTGAAGGTATTGCAGTGCTTTACATGAGCACCAGTTAGGTTACACAAGGACACACTAATTTTTGTTAGGCACATGGAGATTAAGTGATTTGCCCAGAATCACTGGATGCTGAGCCACCGGAGCCGTACTCTATAGTATGTTTAAGGTCCAGCGGTGAACCGGAGTTCTGCTAAGAGTATTCATCCAGGGCCACACTCTAGTATGTGTATCGTATCGTATCGTATCGTAAGGGGTGCTTGTATAGCGCACTGACACCATGGGTTTCCTGGCGCTGGTTGGAAGTAGAGGGGACAGAAAGACTAACCAGATTGGGGAAAAAGCCAAGTTTTTAGAGACTTACGAAAAAGGGTCAGAGAGTTAGAAGTTTTAAGAGAAAGGGGGAAGGAGTTCCAGAGCTTGGGGGCCAGGTGTGCAAATCTCCGGCCTCCAGATCCGCAGAGCTTGTAGGAAGGAACAGTCAGGAAATGAAGGTGAGAGGATCTCAAGTTGCGGGACGGGCAGTAGGGTCTGATGAGGGATTTCACGAAGATGGGACAGGGGCCAGCCAATGACTTGAAGATAAGGCAGCCGATCTTGAAGGCTGCCCTAGAGATGACAGGGAGCCAGTGGAGTTTAACGAGGAGGGGCCTAGCGGATTGCCACTTCGGAATCCCTAAGGCCAGTCTCGCCGCCTGATTTTGGACCGCCTGCAGTCTAGCCATCGATGTTTTGGGCAGACCATGGTAGATCGAGTTGGAAAAATCTAGGCGGGAGAGGACGAGGGCCATGATAACCTGCAGGAGGGCGTCAGGTGTAAGGAGGTGTGCCACTTTCCTGATCCTGCGCAGTTGGTAAATACAGGACAAGACCACGGTCCCCACCTGCGGCCCTAGGGATAGAGCGGAGTCAATAGTGACCCCTAGGCTCTTCACCGAAGCCACGGGAGTGGGAGAGGGGCCCAGTTCCACCGGCCAGAATTGAGGCCCCCAGAAGGTGGCGCTCCTACCGGGAAGGAGGAGCTCCGTCTTACCGGGGTTCAGCTTTAACTGGTTGTGGCCCATCCACTGGAGAATGTGGGACATGACTGCCTGAAAATTAGGGATAGCAGAGGGGGAATTGAGAGAAAAGATGAGCTGCAGGTCGTCCGCGTAATTGAACACGGTGACGTCCCACTGCCTCAAGGAAAATAGAAGGGGGCGAAGATAAAGATTGAAGAGAAGAGGGGACAAGGAAGAACCCTGGGGGACCCCACAGAGCGAGTGCTCTCTAGGAGCCCTGAAAGCGCCCAGGCTAAGGGTCTGAGACATGCCAGTCAGGAAGGATCTGACCCAGGCCAGCGCCAGGCCCTGGATGCCAGCCTGCTCGACACGGCGGAGAAGGATGTTATGATCCACCGTGTCGAAGGCGGCTGACAGATCTAGTAATACCAGGGCCTGAGGGGTACCCTTGTCAACACCGTCTCTCAGGGCGTCCAGCACGGCCAAGATCACTGTCTCCGTAGAGTGGCCGGGTCTGAAGCCTGCTTGGTTGGCCTCGAAAGTTGGAACTCTCGATAAACTGTGAGAGACAGGTGGTGACGTGGGCTTCCAGGATTTTTGAAAAGAAAGGTAAGAGAGAGATGGGGCGGTAGTTTGCCGGGACGGCGGGGTCAGCCCCCGGCTTCTTCAGAAGGGGCACCAGCACGGCCTCCTTGAAGGAGCCCGGCACCGTACCAGAGGAAAGAGAAGAGTTTAGCAGGGGGAAAATGCAGTCGGGTAAAGAGTGGCAGATGTCCCTGAGTATGGAGGGGGGGCAGCAGTCATCTGGGGATCCCGACTTGATGCGGGTGGCAAGAGTGGCCAGAGAAGTGGAGTCTAGAAGAGGAAATTGTGTGAAAGAGGAAGTATTGTGAGGGGGGGAGACAGATCCAGCGCCAGGGGACGTGACGGGGATGGTGTCCTTAATCAATACGATTTTTTTCAATGAAAAAAGTGCTGAGGGCATTACATGCTTCCTGTGTAGGGGCCTGAGTAGGGAGCGTCCTGGGGTCGGAGGTGAATTCGTTAAGGACTTTAAAAATTTCCTTAGACTGGCAAGGGGCAGATAAGATTTTACCAGAGGCATAGGTTTTTTTGGCAGCCAGAATGGCGAGTTTGTACCCGTTGCGGGCGGCCACATAGGCGTCTCTGCTTGCAGGGCTGTAGTCTCTCCTCCACTTGCGCTCGAGCTGACGGAGTTCCAAATGGAGAGCTTTTAGGTGGGGGGTGAACCATTTGTGGGAATTGCTGTGCCGGGATTGGGGGAACTTAGTGAGGGGGGCAAAGATGTCACTGGCTGTAGTGAGCCAGTCTGCCACAAGCCCGTGGAGCTCGTCGGTACCAGTGTCGTTGGGTGGCAGGGGATAAGTTTGGGACAAATGAGCCAAAAGTTTGGAGGGATCGACAGCCTTCCACTTGCGAGCCGTGCCACCCTCCCGTGGGGGGACCTTGTTCTGGCCGACCGCCGAAAATGTGGTGTCGATCAGACAGTGTTCTGACCACACACAAGGTGTTATTAGTGGGCGAGAAGACGTGACTCCATGGGTCCAAATGTGGTCGAGGATGTGGCCACCCTTATGGGTGGCAGACCTGACTAGTTGGATGAAATTCAGGCTTGAAAGACCCTCAAACAGTTTGGAAGCATGTGGGCCAGCGTCCTCGTGTTGAAACCAGTAATTAAAGTCGCCAATGATGATAATACGGGGGGAGCAGGTAGTAATATTGGTTAGCTGATCGATAAAGGATGAAGGGAAAGACGGCATGGAGTGGGGGGGGGCGGTATAGTAGCACAAGAGTGACTGCACCTACCTCGGTCCCCAGGCTAAGGACCAGGGTATCTACATCCGGTAGGGTCATGGCCGCGGAGGCGATAATCCTAAGATCCTTGCGTATTACCGCCGCCACCCCTCCCCCGGTGCGACCCCCTGATCGGTTGGTGTTCAGCAGAAAGTAGTCAGGGGGTAGCGTGGCCAAGATGTCTGGGAGAGAGTCGTCGGTAAGCCAAGTCTCTGATAACAATAAGACATCGGGGCTTTCAGACATGAGGAGATGCAGGATGTCAACTTGGTGCTTGACCATTGAACGGGTATTTAGGTAAAGGACCCGAATAGACGACTCGATAGGAGCCGGAGCGGTAAGTGATAGTGTCGGCGCAAGATTAGGGATTGGAATGCCTGCAATGCCGAGTGAAGTAATGCGGGTCCAAATGTCGGGGGAGAGAGGACTGGCCGAGGCATGTAGGCACTTAAGGGCTGAGGACGTGTAGGATAGAGGAGTGGCAGCACTACTGGCCCCTGGGCCCGTCCGGCCGCGGACGGGCGCAGACGGGCTGGACTTAGGCGCGACTTCGGCGCGCTGACGGCGTGCCCGTTGCGCCCGTCCGCTGCGCTCCCTGTAAGGGGGCGCCATTTTATGGGCTGAGGTCGTGAGTGGCCGAGCGCTGCACCGCTCGCCTCCTCAGCGTCCTCACCCAATATGGCGGCCAAACAGCGCGACCCGGCGGGAATCAATCTCCTGCGAGGGCGGCTGACCTTGATGAAGGTGGTGGCAAACCTGCACAACAAAAGGGGGTTAGTTGGCTGGCGGCGCGATTAAAAATTGGTATTTTAAAATGAAGAATTAAACATGCGCGAGTAGCGTGGAAGGCAGCGCGAGCAGCGCGAGTAAAGCGCGTCCAATGCGAGACAGGCAAGTGGCTAGATCCCACTGACCGGCTCGTGGCTTCCAACCAGTCGTGGAGGCAACCCAATGACTTTTATGGGCTGAGGTCGTGAGTGGCCGAGCGCTGCACCGCTCGCCTCCTCAGCGTCCTCACCCAATATGGCGGCCAAACAGCGCGACCCGGCGGGAATCAATCTCCTGCGAGGGCGGCTGACCAGGATGAAGGTGGTGGCAAACCTGCACAACAAAAGGGGGTTAGTTGGCTGGCGGCGCAATTAAAAATTGGTATTTTAAAATGAAGAATTAAACATGCGCGAGTAGCGCGGAAGGCAGCGCGAGCAGCGCGAGTAAAGCGCGTCCAATGCGAGTCAGGCAAGTGGCTAGGTCCCACTGACCGGCTCGTGGCTTCCAACCAGTCGTGGAGGCAACCCAATGACTTTTATGGGCTGAGGTCGTGAGTGGCCGAGCGCTGCACCGCTCGCCTCCTCAGCGTCCTCACCCAATATGGCGGCCAAACAGCGCGACCCGGCGGGAATCAATCTCCTGCGAGGGCGGCTGACCAGGATGAAGGTGGTGGCAAACCTGCACAACAAAAGGGGGTTAGTTGGCTGGCGGCGCGATTTAAAAATTGGTATTTTAAAATGAAGAATTAAACATGCGCGAGTAGCGCGGAAGGCAGCGCGAGTAAAGCGCGTCCAATGCGAGTCAGGCAAGTGGCTAGGTCCCACTGACCGGCTCGTGTAATGTACAGTAATGTACCCAAGTGCTGCTAAGAGGGTTTATATGAGGCAGTGCTCTAGTATGTTTAAGGTTTAGTGGTGTACCTGAGTACTGCTGACAGTGTTTATCCAAGGCCGTGCTCATAACTTTCAAAACATTGCAGTGAGAATAGTAATGAGGCTAAAAATTTCGATCATGTCTTACTGGTCCTAGATCAACTGCGCTGGATATGTTTTGAAGTAAATTTGTATTCAACCAATTTGAGGGTCGAGTGCCTTGATGGTAGGTCGAGCAAAAAATTCTAGTCACTAGACCTGCAGGTCAAGTACGATTTTTAAGATTTGTCGAGCCCTGAGTGTATACTGAAGGGAACGTTGCACTCCAGATGTGAGGCTCGCACACCTTCCCCTCAGGACAGTCTACTGCTCTGCTTTCAGCCTTAGTTCAATTTAAATCAATGTAATCCCCCAGGGCCGTTGCCATCGTTTTTTCCCCCCTACATGGTCTTGTAGTATCTATGGGGAGCCTCCAGGAATAGAGGGCCCGGGGCCTCCTCCCTCACATGAACTTGCATGTCACCCTTGTGTGATTTGAAGGGTATCTTGGTAAGTGCGTGGCCTCTTGTATTTTCAGTGTGGTCTGATGTGGTGCCAAGATCCTATCTAGTCTACTATATGTTCCATGTGTGGCCGAGAGGCCGGTATATTCCTCTTTCCCTGGGTGCGTGTCCCGCCAAACATCCCCAAACCCCAGTTGTGCCAACACTTCGCTAAGTTAGCCTTGACTCTTGGTTTAGTCAATTGTCGTGGAGGGTGGCGGTCCAGCCCTCTGTCGATCACACAGTTAGTCTCCCACTCAAAAAGCATCTATCACTCCAGAGGACAGTATATCCCTCAATGTGGCATAGAAAACCGGGTCATCCACTGTGGGACCATAAGCATTAAGGATTGCTATCTCTTGTCCATCTAGCTTGCCCTGCACTGGTATATATCTACCCTCTGTCTGCCTCCATGTATTTCAGTGCAAAGAGAACCCCCAGGTCCACCCATAACGAGTTTCTTCCCCCCTCCCTCCATTTTTTTCCCCTAGTTTTACAGCTCTGGCATCTGTCAAGCGTGTCTCCTGGAGACATGCTATACTGTGTTATGTCGTTTAAGGAGTGACCGGACCTTATACTACTTTTTTGCAGTGCCAAGCCCCTGTACGTTCCAAGTAGTAAGCTTAGATTTGCTGGAGATCTCCATTTTGTTTAGTGGTCTGACCCCTCTCCCCTGCGCAATCTCATACAAAGTGCTGGTTGCTTCCCTTCAATTTCCACCCAAAAACCAATTGACTGTAACTAAGTAACATAAAACACCTGCGTTCGCCCTCACCCCTCCCATGGATGGCCATAGCAACAACATCCGTCTACAACGGTCCACCCACTGCTGTGTGAAGACTGACACAACGTTCCTGTTGGCTCAACCTTGACAAACCATAAACAAGGAGTAACACTTCCTAACAGGCTCTCCGCTCCCTACAACCCATGTTTCTTGTACTCCGCTTTACGATTAATATCAGTGCCTAAATGACCCCACCGCTGTATTGCAGCATAGATGGGTCCTCCCAGATCCCTTCGATCCCCATTACCATATGGCAGTTGCAAATAAGCTGTAGATCAACCAGTTTGTCTCATTTTGCAAGGACACCCCTCCTCACCCAGTTGCGCACTGTCTCTATGCCAATTTCGTGCAGATCTCAGCCCTCTCTGCCTTCCCCTCTGTCCATATCTCTGGAATAATTTAGACAGGCCTTCGAGGCTGGTTCCATCCTGGATGTCTCTGCTATAGTCACCCCAAACCCAGCTCACAGTTGTATCGTTCCTTTGTCAGCAGCATGGATTCTTTTGGATGTCTCAGAAGGTCTGTTCACCAGCCTGGGACTGGCCACCCCTTTCATAGGGGATCCCTGTTGGCACATGCCCTATGTCCGGCCCTCCCTACTGTGTGCACTTAGGGGTCCCTGACTTCCAGCCACTCCCATACCTCTGCCCGTTCAGAGGAATGGGCTTTGTCTTTGTACATGACCTTCAGTTAGGCAGGGTATAATAGCATATACAGGAGTCCCTGTACTCTGAGTATTTGTTTAATGGCCAAGAAGGATTTGTGTTGCTCTAGGACTAATTTTGTGTAGTCCGGATATATGTGGATTCAGCTGTTTTGAAACCACTGTGGTTCCTGTTCCTGTGCCGCTCTTAAGATGCAGTCCCCGTAGTTAAGGATGTTGGCAATGATTCCTCTCGGAGGGCCCCCACTGTGGCGGGAGCGGAACCAGGGCCATGTGTGCACTTTCAACAATAAAGACACCTGACAGGCCATTGGGTTTCAGAACCCTCCGGATCCAATCCTCCAGGAACTGTTAAGAGGACCCGCCCCCGCCTTTTCGGATAATCCCAGCACTCTGATATTGCTGCGGCGCGATCGGCCCTCCGCATCCTCTGCCCCCGTCAAGCTCTGTCATTGCGGTAGACATTGTGACCACCTGCCGCTTCAGAGTGGTGACCTACCCCTGGAGGGCCGCGATGTTAGATTCTGCTGTTACCACCTTGTCGGAAACTTTGTGTAGGTCCGCCCTCAGAAGGTTCACTTCAATGGAGACTGTTTCTGTCGTTCTAATGCTGTGCATAATCCTTGTATGGCCGCCAGAAGTTCCTCCCTGGATGGCTCTGAGGCCAGGGGCTCCCCCGATTTTCCCCTTCGTCCACAGGTCCTGTCTGCCTTGTCAGTCTATGCAGGGGGTGTATGGGGGTGGTATATTGCGTGATGGTATTGCTCACCAGGGCCCAAGCTGCTATCTTTGCCCATGGTGGAGCCCCAGCCTGTCTCCCCTTTGTGCAGGTTGGACTTGGTCATTGGGGCTGCAGGATCTCCTGGACGTCTCCATTCTAACTGCCCCTGCTTAATTTTTCTGTTATGGCTGTCACCAGTTATGTGTCACCAGTTCTCTTATCTAGCTGTTGAGCCAGACCCCCGGTTATGCCCAGTTAGTCCTGGGATATAGATTAGACCTGTGCTCCCCTTCTGTGGAAGGGCTCTGGCTGTCACTGTGTTTTTTTTTCTATTTCAATGCTCTTGTTCTGTGAGTGGGTGAGGCCTCCCTGAATTGGGCCCCCCTGGCGAGCTATGGGAGCTCCAATGTTGTCTTGGCAGGACCAGCCCTGTGTACTAGATGGGCCCATGCTGAGGACCTCCCTCCGGCCTCTTTTGCTGCCCTTGTAACTTAGTAGGAGCAGAGGGCGCCACCCGTGCTAACTGGCATTTCTCCCTTGCTCTGGTGTCTATCTCACCGTCTTTGCAGGGGCAGGCTGTTCTGGTTGCGGCTGCCCGCTACTTCTCCGGTTTCTGCCTACTGCGGCGGAGCCGCCACTCCAGATGATGCCACTTTCTGGCCGGCTGCTCCCCAGTCGCCAGTAGCCCTGACTCACGCCAGGTCGCGTCTTCCGCTGGCTGCGACCCGGTGATGCCTGCCCCACCGCTGTCTGTCGCAGAGGGCCCCTGCAGTCCACACAGTTGTTGTTAAAGAGGTCGCTCCCAGCAACACCTCTTCTTCGCCGTCTTCATTATTCCCAGAAGTGCGGGTTCTGTTGTTTCAAGGACTGCCTGTCTGTGGGCTTGTGGGCCGCAGAGGATGTCTCAAGCCCTAGTCCTCTCCCAAACCACAGAGCCCTTCAATCAGTTCCCCTTGGCACCTTATGGTGCTCCAACCTGTCACTTCGTGAAGGTAAGGAGCTCCATATGGAGCAAGATTATGTAGGAGATCCGGGGTTTTCGGGAACCGATCTGGGAAGAGCTCACACCTTCTAGCCACGTTGCCAGGCCACGCCCCCTTAACAACAGGATTGTTAAATAAATCCTCTTACTTTGAAGTTGAAGAGAAAAAAGTAAGCACCAAGATCCTGGGGGAAAACTGAGCAGGACATTTGGCTTCTGTCTTGAATGCACACCAAATGTGACCAGGTGACATTTAAAAGCCTGTTTGCCGAAAGAGAGCACTCTGACCGATACAGTAAATCAGAAAGGCTCTTTGCGAAGGACGCACATTGGACAGCCTAAAACAAATAAAGCTAGCAAATCGAAAGCAAGCAAATGTGAGTTACAAACCACAATGGTAGTCAGAGAGCGGAATGCTTTCCCATGTATGCTTTTTGAAAGTCCCCAAGATGTCTTTAGCAAACCAGACAGCTGTGCTGTCAGGGCTTTGACCTAAAATCCATTCTTCCTTGGACAGTCTTTAAAAAAAAACCAATGTATTGTCTAGACAAATGTCATGTTAAAGCAATTGTGGGTGGAGCTCCCATCCAATGAATACAGTAGCTTACATCTTGATTCTAGCATAGTGATGGTGCGTGTGAATTACTAGCATCACGTAACAGATTGTGGTGGTGATATCAATAGTTACTGCGTAGGCATTTACATCCTGATGGAAAGAAAGATTAATAAGAGAAAAGAAAAAAATTAACTGACTAATTAACAACCTAAGACCTCTGAGGTCCGTAATAATCATTTAGAAGTCCATGTGTATATATCAAGTACACTTTTGTTCTGTAGGGGGAGACAATTCACCATGAACGTATGCACAGATAACAAAACCAGGAATTGATTGTCTTAAGCTGGTTCCTATTCTGCTGGTCACTGAAGGGAGGAGGGAGGTGGGTAGACTGGACTGTTTGGGATGACCCAGAGGACAGTGTGCAGGCAGGAAGTGGGTTGGTGCCGATGTGGGCGGTATGTGAGGAGCATATTGTCGGAACGTTGCATAACTGGGGACGGTATGTGTCCTAGCAACGGTGAAGCCGCTGCACCAACACTCAGTAACATGCAACCTTCTCATGTAGGAGACACAAAAGTACTCATGGTGGGCATTCATCAGATTTAGCTTCCTCTTTGAGGATGAAAGTCTCTCCGCATTCACCTCCTGTGTAGGTTTCACCCCTCATGCGAATTTAGCCTAAGGATGTGGGCTTCTCCCCTGGTCCACATCAGTAAGGCACGGAGCCAACATTGGAGGTCTGGGATTATCATTTCAGCTACAGTTGCTGTGACTTTCTGCCATGTTGGTTGTAGTGGCAGACATGCCCACCCACACCTTACAAAAAATCAGTATTCTTAAACTGGCATCAGGGGCATTCTGGGAAGAGTGTTGGGAACATGCATTGGATGTGCCATGGAGACTGATGAGCATGGTTATGTAGTTGTACTGCGTGAAGTAGAATCTGAGATTGCATGATACATCCATCACCAATGGGAGAGCAAGAGCCCATGCTGCATCAGAGAGTGGTTGCTATAATACCTCTTTCATCCTGCGCACGCTGTTGTTGCTTAATCTAAGGGTGGCGTGTTAACTGCAGTGTATAATGTTGTGATAGCATTTTGAGTACTCGTTGCAGTCAGTAGTGTTCAATGTCTGTGAGGTAGATGGTTAGTCTTCTCCAGTGTGCCATGTCTCGTGGATCGCATGTTCAAGAGTATGGTGTGGTAAGAATTGCCTGGCGTTCAGCTTGTATGTCTTCACCAGTGTCTGACACATGAGCGTTCCGTCATGGAGGTCACCCACGTGTGATCTTCGGTCATTCCACGGAGCCGGGTTAATACGTTGCACCGCTTGGCGCTGCCGCAGTATGTCACAGATAACAATCTATTGAGGTTATGGGGAGGTGGGCTCCCTGAGGTTCACTTATCTGCGCCAACAGGCACAGCTACCATCCTGTCTTGTTTCTGGTGGACAGTGGCATCAGACAGCCAGGTGTAGGCATTCAACCCTTGCAATACTGCTTGCACAAACAAGGTCTCGGAATTTTGTGAGGTGCATAACCACGCCATTGGCCACTGTAATTGCGCCACCGCATATTAAAGTTCAAAATTGGATGCACCAAGTCAACCCTCAACAAGTGAGAGTTGTAGTGTGAACAGTGAAACCCAACGTCAGTCAGCCAGAGCTCCATTTCTGTTCTAGTAGTACGCCATGTAGTTAACAAAAAAAGCTCCTCAGAAGCATGATGGAAGGACCGCAAAGAAGTAAAGCAGTTGAGGAAGAACTTCATTTTCGAAATCGCTATTCTGCCTATTGGGTACAATGGGAGCAAGCTCCAGAAGGGCAAGGGTTGGCGAATTGAGCATATTAACTTATCCGGAATGCCTTCCTTGAGGTCCCTCTTAGTGTGATAAACCTGAATAACCAAATACTTGAAAGTGTCCTAGCACTGCAATAGAGTCCCTAATGGTTCCGTCTGATCCTTGATCGGTCTGTGTGCTAGGGGAAATTAACATGATTTTGGCCAGTTCATGCACAGGCCATAGATTGGGCCAAAGTTGTCCAGTATCTGTATGAGGCCTGGATTGGAGTATATCACCTCCCCACAGGAACACCAGAGCATTGTCTGCATATAATAAGATTGTGATACATGTCTTGTTCGCGAACACCCCAATCTGCTGTTAGTCTGCAGGCCAGAGATTTCACAGCCAATGTAAATATGAGGGGGGTAGCGGACAACCCTGTCTGGTACTTCTACAAATATCGAACCTGTCCGAAATCACTTGCCCACTCTTTACTCGTGCTGTGGGACCAGCGTATAGGGTGCGCACCCAGCCCAAGAATCCCAGTCCGAACCCCATGTTGACTAGGGCAGAGAAAAGGAAACCCCAGCTCAGGGTTTTGAATGCCTTTTCTATATCTAATGACACTGTTACCTGAGCAAATGCATCGCCCGTTTTATTATAGGGGAGACGATGGATGTTAATAAATGTGCTGCGTCCAGGGATAAAGCCGGGCTGATTGGTTTGAACCAGCGACTGAATAACTGGAAGGGGGCGGTTTACCAATATCCTGCCCAAGGTTTTACAATCCAGGGTAAGCCAAGGATAATGGGTGGTGTGCGCAAACGTCCAGCGGGTCTCCGCCGGGCTTGGGCAGAAACCCAATCGGGGCCTTGCGAAGCGAGTCTATTAAATTGCCCTGCTCTTTGGTCGCATTTAAACGCGCCAAGAAGGCGCTGTGTGGTTTAGGACGGAAAGCTAGTTTAATATTCAATCTGGGATATGGTGGCATGCACTTCAGTTGTAGAGATTTGGCCTGTTGTAATGCATTCAGCCACACCAGCTGGAGGCGGGTCAAAGAATTCATGCATGTGGTTCAGGGCCAGAGAGACCAGTGCAGCGTAGACTTCCCTGTAATAGTCTCGTAGGGCCCTGCAGTCCATCACCAGTAGAGCAAATTGCACCTTTCGAAACTCTCAGTTGGCTTCAAGTGTGAGCCAAGCTAACAACTCCCTAAGCAATCCCCTTTAGCATGCTGCAGGGATGTTCACTGCTTGTAGTCATGTCTACTCGGGATACTTGCGCAGTTGTTGAAGCTGTTCGGCCGAAACTGTGCTGTCAGCTACTCCTATTTCTAGGGCACGAAGGTCTCGCTCGGTGGTCGTAAGGTCCCTCAATAACCGCCTACTTATTTCACAGGAGGCCGCACACCACCACTTTATGGGCATTCCTCTCTGTGGCCTGCGAGGTCGCAGTGCCCTAGTTCAGTGCAACGTACCCGTCGATGCATTGAGCTAGGTCTGCGTGAGGGGGGGGAGGGGTGTGCAGATAAGGACTTTACTTGTAATCGTATAATCTCCTAGAGGGTATAAAGCGCCGGGACACTCCTTTGGAGTAGCCGTGCGCTATACAAAAATAAAGTTAACATAACCTAACATAGCCGGACGTGGGCATCCCCATCACAGGGTGAGCAAGAGTCGGCAGTGATATCGGAGTGCATGCCAGGAATTCTGCCCCATACATCTGAGCACAGAGTTCCATGCCTACAACAAGATCAATTCTGATGTAAACATCATGTACCTGTGAGTAAAAGGAGTACTCGCGGTCCAATGGGTGCAAAAGTAGACATGCATCCTGAAGATGCATTTGCAATAGCCACTGACTGACAGGTTCTGGGCAGCATGTCGTCGTAGTGTATGTCCTGACTGGGTAGGAGGGGCATGAAGTCGCCAAGATAGACGTCCGGGTGCAGTTAAAAGTCCATGCCCCAAAGACCAGGGGGATATGGTGTTGTATATGAATTTAGGACCCTAGTGTAATTTTCCCGATTCATGCCCATGTATAGGTATAAATCACCCTATCCTTATATAGGCATCATAACCATATTTAGACTTAGCCTATACAGTCCAAATACGGCATGGCTACTTCCACTAGTTCCGAAAATCCACAACGATTTCTTGGAAAACCCTGCCTTCAGCAGTCGGGGACTTCCCCTTGCATGAATATTCATTTATCCAATAAACCATGGAGTTTTCAAAGAACTGAGTCTTGGACGGTATTATGTCCAACCTTACGTCCATCTCTGCACCTTTAAGGTATAAATATGCCCATATTTGCCCAGGCAAACACGGTTTGGAGCAGTTCGACTATCTACTTGCCAGACTCATCTCGCCGTAGCAAGTGCCGAAGGAAGCCGACCCCTCCAGCAGACGCACTGAGAGACACTGTCTTTTCTGTTGCCGAGAAATCTAGCTCCAGTGTTTCCAGGCTGCCCTTGCGGGTTGCTGGGAAATAGTCTTGAGAAAGAGATACAAGACCTCCTTCGTTCTAAAACCAAGGTACAGAGCTGATTAGACCCATAGAGAATTGTTGGATAGATTCTTGGCAAAAAATACGAAACTTTAAGCTACACCTCACTTCTCCCCTCGTACTAGACCTATGTTAGGTACACCGTGGTAGGCGTATTTTAGAGGCACCATTTGAGTACTTTTAGTCTATGTATGTATTCTATGTACTTTATGGCTTAGAAACCATATCATGCTTTTACAGTATTATTTTATAATACTCTTCATACTGTACGCGTTATACTTTGCAACCAGTATTACGATATTAGCAGTTCATTTTTTCTGCATGAGAAAGAAGACATAAACACTATTTAGGTCTCGGCTAAGCGCGCGGAAGCGCGTTCTCGCCGAGAGCCTATTGTCGGCGGGTGTGCTTCCCAGTAGACAGACACTCCTGGCCGCGCGCATCGCTTGGAGGCAATTCCAAACTGACACGCGCACAAGTACGAGCGCTGAGTAGTGCGCTGAATGGACTTTTTTTGCCTCCGCAGCAAGTAGCACCTCCCTGACACTTTTAGTTTCGTTTTCACTGTGGCATTGTGACTCTCGCCTAAATGCAGATAGACACGCTTTCATTTAGCAAGCTTTATTTTCTTACAATGCACGTTTAGAGTGCAGCATTAGATCGCTTTTGCCCCCTAGAGCCTTTCGAATCGCAGCATTAGATTCATACACACACCCTCCCAACCCTACTCACCGGGGGTACCTGATAACATTTTGCAAATTGCTTTTAGCTGGCCGGTAACATTTGGAAACTGGTTTTAGGTGGGCGCTGTCGTTCTGCTTTTTTTACCGTGATGTTGAAAGCGTGAAATTGTTACAGTTTGTGTGAATCCATTAAAATAAATGCGCACAAGTGTCTCATTACGTGCTATGCTGGGTGGCGGTATGTTACTTGCATAGTTTTCTTTTTATTTACGGCGAGTGTGAACATACATTTGGAAACTGCTTTTACCGTGAATGTGATCATGAAGCTTTGAGTTAAAGCTGATAACATTGATAAATAAAGTGCAGTTTGGCACATAGGAGACACAGGCAGGTACACACACGCACACACCCCCCATACACACACACTGCATACACACACACACACACAGCCAGCCCCACCCCCCCCCAACTCACCGGGTCTCGTTTTAAATTCCCGACGTCGGATAACTGTCCAAGCTATGGGATGAGGGGGGACAGGCTAAAAGCAGCTGGACGAGCTCCAGGCCTCGCGCGTGAAACGTAAACTTTCGGACCTACGTGCTTTGGGGGCGCTTGCTCATCCCAAAAAAAAAACATGGGCGGGAAAACGCTGTACGTGTTTTCGACTGTGTAGCCAAACGCCAGCCATAGAGTTCAAACAAACAACTAGAGCGCCTACCCAGCAGTATGCGGTGAAGCAGCGCTCGCTCTCGCAATGCTTGCGGGGGGAGGGTGCTACAGGCAGGGCGGCCACGGTGCACGGGGCGGCAGGAGGACACAGGCACGTCTGGCTCCCCCCCCCCCCCCCCCTCCTCCCCCACCCCCCACACACACACACACACACTTTCTATTTAATGGATCGGATGTGGATGGTAAGGGTAGACTAGAGGCCGGTGATGGTAAATGTGTCATCAGTTTCCCGTCCCGGGCTAATAATAGCTGCATGCATCGCTCGCTGTACATAGGTAGTTCAAGATTAAAAAGCAGACTTGGCATGGAAGAGAATATTCTCTCTCTACATGTATATCCGCCTGCTGTCCGTGTCTTTATTTTCGCCCCCTCCCGCCCGCTGCCCGTGTCTTTGTTTTCGCCCGCTGCCCGTGTCTTTGTTGTCACCCCTTCCCGCCCGCTGCCCGTGTCTTTGTTTTTGCCCCCCTCCCGCCCGCTGTCAGTGTACTCGCAGGGGAAATATGAGAGCCTGGGACGACCAGGGGAGAAAGCAGCTAAGAACAAAGGCTCGCCGAGGCATCGCATCGAGCAGCATGCCGAGCAAAACCAGCCCTAGTGCTTAAGAGGTGTTTATCGTTTTAAGATAAACGTGTGGGAACTCTGTGAAACTGCACCAGCGTGTACAAAACAGCATTACCCACGACTCCGCGATCCTTCCCGAAACGTATGCACACTGATTACACTCCTGATTGCTGTTCTTGGCAAAGGCTGCTCATAAATTGAGACATTTCTGTTAATGTTTTTGTGCAGTGTAAACTGCACTCTGCTCGTCTCCCCCTACTCCAGGCTTCATAATTTGTAAGCGAGATGAAAACCAACATGGCAGCAGCACTGCTGGGAGTCTCGCGACGATCACTGTGTGGTGGGCCAATAACTAATAACCCAATTCAAGCATCATTCAACAATCAATCAATCAATCATCGAATTTATATAGCGCACTACTTACCCAGAGGGTCTCAAGGCGCTGGGGGGGGAGGGGGGTGGGGAACCTTTGTATGTTAACCTCCTGAATCATTCTCCCAGTCCCCGCAAACCTTTGCTCTGTTCAGAGGGGAAGAGCTAACTCATGGACTTTTGAAAACCCCTGTTAAAACGGCAAATTCACAGTGCTGTTATTTTCACAAAATCTGCTTTGCCACATTTCTTATTTAACATCCATAGAGCGCAAAACAAACTAGGAAGCAGCGAGTGGTACGAGGGAGCGGAACTGGTGCAGGTGCACCTTACTGCTCTTGCCAGGCTGTTTCGATAACTTCTACAGAATGCTGAATACATCTGAATAATTAGCAGTGTAATGCATGCATAGGCGAGCCTTAGAGTCCAGGCTCCCTGCCGTCACCGTGCTGACTGCATCGCTGTGTGCGAGCAGATAGTCACTCTGTTTTATGGGAGTTGTAGTCATATGGCTTTATGGGAGTTGTAGTCATATGGCAGCTATCGCACTGCCCTCCTACGAAGAAGAATGTTCGTGGGTTACCAGCTCCGCCTCTTAACATGACTCCTGTGGGCCAGGTGGTCCGGAGAGTTGCTGACTGACCCCCACGGATGTGCAGCTTCCTGGGGAAGTCTGCTGGCCACCTGGGCAGAACCCCTCTGTCCTGCGACAGGTACGCACGTGGATAGGCACACAGACAGAGTCCATGCCGCACCCCTGGCCGTCCAGTGCCCAGCTCTTCCGGCCTACTGTCCTGCTCTGGCCACCTACTGCCCTGCTCTGGCCACCTACTGCCCTGCTCTGACCACCTACTGCCCTGCTCTGCCACGCTAGACCATCTGCTCATGCTATCTGGTTGCCCATAGCTCTCCATTCTGGCCACAGTGCCCATCTACCTTCTGTCCACCTAGTGCTGTTGTCTCTAACCTTGCCTCACTGGCCACCCCTCGCGTGCTCTGCCTGCTGCCCAGCTCTGCCCTCTATGGGTCACCTGACTGCACCTACCCCTACGGCTCAAACTGCATGCACTTCTCTTCCCCACACTGCCTGCCTGTACGTTTTGGAGCCTGGCCTGCATGCACAGTGTGCTCTTGGGCAACTTTGATCTCTCCGTGGGAGGGTGACCATTTGTAGATGCAGTGTTTACCATGCAGTGTTTTTCAATGCATTTTAAACAGTGTGGGTGGCACTTGTGGAGGAGGGCCCTTCTCAGCATGGGTTCAAGTGCGGGGGATGCGTAATGGTGGTTCCAATAAGGGTCTGAGGCGGAACACTTACAATAAAACAAAGAAAAGTTGTGTGCACTGCTGATTTATTTCTCAAACAGATTTCATTGAGGATTTTGTCAAGTGCTCAGCGCATTTACATACCATCAGTAAGGTTTTTTGGGCACTGCTCTTTGGAGCATAAATGTTATTATAGTGCTTTGTGGTGGGACTTCACCATGACAACCGGGTTTTAAATAAAGGCCATGTCCCAATACGTATATTTCTTATACTGCACAGAAACCTGCACAGCTAGCTGAGTTACCCGGCTTTGTGTGCTTCTAGGCACATTGAAGAGCGAACTGGGATATTTAGACTAATGTTTAGCTAAAAGATGATGTTTCAGGTTAGTTTGGGGAGTCGTGTTTGTTGCTGGTGTTTAGAAAGAGTTACCGGCTGCAGGGTAGCAGTGGGTGCAGTTCTGTGTTCAGTCTCATACACGGGTGCATGGTGTGTACTCGTTTTTTCTGTGTGCAGTTTCTGTTTGAAGTATGTAGAGATAAGGCCTAGAAATACAGTAAGTTGCTGTCTCCTAGTTTGTCAACTGTTGCATCAGTCAGTTTGCTGGATCTCACTTCCTAAGATGGGATAAGGCTGCCCCTTTCGCTTCAGTACAGAAGGTAGGGCACCACCCACTGCAATGAAATGAGCGGTGCATAAATGGGGCTAGTATTTATATACACTAGTGGAGGGTACCCCGTTTATTTCTATCCTTATATTCCTCTTTTTAATGCACACATGAATTCCATCCCCCCACTCCATCTATCCATCCCCCCACTCCATCTATCCATCCCCTCCACTCCATCCATCCCCCACTCCATCGCTATCATCTTGCAAATCATCTTTATACACCAATACAGACTTTGCTAAAAATGTAATGCAAAACATTGGCATATACAATGCCAATAACTCAAACTTTAATGCTGCGAGACCTATTGCATTGCAAATGCTTGTTTATTGAAGAAGCCCGTCTCTCTTTCTCTGCACCTCTGGTGAAACTAAGCATGCACGATTAACTGAGTAAAATAACTAGCTATTGTTTCCGTGACTCTAGAGATACGTTTCTTATTCTTGGGAAGCAAAGTTGTCAAGTTTATGCAGTTATCAGAAACTAATCCCTTCTTGTATATTCAAGAGAGTTTCTAGTGATCTCTGAGCTAGCTTGCACTCACAATTAAGTCTAACATATTCGATAGAGACCTAGTCGACCTCAATCCTAAGTCTTATCTATAGTATATGTTGTTCCAATGCGCAGAGCCTATTGGGAATATAGGAGCTACACTACAGAAGAAGAGCACCGGTGTAAGGATGTTGAAAAACTTCCCTTGATGCCTTTGAAAAGTTTATGGCCATTTTTATTGGGGCTCGTGCAGCAAGAGTCCTTTTGTCCGGGTTTGGCAAATGGGCCTGGAAATTCTGCACTGTTGTGCATGTGATTTTTCCATTTGCGGCCTGCTATTGACCTTTCACTGCTTGCTGTTTTGTAAAGTAGACACCAATAGGCCAGAGGCGGGCACATAGCTCCGCCCCTGGCCTATAGTGTCTATTACGCGCATTTCCTTCCATATGGTTTCAATTATCGTTGCCAGACACGGGCGCGATAATTGAAAGCATATGGGCGCGCGTGCACCACCACTCAGGTTTTTTTTGTTGCAAATGCGCTATCAGGCTGGTAGCTGCGCAGCGCCCGGAACCCCCGACACCCTGGGTTGGACTCCAGAGGACCCTCCGCCCCGACTTCCAGCAGTGGCCGCGATGAGGAGCCGCCGGTCACCAAGGACATGCCGCTCTGCGTTAAAAAAATTTTTTTTTTACTCGCTGTGTGGCCAGCATGAATAGCAGTTGTGAAGCCTCTGTATCCCCATACGCACCAAAGTACTGTGGCCATTGGGCACGTAAACTTACCACAGACTCAACGATCATGCTAGCATGGGCAGTGGTGATGTTGTATCCCTCTGTCAAACACATGCACGCGGCACACCACTACTGCAAACGATAGACTAAGATTCCCTAGTATGATCCAAACAAGCCTGCTATTGCTGTTAGTGGTGCAAGCTTCTATCACGTGATCACCGAAAGAGGAGCGTCAATTCCGTAGGTGGACCCTATATGCATATACAGACGTGTGTGTATATGTATATATATGTGTATATACTAAAACGATCTGTTATTGGTTCATCAAAATAATGAGTTGGTTTTGGTTTCAAACATTTTTTCTACTATTATGATTTTCTTTGTACATAGTATAGAGACTTATATATAACATAATGTACATATAAACTTTTGAAGGGGTTTGGAAGTTTTAACTGAAATGTAAATATATGAATTCAATCATATGCATTTTGTATTCTAGTACAACCCACAATATATTTAATATGTATTTATCAAATGAACCCCAAGGGCACTTTGCCCGTTATTGTTTGATCGGAACCATATAGGATTTCTTCACTGTTTATGGTAACTACCAACACAGCTGATTCCATTTGAGCACTTGCACTTTATATACCCTTGCTTGTGTCCATGACACGCTATGTGATCAAGCCTCATTGTTGGAGGCGAAACGCGTTATGGTGGTTTGCAGGCTTGGATTTTGGCACGAATAAAAGACACTGAAGAAACTGCACTTACGTGGTGGTCTCGCTCCTTTCGTTCTGCGGCAAGCAGATGATGTAACGACGACTTTTGGAAGTTTATGGTGACTGGGCGCTTCCTGGTTACGAGCGAGACCCCTCTTCGTTGTTGGGCGGTGACACGGCAGGAAGCAGTGATTCCGTGAACCGGAATCGAAATCCTACTCCGGTAGGAGGTAGCTGTGGAAGCCCCTGCGAGTTAGCACACGCTTGCCGGGAAGTGAAGGAGCCAACACCGAGGAAGAATCGTGGTGTCTGGTAGCCTATTCCGGGTAAGACAGCGTATGTAATCTAGAGTGGAGAGTGTGCCTGGCGGGACGTGTGAGACTTTCTATTTACGTCCTTGGCCACTGTGTTTCTTCAGTGAAGCCGTATTCAAAACAGCCATTAATGCAATGTCAGCCGCCGTGTTGAGGCACAGGGAGCAGGCTGCAGAGCCGGTTTTTGAGACCCCGGCGGGGGGAGACTGTACTGCTGTGACAGTACAATCGGACAAGGGAAATGCAAATCCGACAACCAAGGAGTTATTCCGCAAGCTAGAAAAATTGACAAAAAAAAAGAACAGGCTAAATGGTGGGAGAATAAGTCTCTCTCACGATACCTGGAAGTGGGGCGGGTCCCGAGGGGTCTTCGTATTACACTGGCCCCTAGTTATGATAATCCGGACCCGCTCATGCTGGAGGAATGGGCCACAGCAAACTTGGAGTCCTCGGCTAGATTAATGAGGATCCTTGTTAAGTTTGCGGAAAGCGATAGGGTAAAACTACAAGATGAAATTGAACTGTTGGAAGTGGAGTTGTCAAAGGTTGACATTGATGACAATATCAAAAAAATGAGAGAGAACATGGAAAATCGATTAGCGAAAGAAGAAAACATTAAAAAGCGAAAGGCTTTTAAATTTGAAAGAGACAGATTGGATTATTTAAACGGACATATTTTCACTTTTGCACGGAGGTATGATGGGATCAAAGCCCGGATTGGTAGACTGGGGCAAAAACCACGGGAAATAACATCAGTATCGGGATCCTCTACTGATCTGAGTTCTGCTGTAGAGAGTGAGGCAGAGGAAGGCCCCTCTAAGAGACAGGAATTGGGGTTTACAAAAAAATTACCCCTGCACAAGAGGTGAGCTGCTTGTTCGAGAACCGAAGGGACACATTGAGATCGAGCTTACACCCAAAAGCCTCACAAGGGCAAACCGTAAACGCTCCGAGCGCCGGAAATGTTGTAAAAGCAGGTGGAGAAAGGAAAACCAACCGGGGCCGATGGAGCAAGAAACGGGGACAAACACAAGCGCCCCCTCAATAATTAATCTGACAGATATAACTCTGACTCCAAGAGAAACCTCCATCTTTTCCCTAGGACTCTCATACTGTCCTCCTAGGGACTTTAACTATGCTGATACACGGATGGATGTTTTCAGATATGTCAAAATTAAAACTTAGCAAATTCCATCGCCTACAGCCATACAAAAAACCTAAACCAATACCAACATCTTGTCCCTCTATGCTGACCGCTGGAGAGGGAAGTACGTTTCAGGAAATATGGACATTGCAACGTGAAAGTATGGACACTACTTTGGGTGTTGAAATTGACGAACTGTGTGGCACTGGGATCAGTACCACACCATTCAAACCTAAATCTTCCTTTCTGCCTATATCTACTCATGACAATTTAGATGTCTACCATGACCTAATAATAGAGGATTTGAAAAAGTTGTATATTGCCTCTAATAAAAAGGAAAAAGTCATCAATAGACAA